>NC_041392.1:67421106-67462642 GCF_002162155.2 Triticum dicoccoides
TTCCAACGTGCTGAGCTTGCCAAAGGATAAAATGAAAAAGGAAAGGTGAGGATCACCGTGACTCTTGCATAAGGTAGAAGATAATAGTAAAGGATAGGCCCTTCGCTGAGGGAAGCAGAGGTTGCCATGCGCTTTTATGGTTGGATATATAAAATCTCAATGCAAAAGAATGTCACTTTATATTGCCACTTGTGATATGAACCTTTATTATGCAGTCCGTCGCTTTTATTATTTCCACATCACAAGATCGTATAAAGCTTATTTCTCCCACACCAATCAATCATACATATTTAGAGCAATTTTTATTGCTTTGCACCGATGACAACTTACTTGAAGGATCTTACTCAATCCATAGGTAGATATGGTGGACTCTCATGGCAAAACCGATTTAGGGATATTTGGAAGCACAAGTAGTATTTCTACTTAGTGCTGAGAATTTGGCTAGCATGAGGGGGAAAGGCAAGCTCAACAAGTTAGAGGAACCATGACAACATACTTTATCTCAGATATAAGAAAGACATAACTCATTACGTTGTCTTCCTTGTCCAACATCAACTCTTTAGCATGTCATATTTTAATGAGTGCTCCCAATCATAAAAGATGTCAATGATAATATATCTGTATGTGAAAACCTCTCTTTCCTTATTACTTCCTATTAATTGCAACAATGACCAAAGCTATGTCTGCCAACTCCCAATAACTTTTAATCATCATACTCTTTCTATGTGAAGTCATTACTCTCAATAAGATCAATATGAACTTTTTGTTTCTTTTTATTCTTTTTCTCTTTTCTTTTATTTACCCAAGATCATGGCAAAATAATCAAGCCCTTGACTCAACACTAATCTTTATTATATATAACTCACGGACTCGATTACATAGAGAGATCATAAAGCAAAATTCAAAACTAGATCATGCCATAAACTTTATTCTACTAGATCAAGATACTACTAATAGGATCGAACTTAAGAAAAACGGTAAAAATAGGAGTTGTGATTGTGATACGATACCGGGGCACCTCCCCCAAGCTTGGCAGTTGCCAAGGGGAGTGCACAAACCTGTGTGATTATGTCTCCTTCTTTGTTGTCGGTGTAATATTCTTGGCGATGATTCCCCTCAGGATGCGGTTCTCCTCCTCGAGCTTATTAACTTGCTGTTTGAGGTCCATTATTTCCTTACGAAGCTTTCCTGTGGCAGCTAAAGCTCCTTGCACCCAAGGGTGTTACATAGCTGCGGGAGAACAAGTGACACTCCTCTTCATATTTTCATAAGAAAGAAATCTAACATTAGAAGGGATAACCGAGTTTGGGATAGCTGAGCTCTGTAGTTCCCCCATCGTGAATCCATCTCGAAGGCGAGAGGTGACTTCTTGATCCTCCATGGCATCTACTCTCATCAAGTCAGCCTCAATCTCTTCCTCCGTTGCTGGCCCAAAGTGGTCAGCATCACTGTTTGCCCCTGGTTCCGGTGCCAGATTAGATACCCAGCTCTCCCCGATTGACTCTTGAGAAGACATCTTGCTCTAATCTGCAGCAGCAACAGCTCGAAAACAAAAACAGAGGAAATTTGCGTGATACTGGAGTCAAAACCTCCGGGAGAATATATAATGAATTTTTACAGACCAAAATACATATCGTGCAAGAAAACGGAGTCCGGAAGGCACACGAGGTGCTCATGAGGTAGGGGGGCGCGCCCAGGGGGGAGGGCACGCCCACCACCCTCGTGGGGCCCTCGTGTCCTTCCTGGACTGCTACTTATTTTTATATTTTTCTAAATATTCCAAAACGGAGAAATATTGCCTTGAAAATTGTTTTGGAGTCGGTTTACTTACCGTATCACATACCTATTCCTTTTCGAAGTCTGAAGCGTTCCGGAAAGTGTCTCTTATGTATTCCTTCAGGGTTATGGTTTCAATAATATTGGTTTCAACATTTATGGAATTACCTAAGATATAATGTTTGATTCTTTGACCATTTACCACCTTCGGATTTGTGCCCTCGAAGTTGTTGATTTTTATGGCACTAGAACGATAGACCTCTTCGATAACATAGGGGCCTTCCCATTTAGGGAGAAGTTTTCCTGCAAAAAATGTTAAACGAGAGTTGTATAGCAATACATAATCACCTACATTAAACTCACGCTTTTGTATCCTTTTGTCACGCCATCTTTTAACTTTTTCTTTAAACAACTTGGCATTTTCATAAGCTTGGGTTCTCCATTCATCAAGTGAGCTAATATCAAATAACCTCTTCTCACCGGCAAGTTTAAATCATAGTTGAGCTCTTTAATAGCCCAATATGCCTTATGTTCTAGTTCGAGAGGTAGATGAGATACTTTTCCATAAACCATTTTATACGGAGACATCCCATAGGATTTTTGTATGCAGTTCTATAGGCCCATAATGCATCATCAAGTTTCTTAGACCAATTCTTTCTAGACCAATTCTTTCTAGACCTATTAACATTCTTTTGCAAAATTAATTTGAGCTCTCTATTGCTCAACTCTACTTGACCACTAGACCGTGGGTGATAAGGAGATGCAATTCTATGATTAACATCATATTTAGCAAGCATTTTACGGAAGACACCATGAATAAAGTGTGAACCACCATCAGTCATTAAATATCTAGGGACTCCAAACCTCGGAAAAATAACTTCTTTAAGCATTTTAATAGAAGTGTTATGATCAGCACTACTAGTTGGAATAGCTTCTACCCACTTAGTAACGTAATCAACAGCAACTAAAATATGTGTGTATCCATTAGAGGCAGGAAAAGGTCCCATATAATCAAAGCCCCAAACATCAAATGGTTCAATAACAAATGAATAATTCATAAGCATTTCTTGACGTCTACTAATATTACCAATTCTTTGACATTCATCACAAGACAAGACAAACTTACGAGCATCCTTGAAGAGAGTAGGCCAATAAAAACCAGATTGCAATACCTTATGTGCAGTTCTATCTCCAGTGTGGTGTCCTCCATAAGACTCGGAATGACACTGCGTAAGATCTGTTCCTGTTCATGCTCAGGTACACAACGTCTAATAACACCATCTACTCCTTCTTTATAGATATGTGGGTCATCCCAAAAGTAATGTCTCAAGTCATAGAAGAACTTTTTCTTTTGCTGGTATGTGAAGCTAGGTGGTATAAACTTAGCAACAATATAATTAGCATAATCAGCATACCAGGGAGTACTACGAGAAGTACTTATAACATTTAATTGTTCATCAGGAAAGTCATCATTAATAGGTAGTGGGTCATCAAGAATATTTTCTAACCTAGACAAGTTGTCTGCAACGGGGTTCTCAGCTCCCTTCCTATCAACAATATGCAAATCAAATTCTTGTAGCAAGAGAACCCATCTAATAAGTCTAGATTTACCATCTTTCTTTTCCATAAGGTATTTAATAGCAGCATGATCAGTGTGAATAGTTACTTTAGAATCAACAATATAAGGTCTGAACTTATCACAAGCAAATACAACTGCTAAAAGCTCTTTTTCAGTAGTAGCATAATTTCTTTGAGCATTGTCTAGAGTCTTACTAGCATAATTAATAACATTTAATTTCTTATCAACTCTTTGACCTAGAACAGCACCTACAGCGTAATCACTAGCATCACACATAATTTCAAAGGGTAAATTCCAATCAGGTGGCTGAACAATAGGTGCAGAGACTAATGCTTTCTTAAGTATTTCAAATGCTTCTACACAATCATCATCAAAGACAAATGGTATATCTTTTTACAATAAATTAGTCAGAGGCCGAGAAATTTTTGAGAAGTCCTTAATGAACCTCCTATAAAATCCAGCGTGACCAAGGAAACTTCTTATACCTTTGATGTCCTTGGGACATGGCATCTTTTCAATAGCATCAACCTTGGCTTTATCAACTTCAATACCTCTTTCAGAAACTTTGTGCCCCAAGACAATACCTTCATTAACCATAAAGTGGCACTTTTCCCAATTCAAGACAAGATTAGTTTCTTCACATCTCTGCAAAACTCGATCAAGATTGCTCAAGCAATCATCAAAAGAGGAACCATAGATGGAAAAGTCGTCCATGAAAACCTCACAAATCTTTTCACAAAAGTCAGAGAATATAGCCATCATGCATCTTTGAAAGGTAGCAGGTGCATTACATAAACCAAAAGGCATACGTCTATAAGCAAAAGTACCAAAAGGGCATGTAAAAGTAGTCTTTGATTGATCTTTAGCCAACACAGGTATTTGAGAGAAACCAGAATGACCATCTAGAAAGCAATAGTGTGTGTGTTTGCATAATCTTTCTAGCATTTGATCAATAAAAGGTAAGGGGTAATGATCTTTCTTAGTAGCTTTATTTAATTTGCGGAAATCAATTACCATCCTATAACCTGTGATAATTCTTTGTGGAATCAATTCATCTTTATCATTAGGAACAACAGTAATACCTCCCTTCTTAGGGACACAATGGACATGACTTACCCACTCACTATCGGCAACGGGATAAATTATACCTGCCTCCAAAAGCTTGAGTATTTCTTTTCTTACCACTTCTTTCATTTTAGAATTCAGACGTCGTTGGGGATCACGAACTGGTTTGGCATTTGCTTCCAAATTTATTTTATGTTGACATAGAGTGGGACTAATGCCCTTAAGATCATCAAGAGTATATCCAATAGCAGCACGATGCTTCTTCAGAGTTTTCAATAATATTTCTTCTTCATGCTCTGAAAGGTTAGCACTAATAATAACAGGATATATTTTATTTTCATCAAGATAAGCATATTTAAGATTATCAGACAACGGTTTAAGCTCCAACACGGGATCACCCTTGGGTGGAGGAGGATCCCCTAAAATTTCAACATGCAAGTTGTGTTGCAGAATAGGTTCATGTTTAAAGAATACTTCATCTATTTCCCTTCTTTCATTCATGAACATATTATTTTCATGGTCTAGCAAATAGTGCTCTAAAGGATCACTAGGAGGTACGGTAATAGAAGCAAGACCAATAATTTCATCCTTACTGGGTAATTCTTCCTCACGATGTTGTTTACTAAATTTAGAGAAATTAAACTCATGAACCATATCATCCAAGCCAACAGTAACAACATTCTTTTCACAATCTATCTTAGCATTAACAGTGTTCAAGAAGGGTCTACCAAATATGATGGGACAAAAGTTATCTTGTGGGGAACCAAGAATAAAAAAATCAGCAGGATATTTAGTTTTCCCACACAAGACTTCAACATCTCTAACAATTCCCATTGCTGAAATAATATCTCTATTGGCAAGTTTAATTGTAACATCGATGTCTTCTAACTCAACACGTGCAATATCATGCATATTTCTTTGTATAAGTCATGAGGTATAACACTAGCACTAGCACCCATATCACATAAGCCATGATAACAATGATCTCCTATTTTAACAGAAATAACAGGCACGCCTACTACAGGTCTATGTTTATCTTTATCACAAGGTTTAGCAATTCTAGCAGTTTCACCTTCGAACTGAATAACATGCCCATCAATATTATCAGACAAGAGATCTTTAACAATAGCAATATTAGGTTCTACTTTAACTTGCTCAGGAGGTGTATATGTTCTAATATTGCTTTTACGAACAACAGTTGAAGCTTTAGCATGATCCTTTACTCTGACAGGGAAAGGTGGTTTTTCAATATAAGAAGTAGGAACAATAGGATCATTATAAGTGACAGTCTTTTCTTCAACTTTAACAGGTGCAGCTACTTTTACTTCTATGGGAGGATGATATTTAAACCACTTCTCCTTAGGGAGATCAACATAAGTAGCAAAAGATTCACAGAAAGAAGCTACTATCTCAGAGTCAAGTCCATATTTAGTGTTAATTTTACGGAAAATATCAGTATCCACAAAAGATTTAACACAATCAAACTTAGGTGTCATACCTGACTCCTTACCTTCGTCGAGGTCTCAATCTTCAGAGTTGCATTTAATTCGATCCAATAAATTCCATGTGAATTCAATAGTCTTCATCATAAAAGAGCCAGCACAAGAAGTATCGAGCATGTTGCGATTGTTTTCAGAAAGCCGAGCATAAAAAATTTGCATAATTATTTCTCTTTGGAGCTCATGATTGGGGCATGAATATAACATTGATTTAAGCCTCCCCCAAGCTTGAGCTATGCTTTCTCCTTCGCGAGGCCAGAAATTATATATATAATTGCGATCACGATGAACAAGATGCATAGGGTAATATTTTTGATGAAATTCCAGCTTCAATCTTTTATAGTCCCATGATCTCATATCATCACATTGCCTATACCATACCAATGCGTCTCCCTTCAAAGATAAAGGGAAGGCCTTCTTCTTAGCAACATCATTGGGTACACCTGCAAGCTTAAATAATCTACAAACTTCATCCACATATATTAAGTGCTCATCGGGATGCTTTGTTCTATCTCCTGTAAAAGGGTCAGCTAGCAGTCTTTCCATCATACCCGAAGAAAATTCAAAAGGAGTTTTATTTTTCATAGGTTCAATAGATTGAGGAGCAACTCTTTGCTCTACTGGACGGGGTGAAGATACCCGAACAAGCCCCTCAGAGAATTACTTTCCATAGTAACAAGTGACAGTAAATTTCAGCACACTACATAAATTTTTCCTTACCAAATTCCACTTACCAAAGGCGCTACACTCCCCGGCAACGGCGCCAGAAAAGAGTCTTGATGACCCACAAGTATAGGGGATCTATCGTAGTCTTTTCGATAAGTAAGACTGTCGAACCCAATGAGGAGCAGAAGGAAATGATAAGCGGTTTTCAGCAAGGTATTCTCTGCAAGTACTGAAATAAGTGGTAACAAATAGTTTTGTGACGGATAAATTGTAACGAGCAACAAGTAACAAAAGTAAATAAAGTGCAGCAAGGTGGCCCAATCCTTTTATAGCAAAGGACAAACTGAAACAAACTCTTATAATAGGAAAAGCACTCCCGAGGACACATGGGAATATCGTCAAGCTAGTTTTCATCACGTTCATATGATTCGCGTTCGATACTTTGATAATTTGATATGTGGGTGGACCGGTGCTTGGGTGCTGTTCTTACTTGAACAAGCATCCCACTTATGATTAACCTCTATTGCAAGCATCCGCAACTACAACAAAAGTATTAAGGTAAACCTAACCATAGCATGAAACATGTGGATCCAAATCAACCCCTTACAAAGCAACGCATAAACTAGGGTTTAAGCTTCTGTCACTCTAGCAACCCATCATCTACTTATTACTTCCCAATGCCTTCCTCTAGGCCCAAATAATGGTGAAGTGTTATTTAGTCGACGTTCACATAAAACCACTAGAGGCTAGACAACATACATCTTATCAAAATATCAAACGAATACCAAATCCACATGACTACTCATAGCAAGACTTCTCCCTTGTCCTCAGGAACGAACGTAATTACTCACAAAGCATATTCATGTTCATAATTAGAGGGGTAATAATATGCATATAGGATCTGAACATATAATCTTCCACCAATTAAACCAACTAGCATCAACTACAAGGAGTAATCAACACTACTAGCAACCTACTAGCACCAATCCCAGACTTTGAGACAAGAATTGGATACAAGATATGAACTAGGGTTTGGAGATGAGATGGTGCTGGTGAAGATGTTGATGGAGATTGCCCTCTCCCGATGAGAGGAGCATTGGTGATGACGATGGTGATGATTTCCCCCTCCGGGAGGAAAGTATCCCTGGCAGAACAGCTCTGCCGGAGCTCTAGATTGGATCTGCCAAGGTTCCGCCTCGTGGCAGCGGAGTCTCATCCCGAAAAGTTCCTTACTATTTTTTCTCATCGAAAGACTTCATATAGGAGAAGATGGGCGTCGGAGAGCCACCAGGGGGCCCACGAGGTAGGGGGACGCGCCCCCCACCCTCGTGAGCAGGGTGTGGGCCCCCTGGCCTTCATCTTTGGCGTGAATTTTTCTTTATTTATTTTAAGACGTTCTGTGGAGTTTCAGGACTTTTGGAGTTGCGCAGAATAGGCCTCTAATATTTGCTCCTTATCCAGACCAGAATTCCAGCTGCCGGCATTCTCCCTCTTTATGTAAACCGTGTAAAATAAGAGAGAATAGCCGTAACTATTGTGACATAAAGTGAAATAACAGTCCATAATGCAATAAATATCGATATAAAAGCATGATGCAAAATGGACATATCACTAATTTGTAAAGTTAGGCAACTAAGAAGCAATGGTAGGCAACTAATTACCAATAGCAGGCAAGTAAGCATCATTGGTAGGCAACTTTATAGTGTTGTAGGAAACTTAAAAAAGCAATGGTAAGAAACTTCAAACTATATCTAGGCAACTATTTTTTAAAGTTAGGAAACTGGGCAGCAATGGTATGCAACTAATTACCAATTGCAGGCAACTAAGCATCACCGATAGGCAACTTTATAGTGTTGTAGGCAACTTAGAAAGGCAAGGATAAACACCTTCACAATATATGTAGGCAACTGGTCAACAATGGTAGGCAACTAGACATCAATGATAGGAAATTCCATAGTATTTACAGACAACTAAGCAGCTACGATAGGTATTTTGGGATAATGTTAGTAAATTAACAGTTGCACGTAGTGCAGTGAAGTTGCTTGCATGTAGCACTACCTCATGTTTCGTGTGATTTTTCCTTTTTACACAAACCAACCTAATTGGTAGTCCTACTAGGCAAAAAAGAAGGAGCTACTTCCCTATAGTGCTACTTAGAGGTGAAACTAGTCATTGTTGGTCATGGTAACTAATTTAGAAGGACTCCCGACTCATAGGTAGTCATATTAGGAAATAAAAAGGAGTTTCTCTCCTACAGCACTAAAGTTGCCTCTATAGTATCCAAAGTTGCTCTAAAATAAACTTTGTCGAAACCTACTCATATGAGATCTAGTTTTGAAGAGCTCGTCAAGAGAAACCCAGCGGTGAAAACGAATCTTCATTCGGATGCTTGAATCAAAAGTTATAGCTTTTTAAAAAATTTGAAACCCAAAAATTAATGCACGTGGGCTCTTACTGAGGCAACGTGAGGTTGAAGGCTCATGTACTTTCCTTTTTTGACAGAATAGGATGACGTGGCACACAGGTTTTCTAATGTAGAGGGTATGCTCGGGCACTCCATCTAGCGCCCGCGCGCTGCCTATCCACGTCATATATTCACTTAAAAAAAAATATTTTCCTCTCAGTATTTCGCAGGACTGTGAGCTTAATTTAAAATCCGCGTTGTTAATTGAACAACAACAGTTGTTTAGTATAGTGGCTAGCATTCTGAGCGCTCCTGTCTCAGCAACATGGTTCGATTCCTCGCAACACAGTATTTTTCTTGGAAATTTTTTAACTGTTGCGGGTTGTTGGTACGCTAATGGGTCGGTCCATTATGGCCCTGTGTGTCCTGTGAAATTATTTAGGACCCATCATAAATCAAAAAAATGGAGAAACAATCTTCCCTTTAATATTAGATAAAGATAAAGATAAAGATAAGGATATCTATTCTATCCCTAATATTAAAGTCTCTACTCCTAATGGAGCAGTTGGTAGTCTCGCTTCCAGGTTTTTTTTCGTCCCACCTCACCCGGTTTTTTTTTTGTACTTCTTTGGTACTTCCTCCCACCTCCCACCCGTTTCATTTCGCTGGGTTTTTTCGTCCCTCCCCTACCCCACCGGTTTAGTTTCGCGTCACCCTCTCACACAACGAAAAAAATCTTAACGGATCATAACTTTCCATGCGTCACCCTCCCATCAATGCAATTTGATTTAGGAAACATATAATAAATTTTAAGGAAACAAATAACAGACTTTAAAGAAAAATCCAATTTTAAGGAAACAAATCAATCGATCCATCCAAATCAAACGATCCATCTCATCAATGCAATTTGCTTTAGGAAACATATAATGGATGTGAAGGAAACAAATAATAGACTATCTAAATCAATCGATCCATCCCATCAATGCAATTTGATTTAGGAAACATATAATAAATTTTAAGGAAACAAATAACAGACTTTAAAAAAAATCCAATTTTAAGGAAACAAATCAATCGATCCATCCAAATCAAACGATCCATCTCATCAATGCAATTTGCTTTAGGAAACATATAATGGATGTGAAGGAAACAAATAATAGACTATCCAAATCAATCGATCCATCCCATCAATGCAATTTGATTTAGGAAACATATAATAAATTTTCAGAAAACAAATAACATACTTTAAAGAAAAATCCAATTAACTAATCTCTACTCCTAATGGAGCAGTTGGTAGTCTCGCTTCCAGGTTTTTTTTCGTCCCACCTCACCCGGTTTTTTTGGTACTTCTTTGGTACTTCCTCCCACCTCCCAACCGTTTCATTTCGCTGGTTTTTTTCGTCCCTCCCCTACCCCACCGGTTTAGTTTCGCGTCACCCTCTCACACAACGAAAAAAATCTTAACGGATCATAACTTTCCATGCGTCACCCTCCCATCAATGCAATTTGATTTAGGGAACATATAATAAATTTTAAGGAAACAAATAACAGACTTTAAAGAAAAATCCAATTTTAAGGAAACAAATCAATCGATCCATCCAAATCAAATGATCCATCTCATCAATGCAATTTGCTTTAGGAAACATATAATGGATGTGAAGGAAACAAATAATAGACTATCTAAATCAATCGATCCATCCCATCAATGCAATTTGATTTAGGAAACATATAATAAATTTTAAGGAAACAAATAACAGACTTTAAAAAAAATCCAATTTTAAGGAAACAAATCAATCGATCCATCCAAATCAAACGATCCATCTCATCAATGCAATTTGCTTTAGGAAACATATAATGGATGTGAAGGAAACAAATAATAGACTATCCAAATCAATCGATCCATCCCATCAATGCAATTTGATTTAGGAAACATATAATAAATTTTAAGAAAACAAATAACAGACTTTAAAGAAAAATCCAATTAACTAATCTCTACTCCTAATGGAGCAGTTGGTAGTCTCGCTTCCAGGTTTTTTTTCGTCCCACCTCACCCGGTTTTTTTTGGTACTTCTTTGGTACTTCCTCCCACCTCCCACCCGTTTCATTTCGCTGGTTTTTTTCGTCCCTCCCCTACCCCACCGGTTTAGTTTCGCGTCACCCTCTCACACAACGAAAAAAATCTTAACGGATCATAACTTTCCATGTGTCACCCTCCCATCAATGCAATTTGATTTAGGGAACATATAATAAATTTTAAGGAAACAAATAACAGACTTTAAAGAAAAATCCAATTTTAAGGAAACAAATCAATCGATCCATCCAAATCAAACGATCCATCTCATCAATGCAATTTGCTTTAGGAAACATATAATGGATGTGAAGGAAACAAATAATAGACTATCTAAATCAATCGATCCATCCCATCAATGCAATTTGATTTAGGAAACATATAATAAATTTTAAGGAAACAAATAACAGACTTTAAAAAAAATCCAATTTTAAGGAAACAAATCAATCGATCCATCCAAATCAAACGATCCATCTCATCAATGCAATTTGCTTTAGGAAACATATAATGGATGTGAAGGAAACAAATAATAGACTATCCAAATCAATCGATCCATCCCATCAATGCAATTTGATTTAGGAAACATATAATAAATTTTAAAAAAACAAATAACAGACTTTAAAGAAAAATCCAATTAACTAATCTCTACTCTTAAAGGCCCCTCGTTTGATTTTTGTCCCTCGCTTCCTTTTCCAGCACTTATACAATGGAAGGAATTATAATCCACCTATTTGTTCTCCTATATATCCGTGCAGGCAACACAACATAAACCGGTGAAAAAAACACTCACCTCGCACGTCCCCCTGCCTGCAATCCCGAAACGCCGCCATCGCTCCAGGCTCCAGCCTCCGCCGTCCTACATCTTGCCCCTCTCCAACCTCAGAGACCTCCGCCACCGCCGCCATCTCGGAACCCTAGTTCAGGGCAGGACTCAGAGAGGGTGTGGTTGTGGACGACGCTGCCGCCGTCGCAGAACCCTAGGGCAGGGTGTGGTCGCGTTGCGGGCAGCGCGAGCGGCCGTGCGTCTCCCCCGTCAGGCTGTCCTCGGCAGGAACTCGGGACCTCCTTCTGACAGAGCTAAGGCCCTCCGAGGTCCAAGTCGCTGTGCGGCGTGCACAGTAATCTCCCCGGCCTACTCTGTCTTCACGTCAATGCTCATGTGCTCCGACCCTCCCCGACCCCTCCCAGCAAGCAGCAGAGTCTCTCGGGTTCGAGCTCCACCGGGCCGCCGGCGGCGGCGTCCATGTTCGTTGGGCGGAGCACAACGCTAGGTTTGAAATTCACCATGATGCTACTGATGAGGCTCTCCTTCTCCTTTGTTTCGTCTGGGTTTTTTCGTCCCCCCTCCCACCACCCCATCTCGTCTGGGTTTGAAATCAATAAGAGCAGCACAAAGTCTAGGTCCCTGTCTCGGTGGCAGACGGAAGGAGAAGAAGGATTGATATGTATGAGAATATTAATATTGAACTCTTAAAGTTAATGTGGCCCCGTTGCAACGCACGGGCGTTCTTCTAGTATGGATTGTTTTCCACTTTTTTCGTCCACAGTAACTTTTTTCGTCCATCGCTGGCTCGCAGCGAACGCTGACTTGGACTCGCTATCTCTTTGTAGGTCGCTCCTCTTCTCTCACGTACGATTCTAAGCGCGTTCTGTGGCCCAATGTAGTTATGGGCCAAGCGACGCGTGTGGGCTTACTGGTTCTTTGGGTGCGAAAAAATTAAGGATGGCATGGGGATAATCTAACACGCCTTCTCACCCTGGTCCATGCCCTGGCAACAAACGAAAAACAAAAGCGCGCGAGAAGATCTAGCGACAGAGTATGGCAAAATACCAGCGTAAAATTTAAATTAATATGTACAACCACAGATCTGTTTATTTTTTCAACAATTCTTGGGAAAAAATGTGAACGATTTTCCTTCAAATATTTAAATAATGTTAGAAATTTGAGTAACTTTTAAAACCTAAACATTTTCTGGAAAACGTGACCAATTATTGAAAATATGAATAAAATTTGAAATTACAAATAATTATTGAAATTTTTATATATGATGAACAATTTCAAATATACATTGAATTTTTTATATACTCTGCACAATTTTTAAATAAACACTGAACATTTTTGTGATATATGTGGAATAATATTTAAATACTTATTGAACAAATTTGAAATGTAAGTTGAACATTTTCGTAATATACAGTGAACAATTTTTAGATACACATTGAACATATATACATTGAACAATATGTAAAGTCACATTGAACATTTTGTGATATACACTGAATAAATTTTGAATTGTAAAGAAAATTTTAAAAACATGAACAATTTTCCAAAAATAGAAATATTTTATAAAATGCAAACAATTTAGGAAATTATTAACATATTTTGAAAGGAGGACATTCTTTGACATTCCGAACAATATTTTAAATTTTAGAACAACTATTTGAAGAAAAAAAGAAGAAAAGAAAATGTAAAAGGAAACAAAAAGTAAAAGAAAAACAACAAGACCTACGTGGGCCGGCCCAACTAGGAGTGCCTTGAGCGAAGCCTCGGCGTTTTGATGCTACCCTTGATATACGTTACTAGCCGATAGAAGCAACATTATACATACACGATGCACGTATATACACTGTTATGAATTATACATACACAAACCATGATTGCCGCTCACTATGTCAATGTCAATGTGGCACTACACATCCTCTCCTACAAAGGGAAGTAGGAACACCCGCGTCACATGTTGCCGTGCAACTCACCGTGTGATATCCGGCCTCTACATACTTCCCTCTCATTTCGCAATTGACGTGCCTTTCATCTCAGGTGATGTGTCGCGGCCACCTCCTTGACCGGGCCAACACTGATTCATAATAATAATTGTTTGATCGTACAAAATAAAGTAGAAGTATGAGGTGAGGTGTACGGACCAGCTGCAAGGAGTAGCTTGCCGAGATAAGTTATTGACGTTTTGAACATTTCTTTGCGTGGGCACAATGATTGGTGCGACATGTGGTGGCGAACCCATCGCCTTAGGATTGACCATATTTGAAGCATTGTAATCAGGTGGGCATCATGATGGCCATTTGCAGGGTCAGAAAAAGGATAAGCGATGATACGGTCGGGTGTCATGTCGAATTAGAGGAGGTGGATCTATTAGGAGTCCTGAGCCATGCTTATTAGGATAGAGTCATGATATTTTTTTCCTCCCGTTGTAATGCACCGGCATGTTTCCTAGTACTATTGTGGTACTGTACTCTACCCTACCACATGTAGTGCAGCCACGGGAGGATGCAGGTCTTGATCGGGTAGATGTGTTGTATGACAGGCAAATTTATGTCACCACGTTACTGTATTTATTGTTGTCTTCTTCTTTTTCTTGGCAAACTTGAGTCCTCGCACGTGTGTGCGTTTATTGTTGTCTTCTCCAAGCTTCTCTTCTCCAAGCTTATGTGTGCCTATTTATGCCATCGCCTAGAGTATCCAACTTCAGCGTCTGTATTTTTTTTCTGTGTGCATATGTATTTTTTTGCACGGACGAAAATCACGGTCTAAAGCGGCGATGCAGACGAACGGATGTCCGCTTTGGCCTATTCAGACCAATTTTAGATTAAATTTGCATCCATGTGGACACGTTGCGGACACCCACGGCGCCTCACTTTGTCCTTCCCTGTTTGTAGGTGCCAACAGGCCATTCCTCCCATCCCGTCGAGTTCGACCTCTTCAGCCTCTTCGCCCTAGTTGTCGCCACCTTGTTTCTGGCCTCTTGGCCACCCTCAATATACAAAATCATTTCGCATGGTCCATAACCTCCACAAAGTGATATCATTTGAAACAACATTGTTCAAAACAACATTTCGTTTACACGTTTCCAATGTTTTGATAGGTCATCCAAGGAACGTGGAACAGTAATACCAAAAAATCGTCAACATTCAAAAAACACATATTGGATGCATTCATCCCCAACACAAAAAACACACGTAGGTGCACGGTAGCGCCTACCGGCCGCGGATGATAGAGGCCGGCGGTTGGGGTGGGTAAGTTGGAGGCGTGAGGAAGAAGAGAGGTGTAGGTTGAAGATGAATAGTGCAATCTGTTTTGGGCCGTTTGATCAAGATCAGACAGTCCATGAGGAAAGTGAAAACGTTTTCACGCATCTGACAAATAGAGAGTTCCAATATTTTATTTAAAAAATGAAAAGGTTAAAAATAGATACTATAGTACTGAGTGAGAGAGAGAGAGAGAGGGGCAGCAGTACATCTATTTTAACTACAGTCGTCCACGCCGCTCACATGCGGCTCACGACGTGCTGCGCCGTCTCGGTGGCCGCCAGCTCGCCGCGGCGGCGCGTGACGAAACTGAGCCGCTCGGCGGTGGCCGGTTTGAACACGGCCTCCGGGTCGGCGTCCACGGCGTCGGCGAGCCGCGGCCACATCCTGGCGGTGACCAGCCACGACCCGTCTCCCGCGGGGCTCCGGATCACTGTCATGGCCGCCGACCCGAGCCTCCCCGGCCGCACCCACGGCATCACCAGCCGCGGCGGGCCGAACCCAAAGTCGCCCTCCACCCTGAACGGCACGAACGCCGACACCACCAGCGCGGGGCTGCCCGTGCCCAGCCCCACCGCCTCCGTCCACTTGCCGCCCTCCGCAAACACCCCCTTGTGCGCTTCCATCCAGTCCATCAGCTCCTCGTACCGCTCCTGCCGGAACACCTCGGAGATTGCCGCGGCGGCCATCGTCGCCACGTCGGCGAGCGGGGAGGAGCGCACCGTGTCCACGACCGCCTCCCGGGACGCGTAGGTGACAACGTTGCCGAGGTAGTTGTTGACGTGGGTCTTGTTGTACTTGGCGGGGTCGAGGCGCCGGCGGCCGTCGACCAGCCACGCCATGCGGCAGTGCGTGTCGGAGCCGCCCACGGCCGCGGCGAGCAGCTTCCAGACGTGCGCGGAGAGGGCCTCGAGCCGCGTGACCCGGCGGGCGGGGCCGCTGGCCGCCCCGCGGAGGCGGTCGACATCTGCGGCGTCCACGACGTAGTTGCGGCGCACGAGGGCCGCGGCAAGGAGGGCGTTGGGGAGGGTGCCGGGGTCGTAGCGCACGAACTCGGCGTCCAGCGACGGGCCGTACCGCGGCGGCGAGCGGGGCCGGAAGAGGGAGGCGCGGTCATGGTGGGGCTCCCACGAGAGGCCGCCCGCGACGAGCATCTCGGCCCAGGCGTGTTAGACTGTATTTACATGTGTATATTGTAACGTTGTATACCACCTCATTATATATATATGTGATAGGCCACCCTTAGAGGTAGTGCCGGTTCCCCCAAAGCCTATTGTCTTACATGGTATCACGTTAGGTTACGTCCGCTTCCGCCTAAAAACCCTAAACCGCCGCCGCCGCCGCCGCCGCCGCCGCGCCCACCGCCGCCGTCGCCCGACTGCTATGACGTCCGCCGCTGCGTCCGGCTCCACCGCCACCGGTTTTCTGCCGGCCTCCCTCGCGGCACTTCTCTCGAGGCCGCTGGATGCCGCCTTCCTTCAGGCGCCGATCGGGACACGGAGTGTCGGCTCCCTCTTCGCACTCCCGCCGGCTGCTACTTCGCCCGGGCAGGCGCTTGTGGCCCACACCACCGCCGCCCCGTCAACCGCGGCTGTCGCGCCCTCGGCCACTGTGCCGCTGGTGGCGGAGGACGTCGCGCTGGCAGGCTTCGCGGCGTCAACCGCGGCCATCACGCCCTCTGTCACCGCGCCAGCTGCCCCTCCGACTGTCTCCACGGTGTTCTCACCTCAGCCAGTCTCCTCGATGGGATCGCAGCCGCCGCCGCCGTTTCACTTCGGCCATCTCATCACCATCAAGTTGTCGTCGGACAATTACATCTTCTGGCGCGCGCAGGTTCTTCCGCTTCGTGGGAGTCACCACCTGCTTGGCTATGTCGACGGCTCTCTCCCTTGCCCTCCTGCGCTGGTTGACAGCGTGCATGGTCCGGTCTATAATCCGGCTCACCGTGTCTGGACAGGGCAGGATCAGGCGAACCTCTCCTCCATCCAGGGGTCGCTCTCTCCGGCCGTTGCTGGGCTTGTTGTCTTCGCCAAGACGTCCCACGAGGCATGGACTATTCTTGAGCGCTCGTTTGCGGCACAGTCGCAGGCTCGTGTATCTGGGCTCCGTCGCCAACTTGGGGAGTGTCAGAAGTTTGACTCCACCGCCACTGAGTTCTACAACAAAGTCAAGAGTCTCGCCGACACGCTGGCCTCCATTGGATAGCCCCTCACCGACTCCGAGTTCAACTCGTTTATTATCAATGGTCTTGATGAGGAGTATGACGCCCTAGTCGAGATCATCAATGAGAGGGGCAACTCCACGCCCATGCCAACACACGAGGTCTTTTCACGCCTCCTGCTTACTGAGCAACGAGTCGAGACGCGCCGATCCAGGGGCAACGGCGCCCTCTCGGCAAACGCCGCCACCAAGGGTGGTCGCTCCTCTGCTTCATCCAGGGCTCCTTCGGGGCAGTCACCACCACCCACCTCGGCCCCTCCTCCTACTGCGATGCTACCAGGGGCTGGCGGTCCACGTGTGTGCCAGCTTTGTGGTCGCGATGGACACTGGGCCTCGAAGTGTCACAAGCGCTTCCAGCGGGATTTTCTTGGTCTTGGCAATGACGGGAAGGATACACGCAACTTTGCTCGTCAGGTCGCCATGGCTGATCGTCCGCCGCCGCAGAAGCCACAGGGACACACTCAGTCCTACTCCATTGATCCCCACTGGTACATGGACTCTGGGGCGACAGAGCACCTGACTAGTGAGATGGGGAAGCTTCACACTCGTGAACCCTACCATGGCTCCGACAAGATCCACACCGCCAATGGAGCAGGTATGCACATCTCTCATATTGGTCAAGCATCACTTCTCACTAGACATGCCAATAGGAGTCTTCAACTTCGCAATGTTCTTCGAGTTCCATCTGTGACACGTAATCTTCTTTCAGTTCCTAAACTCACTCGTGATAATAATGTGCTTTGTGAATTTCATCCTTTTGATCTTTTTATTAAGGATCGGGGCACGAGGGACATTCTTCTTAGTGGGAGGCTCTGCCAAGGTCTCTATCGTCCGGAGCATCCTGGCGTCGCTCGCGTCTTCAGTGGAGTTTGGGTATCTCCGTCACAGTGGCATGCTCGTCTTGGTCACCCGGCCACACCTATTGTCCGGCATGTTTTGCGTCGTCATGAGCTTCCTAGTGTGTCTAGTAATAAAGATGTAGCAGTGTGTGATGCTTGTCAGCAGGGGAAGAGTCATCAACTTCCTTTTTCGGAGTCCAGTCGTGAGGTGAAACATCCTTTAGAACTTGTGTTTTCAGATGTATGGGGTCCTGCTCAGACTTCTGTTAGTGGTCATAATTATTATATCAGTTTTGTTGATGCTTACAGCCGCTTTACCTGGCTTTATCTTATCAAACGTAAATCTGATGTGTTTGACATTTTTGTTCAGTTCCAAAAACATGTTGAACGCCTTCTCAAGCACAAAATTGTTCATGTTCAGTCGGACTGGGGTGGCAAGTATCGCAACCTCAACTCCTTCTTTCAGTCGCTTGGGATCATTCACCGTTTAGCATGTCCACATACAGATCAGCAGAATGGTTCAGTAGAACGTAAGCATCGTCACATTGTTGAAGCTGGTCTGACTCTTTTGGCCCATGCATCTGTTCCGTTTCGTTTTTGGAGTGATGCTTTCACCACTGCATGTTTTCTCATCAATCGTACTCCCACTCGTGTTTTGAATATGAAGACTCCCATTGAAGTTCTCCTTAATGAACAACCGGACTACACCTTTCTCAAGGTGTTTGGGTGTGCTTGCTGGCCCCATCTTCGTCCATATAACAAGCGTAAGTTCGAGTTTCGTTCCAAGAAGTGTGTTTTTCTTGGTTATAGCTCTCTTCATAAAGGATACAAATGTCCTCATGTTCCCACTAATCGTGTCTACATCTCTCGGGATGTTGTGTTTGATGAGCATGTTTTTCCCTTTGCCAAACTCCCTATGTCCACTACCGAGCCACCTGTCATGCATTCATCCTCTGTTGCTTCTGACCAATTTGATGATGTTGCATATTCTCCTCTATTGTTGCCTAACTATGGTGCAGGCACTGGTCGTGGGGCTTGTTTGGAGATTCTGGAAGCGCCATCTTCCTCTTCGTCGCCATCGCCTTCATCCTCGGCACCTTCTGTTGTGCATGAGGAGCACATGGCGCCCCTGCATGGCCTCGGTTTCCGTGCTCATGCACGGCCGATCAACGTCCTGGCCCGGTCGCCTCTGGCTTCTGGGCTGCCTTCGCCATCGTCGCGCCCTGCAACCCCGCTGACTGGGCCGGCCTCCTCGGTCCCCGTCTCGCCCAGGGCGTCGGGGCAGTCATCACCAGGCCTGGCCTCGCCCGCCCCTGCCTCGCCCAGGGTGTCTGGGCCCTTCTCACCAGGGCCGGCCTCGCCTGCTCTCGCCTCGCCAAGGCCGTCTGGGCCGGTGTCACCGGAGCTGGCCTCGCCCACCCTCGGTTCGCCCATGGCCTCTGAGCCCCTGTCGTCGGGCCAGTCTTCGCCATGCAGCCCGGAGTCGTCTGTCCCGAGCTCTCCTGAGGTGCTTCCTGCATCTCCGGCGACCGTCACGTCTCCGTCACCTTCGCCTCCGCCGGCTCCTGCTGCTGCTCTACGTCCACATACGCGCAGTCGGAGTGGCATTTTTCAGCCTAAGCAACGTCACGATGGCACAGTTGCTTGGTTAGCGACGTGCATGTCTGCTGCTCTCGCAGATCCATCCTCTGAGCCACGCACGTATCAAGCTGCTATGCGCATTCCTCATTGGAGAGAGGCCATGGAGCAGGAGTATCAAGCGCTTCTTCGCAATCAGACATGGACTCTTGTTCCTCCACAATCACGGGTAAATGTCATTGATTCCAAATGGGTTTTCAAAGTGAAGAGGCATTCTGATGGGTCCATTGAGCGCTATAAGGCTCGTCTGGTTGCTCGTGGTTTTCGACAGCGTTTTGGACTTGACTATGAAGACACCTTCAGTCCAGTGGTCAAGCCTACTACCATCAGACTTCTTCTCTCTCTGGCTGTTACTCGAGGTTGGTTTCTTCGTCAGCTTGATGTTCAAAATGCTTTTCTTCATGGTGTCTTGGCGGAGGAGGTTTACATGCGCCAGCCTCCGGGTTTCTCTGATCTGGATCGCCCTGATCATCTCTGTCGTCTGTCCAAGGCAATTTATGGTCTGAAGCAGGCTCCTCGTGCTTGGCATGCTCGTCTTGCAATGGCTCTTCGTGCTCATGGTTTTGCATCATCAACTGCTGACTCCTCATTGTTTCTTCTTCAAAGGCCTGAGGTTACTATGTACTTGTTGGTCTATGTAGATGATATCATTTTGGTCAGCTCCTCTCAGTCGGCTGCTACTGCGCTTGTTCGCTCACTTGGTGCTGATTTTGCGGTCAAGGACCTTGGGAAGCTTCATTACTTTCTTGGTGTGGAGGTTACTTCTCGTGCTGCTGGCCTTGTTATGACGCAGAAGAAGTACTCTCTGGATTTGTTGCAGCGAGCTGGGATGCTTAAGTGCAAACCGACGACTACACCCATGTCTACCACTGATAAGCTCAATGCTGTTGATGGTGAGCTTCTTTCTTCTTTTGATGCGACCGAGTACCGGAGTATTGTTGGTGGGCTCCAGTACTTGACGATCACGCGACCAGACATTTCCTATGCTGTTAACCGAGTCTGCCAGTATCTGCAGTCACCCCGTGACACTCATTGGTCTGCTGTTAAGCGGATTTTGCGCTATATTCGTTTCACGGTGGCTCATGGTTTGCATATTCGGCCGTCTGACTCTGGTTGTCTTTCAGCATATTCTGATGCAGACTGGGCTGGCAATCCGGATGACAGGCGATCCACGGGGGGTTATGCTGTCTTCTTTGGCTCTAACCTGATTGCCTGGAGTGCTCGGAAACAGGCTACTGTCTCGCGTAGCAGTACTCAGGCTGAGTATAAGGCTGTGGCCAATGCCACATTAGAGATTATCTGGGTACAGTCCTTGCTTCAGGAGTTAAGTATACCCCAATCACAGCCTCCTGTTCTTTGGTGTGGTAACATCGGTGCTACATACCTTTCTGCAAATCCGGTATTCCATGCCCGAACGAAACACAATGAAGTTGACTATCACTTTGTGCGTGAACGTGTCTCTCAGAAGCAACTACAGATCAAGTTTATTTCTTCCAAGGATCAACTTGCTGACATCTTCACCAAGCCATTGCCTTTGCCACAGTTTGAGACTTGCAGGCGCAATCTTACCCTTCTAGATTCATTAGAAAGTGGCTAAGATTGAGGGAGGGTGTTAGACTGTATTTACATGTATATATTGTAACGTTGTATACCACCTCATTATATATATATGTGATAGGCCACCCCTAGAGGTAGTGCCGGTTCCCCCCCAAAGCCTATTGTCTTACAAGGCGTTGGGCAGTGTGGTGAGCCCGTGGCCGTCGACGAGCAGGTGGTCGGTGCCCCAGGCGAGCGAGAACCCACCGCACGCGAACCGGACGAGCTGCAGCGACAGCGCGAGCCCCCGCTCGAACGGCAGCTGGATGCGCCCCTACGAGGTGCCGGCGTCGGCGAAGTCCACGTCCGCGAGCGCCGCGTCGGCGTACGCGACCACGAGCTCGGCCCCTTCGTTGCCGCAGACGACGTCCGGCACGCCGGTGGAGGCGCTGGGCACGACGCGGCCGGCGAAGGGGTAGAAGCGGGAAAGGAAGGCCGGGAGCGCGGCGCGCGCGGCCGCGGCCACGGCCGGGAAGCCCGCGGCGGGCGCCGGGTAGACGGCGATGAAGAAGACGTGGAAGGAGCCGAGGACGAGGTCCAGGTTGGAGACCGGGAGCACCACCGGGAATCCCCGCGGCGGGTCGGAGGCCTGGACGAGCGACCGCGAGAGGACCTCGACGGCGAAACTCTCTGTAGAGAGACGGATTATGGGTTGTGCAATCGCGATGTATTGATCGGTGCACCAGGCACATATATATAAGTACAGAGGTGGGCCACAACCTCAACTATACAGGGAAAACAGGAGGTGGGCCCTACACACACATATACACGTACACAATATACTCAACACCCCCCCGCAGTCGAAGCGGCGCCAGTGACGCAGAGACTGGAACGAAACTCCTCAAAGGTGGAAGTCGGCAGTCCCTTCGTCATCACATCAGCGAACTGCTGAGCAGTCGGCACATGGAGAACCCGCATGCGTCCAAGAGCCACCTGCTCGCGCACGAAGTGAATGTCCAGCTCGATGTGTTTCGTCCGGCGATGATGAACAGGGTTGGCGGAGAGGTACACCGCAGAGACGTTGTCGCAATAGACAACCGTAGCCTGGGAGACATCGTGATGTAGCCCCTGAAGTAACTGTCGAAGCCAGGTGCACTCGGCGACAGCGTTGGCCACAGCTCGGTACTCAGCCTCGGTGCTAGAGCGCGAAACCGTGGGTTGTCGCTTGGACGACCATGAGACGAGGGAAGGACCGAGGTAGACGCAGTAGCCAGAGGTGGACCGGCGAGTGTCGGGGCAGCCGGCCCAGTCGGCATCGGAGTAAGCCACCATCTCCAAAGAAGTGGACGCCGTGAGTGTCAACCCAAGGGACATCGTGCCGCGGATGTAGCGAAGGATCCGCTTCACGAGAGTCCAGTGAGAGTCACGAGGGGCGTGCATGTGGAGACACACCTGTTGGACAGCATACTGAAGATCCGGTCTGGTGAGAGTCAAGTACTGGAGAGCGCCGACAATAGACCGGTAGAATGGAGCATCCGACGCAGGCGAACCCTCAAGAGCAGAAACCTTGGCCTTCGTGTCAACGGGAGTAGCAACCGGGTGGCAGTTGAGCATGCCAGCGCGCTCAAGAAGCTCATGGGCATACTTCTGTTGATGAAGAAAGAAGCCGTCCGGGCGCCGAACAACCTCAATGCCAAGGAAGTAATGGAGAGCACCCAAGTCCTTGATAGCGATCTCGTCATGCAGCCGTAGAGTGATCTGCTGAAGAACGGCTGCGGAGGAGGCTGTCAGGATGATGTCGTCGACGTAGAGCAGCAAATATGCAGTCGTGTCACCATGGCGATAGACAAACAGTGAGGCGTCCGAGCGAGTGACGCTGAAGCCCAGTGTCTGAAGAAACCCGGCGATCCGCTGGTACCAGGCGCGGGGTGCCTGCTTGAGCCCGTAAAGAGAGCACGATAGTAGGCACACATGGCCGGGCAATGAGGCGTTGACGAAACCGGTGGGTTGCTCACAAAACACCTGCTCCTCAAGATGGCCGTGGAGGAAGGCGTTGGAGACATCCATCTGGTGGACGGGCCAGCCGCGAGAGACGGCGAGCTGGAGGACAGTGCGGATCGTGCCCGGTTTGACAACCGGGGCAAACGTCTCCGTGAAATCGACTCCAGCGCGCTGGCGGAGACCGCGGACCACCCAGCGAGCCTTGTAGCGCTCAAGTGAACCGTCTGAGCGGGTCTTATGACGGAAGACCCACTTGCCGGTGATGACGTTGGCGCGAGAAGGCCGGGGCACCAGAGTCCAGGTGCGGTTCCGCTGGAGAGCATCAAACTCTTCCTGCATCGCCGCAAGCCAGTGAGGATCACGGAGGGCGGCGCGGGCGGACGCAGGAATGGGTGACGGCTCCGCGGCAGAGGCGGCGAGGACGTACTCATCACGCGAGTACCGGAGGCTCGGGCAGTGAATGCCGGCGCGAGCACGGGTGACAGGACCGGACGGGGCCACCGGGGCCGGCGAGGCGGCCGGCGAGGAGGCCGGCGTCACCGGCGGTGTCGAGGCCGGCGTCGCAGCTGGCGAGGAGGCGCCTGACCCTGCAGCGCCCGAGTCAGCCGGCGAAGCGGCCGGCGGCGAGGCCGGCGAGGCTGGCGAGGCGGCCGGCGACGGAGCCGACGAAGAGGCGCCCGACCCCGCGGCGCCCGAGTCGGGGGCGGCGGGTGAAGGCGGGGTGCCGGCCGTGGAGGGCGCCGGCAGTAGGGCCCGTGGACCGCCAAAGCCCGGAGGCGGTCCACGAACCAGGCGTGCTCGTCCACCTGACGAGGTCGTCGATGAGCCGCCGGTGGCTGGCGGTGACGAGACGACGAGGGGTGCCTGCTGCTGAAACGGGAAGACCATCTCATCAAAGTAAACGTGTCGTGAGGTGAAAACACGGTGAGAGACGGGATCGTAGCAGCGGTAACCCTTAGTGTTAGATGGGTAGCCGAGAAAGATGCAGGCGACGGAGCGGGGTGCGAGCTTATGAGGCGCAGTGGCAGCGATGCTAGGGTAGCACAGGCAGCCGAAGATGCGAAGCCCTTCATAAGAGGGGGGTGCACCGAATAGAAGGTGGTGAGGGGTAAAGTTCCCGCGAGTACGACATGGACGGATGTTTATGAGAATAGAAGCGGTGGCTAGAGCGTCAGGCCAAAAGCGCGGGGGCACATTGGCGTGAAAGAGAAGAGTCCGAACGCAGTCATTAAGAGTGCGAAGGATGCGCTCAGCACGACCGTTCTGCTGCGAGGTGTATGGGCAAGTGAGACGAAAAATCGTGCCATGTGTGGCGAGAAGATCGCGGACAGCGGTGTTGTCAAACTCCTTCCCGTTGTCTGTCTGCAACGCAAGAATGGGCCGGCCAAACTGCGTGCGGACATAAGAGTAGAAACCGGCAAGAGTGGAGATGACGTCCGACTTGCGGCGCAACGGGAAGGTCCACACATAATGCGAAAAATCATCAAGGAGAACAAGATAATAAAGAAAGCCCGTGTTACTTGCAACAGGAGATGTCCAAACATCACTATGAATCAATTCAAACGGATACGATGCAACAAAGGAAGAAGCCCTAAACGGAAGACGAGCATGTTTGCCAAGGCAGCATGCATGACACGAGTGATCCTCGTGCTTATTACACGTGAAAGAAAAACTCCGAAGTATGTGGCGAAGGGTGGCATGATTAGGATGACCCAAGCGAGCGTGCCAGAGATCCACTCCGGTGGCGAGAGCGACAGGGGCGGCGGAAGTGGTGGAGGCGGCGGAGTGAACCGGGTAGAGCTCGTCGGGGCTGTCACATCGGTGGAGCACCATCCGCGTGCGAGCGTCCTTAACAGAAAAACCACATTCGTCAAATTCAACGGTCACCGGATTTTCACGTGTAAGAGAACGGACGGAAACAAGATTTTTAATAAGATCAGGAGAAACAAGAATATTGGACATGGATATAGGAGTGGAGTTAGACGGAAAATAGGTATGTCCAATATGGGTGATAGGAAGAGAAAAACCATCACTGACGGTGATGCGGTTGGAGGTGTGGACAGGGTGAGCAGTGTGGAGGTTACCGGGGTACGCCGCCATATGAGCGGTGGCGCCACTGTCCATGTACCAATCGCCGCCGCCGGTGTAGCTGGACGGGGAGGGGGGCGGTGTGGAGAGCCGCCAGGAGAGCCGGGTCCCACGGTGCCGGTGGGAGGGACGGCGCAGACGTCAAGGGCAGCGGCGGCGGCTGCTGCCCGTAGGGCGCCGCATAGGGCTGCGGCGCGGCGTAATACGCCTGGTGTGACGGAGGCCAAGTGCCGAAAAGACCCGGAGTAGGAGCCCGTGGAACCGGCATGGAATAGGCGTGGACGACGCCGGTCCACGGGTTCTGACCGGCATACCACGGGGCCGCCGGCTGAGGAGCCGGCTGCTGCTGGCGTGGCGCTCCTCCCTGAGCACCGCCACCACCACCGCCGCCTCCCTGCTTGCGGCCACCCCGGCGGCCGCCGCGACGGCCTCCTCCATTGGCCGCTGGCTGGGGCGGCGGGAAGGGGGCTGGTGGGGCGGGCGGGAAGCCTGGCGGGAAGGCGTGCGCCGCCTGCGGGGGCGGCGTCTGGCGGGGCTGTGGCGGGGCCGAACCCCCGCGGGTGCCGGCAACAAGCGCGGTGTGGGTGGCGCGCGTCCGGGCCGCCCGCATCCGGCGTTCCTCCAGCTTGAGGTACGCGACCACCTTACCAAAGGTGGGCTCCGGGATGAGGGTGAGGTTGGAGGCGGCGTTCCCGAAGTCCTCGTTGAGGCCGCCGGAGAGGGTGCTAATGAGGAGCTCGTCGCCAATCTTCTCCCCCAGATCACGGAGCTCATCGGCGAGCTTCTTGAGGCGCATGCAAAAATCATCGATGGACGAGTCAAGTTGCTGACACCTGTAAAACTCACCATAGAGGAGGACCTTGCGCTGCAGCCGATTGTCGGTGTAGAGGCCGTTGAGCTTGGTCCAGACCGCATGGGCGTCGTCCTCGTCGTCCACCACGGTGTGGAAGATGTCGCTGGAGATGGTGAGGTAGAACCAGCGGATGATGGTGGCGTCGAGGATCATCCACTCCTCGTCGTGGATCATGAGCGCGGAGTCCACGGTGCCGTCCACGTGGCCGTGAAGGAGGTACTCACGGAACACGAGCGAAAAATACCGCTTCCACGCGGAGTAGGAGGCGGTGGTGTGGTCAAGCTTGACCGGGACGCGCTCATGGATGTTGAGATCGCGGACGAGGGTGACGTTGGGGCCGGCGAACGGGTTGGAGACGGTAGAGGAGGAGCTCATGATGGCGGCGGTGGTGGGGTTAGGGCGCGGCGCGGGTTGGGAGTGGTGGAGCGAAAGCGGTGCGGCGGCGACGGCCTTGGGAGGCGGCGGCGGCGGCGGCGGCGGCGCGGAGGCGCGCACGCGGCGGCGGCGGCGGCGGCGGCTAGGGTTAGGACCTTACTGTGATAGATACCATGTAGAGAGACGGATTATGGGCTGTGCAATCGCGATGTATTGATCGGTGCATCAGGCACGTACATATAAGTACAGAGGTGGGCCACAACCTCAACTATACAGGAAAAACAGAAAGTGGGCCCTACACACACATATATATACACATACACAATATACTCAACACTCTCGGCCGGCGGCATCCCGGGTGCGCACGGCCGGACGCGGCGCAGGGAGGAGCAACACGTAGGTAGGAGCTCGCGAGCGGTGGAGAGAGCACGAGGCGTTATGACAGTGATCAAACCGCAGTCGGACTCGTCTCGTTTTGGCACGCGGCACGTTGCGTGGCGTTGCGATCGAGCAACATCAACACGGCGGTTTGCTTCAACTTTGGAATGGCAAGCAGCACTTTTCCTTCTTGCTTTGGCGATTTTTCAATGCGAAGCAGACTCACGGATGTGACAAGCCATCCAATACAATGCATTTGGCCATCTTCCCCAATGCGGAATTAGAGCAACTCCAACGATTCAAACGAACGGCGATTTCGTCCGCTTTTTATTCGTTTGGGTCGGCCGTCCGTCCAGTATCCACCCTGTATTTTATATCGGATTTACTAAATCACATATAGATGAAATTTAGTGATATCTGGGAATACCTATTTATTATCGACGTCTCACCATTGCGGAGTGGAAACATGTAGAGGAGCGGCTAAAGAAACGGTTGAGCAGTTGGAAAGGCAAGTTGCTCTCAGTTGGAGGACGACTGGTTTTGATAAACTCTGTCCTCACAAATATGGTTCTTTATATGCTTTCTTTTTTCCAACTTCCAAAAGGGGTCTTGTAAAGATTGAACTATTTTAGGTCTAGATTCTTTTGGCAAGGAGTTGATGA
The DNA here is from genome assembly GCF_002162155.2 of Triticum dicoccoides. Lineage (NCBI taxonomy): Eukaryota > Viridiplantae > Streptophyta > Magnoliopsida > Poales > Poaceae > Triticum > Triticum dicoccoides. The sequence goes on from NC_041392.1 coordinate 67,448,792, forward strand.
AAAGAAAAATACCGGCTGACCAAATGGAGCGTGGTTTGTAGGCCGAAAGACCAAGGTGGCCTTGGAATTCATGACCTACAGGTCAAGAATGAGGCCCTACTTAGTAAATGGTTGTTCAAACTTCTTACTGAGGATGGTGTTTGGCAAACCATGCTGCGCAACAAGTATCTAGGCCAAAAGGCGGTGTCTCAGGCATATTGGAAACCTGGCGACTCACACTTTTGGGTTGGCCTAATGGCGGCAAAGAAACAACTCTTTCGCTTTGGGTCTTTCGTGATAAAGGACGGGTCAGAGATTCGTTTCTGGGAAGACATGTGGCTAGGCAATGCCAGTCTCCGAGAACAATATCCAGCCTTGTACAACATTGCTCGCGATAAAAACAATACTATTGCGCAGGTACTCGGCTCATCCCCGCGGAATATTTCATTCAGACGGGATTTGGTTGGCGCCCGACTTATGTCATGGCACAATCTCTTATCCCGTCTGGATTTGATTAACCTGACGCAAGGCCGTGATGTGTTTCACTGGAACCTTACTACATCAGGGTCTTTCACGGTAGACTCTATGTATCATGCGCTCACGCATTCTAAGATACCGGAGAGCAATAACAAGATAATCTGGAAGACAAAGATTTCACTAAAAGTTAAAATATTCATGTGGTATCTTCGTAGAGGTGTTGTGCTAACCAAAGACAACCTTGCACGACGCAACTGGCCAGGAAGTAAGAAGTGTTGTTTTTGTACTCTTGACGAGACAATCAAACACCTCTTTTTTCAATGCAAATTTGCGCGTTCTACGTGGTCAGTCATCCAAATAGCGTCAAATTTGTATCCGTCCACAAGTGTTGCCAATATTTTTGGTCATTGGTTGGACAGTATTTCAAATAGATTCGAAACGCTAATAAGGGTGGGAGCGTACGCCTTACTATAGTCGCTTTGGCTATGTAGAAACGATTTAGTTTTTAATGACAAAATTGCTTCTCCTCTGCAGGTTATTTTTCATTGTACGCACTCGCTTCGTATGTGATCTATGCTACAACGTGCGGAGTACCAACCGCTATTTAAGACGGTGTGTACGCGATTGGAGCAGGTGGCTATGGAGGTTTTTACCCAACATGGGTGGCAGCATAATCTCCGAATCGGTCAACCAACCGTTTCGACATAGGCATAGTGTCGGTCTATAGGACTCTACTGTTGCCGAATTGTTTTTTTCTTTTCAGATTTTTGATGTTTGGCTGTGTGCATTCTAGTTATGCAGAGGCAGGGTGGTACTCTAAATGTTTTGTGCCACTTGATGCTACATTTTAAGATAATAAAAACGCCCTTTATCGAAAAAAACTCCTGAACCGTACAATCCTGCCTTAAGATTCGTGTCCTTTTTGTCGCTGCGTGCCGTGGATCGCGTCCCATGTGTACTCCCCCAGCGACTGTTCCTTTTTTCAATTCTGTGACTGCGTGCGCTGGCGGTGTTTTCTCTGTTTGTGGGCTTTGCCTTCACCCCTCCACGTATGGGCTGCTTTATCTTTTTTCCTTTTTCGATTGTTGTGCTGGCTGGATTGTCATTTTCCAGTTTGTATATAAGTTTTTGTTTACTTTTTTTGTTCACTTTACTTTTAATTTCGTTTCTTATTTTCCTTTTGTTTTATTATTTATTTATCTTAAGTTCATGATTATTTTTTAGTCAGTTGCATTTACATCACTAGACATGCAATTCCATGTTTTCAACACATCTGTAAACTTGGGGGTGAATGTGTTTTTTGATGGGAGAGATCATGAAAATTACATTAGATTCTTATCTAGATGAAAATTAACAATATCACATCTCACGGTTGTATCTCCACTCTCCAGCTCCAGCTGATGCTATTTTTAACTGAGGCTGCTTAGTTTGTTTATTGCATGCATTTTTATCTGACCTTGACCCAATTGCATGTCTATTCTAGACACGTAATTTGTCTGGTCTAGACCCCTTTCTTCTCCTCGGTTTCAAGTTTCAATTTATTTGCTTCATTTTCATTTTTTTTTCTTTTCCCATTTCTTTTTTAGTTTTTATTATTCCATTTCCTAAATTCATGGTTTTTTGTTTTTACTTTTATTTTAAATATTTCTATTTTCATTTTTTCGGATTTGCTAATTATCATCTACTCCCTCTGTTCCTAAATATAAGTCTTTTTAGAGATTTTCTTAGGGACTACATACGGATGCATATATGCATTATTTTAGAGTGTAGATTTATTTATTTTGCTCCACATGTTGTCCATATTGGAATTTCTAAAAAGAATTATATTTACGGACGGAGGGAGTAGATGATTTTTAGCTGTCACACCTAAGTTGTTCACCACACGAATAACCACATTAGTTTCATAAAACAATGTTTCGTTCACAACTTCACATGCATGTGCCTTGTGCCGCGCTAGTGTTTGAGTTGTCGGGCCGTTTTTTCGTGTCGTGCGCTAGTGGCCATTTTTCTAGTTGTCTCCCTATTTGTGCATGTGTGAGTATATGAGCATCTGTTTCACATGAGTTATGACTCATTGGGATGAGATCTAGCAATGTCTCATCTAGGTTTTCAAATGTATGATCTTTTTGTTGTTGAAATTTTTGGGCAATGTTTTGATCCACATCACGTTGTCGACCCATTGTGTGGCTTGAATCTGTTGTTCGCCGGCTATGTATCATCGCACGTTGGGGCCTATTTCGTAGATGTGTCAATTGTTGGGGTTGTGTTCACACTTTATGTGGGATCGGCCTTTTTAACTCTGTGTTGTGGGTATGGTTCAGTTTTTCTATAGAGTAACATGTGTCATTGCTCTTTCTTTTTCCCTCATGTTGAGCGGTGGTTTAGTTTTTTTTGTCGTTTATATTTTCCTTTTCTTTTTTCATTTCCTTTTTATTTTTTAGTTTTGTGTAGTTTCCCACCTACAAGTGTTGGGGAACGTAGCAGAAATTCAAAATTTTCCTACGTGTCACCAAGATCTATCTATGGAGAGACCAGCAACGAGTAGAAAGAGAGTGCATCTACATACCCTTGTAGATCGCTAAGCGGAAGCGTTCAAGTGAACGGGGTTGATGAAGTCGTACTCGTCGTGATTCAAATCACCGATGATCAAGTGCCGAACGCACGGCACCTCCGCGTTCAACACACGTACAGCCCGGTGACGTATCCCACGCCTTGATCCAGCAAGGAGAGAGGGAGAGGTTGAGGAAGACTCCATCCAGCAGCAGCACAACGGTGTGGTGGTGGTGGAGGAGCGTGGCAATCCTGCAGGGCTTCGCCAAGCACCACGGGAGAAGAGGAGTACTTGGGAGAGGGGGAGGGCTGCGCCAGAACTTCGTGTATAGCTCCCATGCGCCTCCGCACTATATATAGGGGTGGAGGGGCTGGTTTCTTGCCCTCCAAGTCCATTGGGGCGTTGGCCAAGGTGGGAGGAAAGAAATCTCATTATTTCCTTCCCCAGCGATTGTTATCCCCCTTTTTAGGGATCTTGATCTTATCCCTTCGGGATATGATCTTATTCCTTCTAAGGGGGGATCTTGGTGCGCCTTGACCAGGGATGTGGGGCCTTGCCCCCACTACCCACGTCCATGTGGGCCCCCCCATGCAGGCGGGCCCCACTCCGGAACCTTCTAGAACCTTCCCGGTACAATACCGAAAAATCCCGAACATTTTCCGGTGGCCAAAATAGGACTTCCCATATATAAATCTTTACCTCCGGACCATTCCGGAACTCCTCGTGACGTCCGGGATCTCATCCGGGACTCCGAACAACATTCGGTAACCACATACAAACTTCCTTTATAACCCTAGCGTCATCGAACCTTAAGTGTGTAGACCCTACGGGTTCGGGAGACATGTAGACATGACCGAGACGTTCTCCGGTCAATAACCAACAGCGGGATCTGGATACCCATGATGGCTCCCACATGTTCCACGATGATCTCATCGGATGAACCACGATGTCAAGGACTTAATCAATCCCGTATTCAATTCCCTTTGTCTATCGGTATGTTACTTGCCCGAGATTCGATCGTCGGTATCCAATACCTTGTTCAATCTCGTTACCGGCAAGTCACTTTACTCGTTCCGTAACACATCATCCCGTGATCAACTCCTTGGTCACATTGCGCATATGATGATGTCCTACCGAGTGAGCCCAGAGATACCTCTCCGTTTACACGGAGTGACAAATCCTAGTCTCGATCCGCATAAAACAATAGATACTTTCGGAGATACCTGTAGTGCACCTTTATAGTCACCCAGTTACGTTGTGACGTTTGATACACCCAAAGCACTCCTACGGTATCCAGGAGTTACACGCTCTCATGGTCGAAGGAAGAGATACTTGACATTGGCAAAGCTCTAGCAAATGAACTACACGATCTTTTGTGCTAGTCTTAGGATTGGGTCTTGTCCATCACATCATTCTCCTAATGATGTGATCCCGTTATCAACGACATCCAATGTCCATAGCCAGGAAACCATGACTATATGTTGATCACAACAAGCTAGTCAACTAGAGGCTCACTAGGGACATATTGTGGTCTATGTATTCACACGTGTATTACGATTTCCGGATGATACAGTTATAGCATGAATAAAAGACAATTATCATGAACAAGGAAATATAATAATAATACCTTTATTATTGCCTCTAGGGCATATTTCCAACAGTCTCCCACTTGCACTAGAGTCAATAATCTAGTTCACATCGCCATGTGATTAACACTCACAGGTCACATCGCCATGTGACTAATACCCAAGAGTTTACTAGAGTCAGTAGTCTAGTTCACATCACTATGTGATTAACACTCAATGAGTTTTATGTTTGATTATGTTGCTTGTGAGAGAGGTTTTAGTCAACGGGTCTGAACCTTTCAGATCCGTGTGTGCTTTACAAATCTCTATGTCATCTCCTAGATGCAGCTACCACGCTCTATTTGGAGCTATTCCAAACAACTGTTCTACTTGGAGCTATTCTAAATTATTGCTCCATTATATGTATTCGGTCTCTCTACTCAGAGCTATCCGGATAGGTGTCAAGCTTGCATCGTCGTAACCTTTACGACGAACTCTTTTACCACCTCCATAATCGAGAAAATTCCTTAGTCCACTAGTTACTAAGGATAACTTTGACCGCTGTCCTGTGAGCCATTCTTGGATCACTCTTGTACCCCTTGACTGACTCATGGCAAGGCACACTTCAGGTGCGGTACACAGCATAGCATATTGAAGAGCCTACGTCTTAAGCATAGGGGACGACCTTCGTCCTTTCTCTCTATTCTGCCGTGGTCGAGCTTTAAGTCTTAACTTCGTACCTTACAACTCAGGCAAGAACTCCTTCTTTGACTGGTCCATCTTGAACACCTTCAAGATCATGTCAAGGTATGTGCTCATTTGAAAGTATTATTAAGCATTTTGATCTATCCTTATAGATCTTGATGCTCAATGTTCAAGTAGCTTAATCCAGGCTTTCCATTGAAAAACACTTTCAAAATAACCCTATATGCTTTCCAGAAATTCTACGTCGCTTTCCAGAAATTCTACGTCATTTCTGATCAACAATATGTCAACAACATATACTCATCAGAAATTCTATAGTGCTCCCACTCACTTCTTTGGAAACACAAGTTTCTCATAAACTTTGTACAAACCCAAAATTTTTGATCATCATCAAAGCATACATTCCAACTCCGAGATGCTCACTCCAGTCCTTAGAAGGATTGCTGGAGCTTTGCATACTTATTAGCATCTTTCGGGATTGACAAAACCTTCCGGTTGTATCACATACAACTTTTCCTCATTAAAATCGTCGAGCAAACAATGTTTTGACATCCTATCTGCAAGATTTCATAAATAATGCAGTAATCGCTAATATAATTCCAACAGACTCTTAGCATCGCTACGAGTGAGAAAATCTCATCGTAGTCAACTCCTTGAACTTGTCGGAAAACATCTTAACGACAAGTCGAGCTTTCTTAATGGTGACATTTACCATCATTGTCCGTCTTCCTTTTGAAATCCATCTGTACTCATTAGCCTTACGACCATCGAGCCGTTCTGCCAAAGTCTACACTTTGTTTTCATACATGGATCCTCTCTCGGATTTTATGGCCTCAAGCCATTTATCGGAATCCGGGCCCACCATCGCTTCTCCATAGCTCGTAGGTTCATTGTTGTCTAGCAACATGACCTTTAAGACAGGATTACGTACCACTCTGAAGTAGTACGCATCCTTGTCATCCTACGAGGTTTGGGAGTGACTTGATCCAAAGTTTCATGATCAATATCATAAGCTTCCACTTCAATTGGTGTAGGTGCCACAGGAACAACTCCCTGTGCCCTGTCACACACTAGTTGAAGAGACGGTTCAATAACCTCATCAAGTCTCCACCATCCTCCCACTCAATTCTTTCGAGAGAAACTTTTCCTCGAGAAAGGACCCGATTCTAGAAACAATCCATATTGCTTTCGGATCTGAATTAGGAGGTATACCCAACTGTTTTGGGTTTCCTATGAAGATGCATTTTATCCGCTTTGGGTTCGAGCTTATCAACCTGAAACTTTTTCATATAAGCGTCGCAGCCCCAAACTTTTAAGAAACGACAACTTAGGTTTCTCTAAACCATAATTCATACGGTGTCATCTCATCGGAATTACGTGGTGCCCTATTTAAAGTGAATGTGGGTGTCTCTAATGCCTAACCCATGAACGATAGTGGTAATTCGATAAGAGACATCATGGTACGCACCATATCCAATAGGGTGCAACTATGATGTTCGGACACACCATCACATTATGGTGTTCCAGGCGGTATTAATTGCGAAACAATTTCCACAATGTCTTAATTGTGTGCCAAAACTCGTAACTCAGATATTCATCTCTATGATCATATCATAGACATTTTATCCTCTTGTCACAATGATCTGCTACTTCACTCTGAAATTACTTGAACCATTCAATAATTCAGACTTGTGTTTCATCAAGTAAATATACTCAACATTTACTCGAATCATCTGTGAAGTAAGAACATAATGATATTCACTGCATGCCTCAGCACTCATTCGACTGCACACATCAAAATGTGTTACTTCCAACAAGTTGCTATCTTGTTCCATCTTACTGAAAATGAGGCTTTTCAGTCATCTTGCCATGTGGTATGATTTGCATATCTCAAGTGATTCAAAATCAAGTGAGTCCGAACGATCCATTTGCATGGAGTTTCTTCATGCATATACACCAATAGACATGGTTCGCATGTCTCAAACTTTTCAAAAACGAGTGAGTCCAAAGATCCATCAACATGGAGCTTCTTCATGCGTTTTATACCATTATGACTTACATGGCAGTGCCACAAGTAAGTGGTACTATCATTACTATCTTATATCTTTTGGCATGAAAATGTGTATCACTACGACCGAGATTCAATAAACCATTCCTTTAGGTGCAAGACCATTGAAGGTATTATTCAAAAATAGAGTAACCATTATTCTCCTTAAATGAATAACCGTATTGCGATAGACATAATCCAATCATGTCTATGCTCAACGCAAACACCAATCTCGGTGGTAGAGGGAGCGTGCGATGCTTGATCATATCAACCTTGGAAACACTTTCAACATATATCGTCAGCTCACCTTTAGCTAGTCTCCGTTTATTCCGTAGCTTTTATTTCGAGTTACTAACACTTAGCAACCGAACCGGTATCCAATACCCTGGTGCTACTAGGAGTACTAGTAAAGTACACATTAACATAATGTATATCCAATATACTTCTATCGACCTTGCCAGCCTTCTCATCTACCAAGTATCTAGGGTAATGCTGCTCCAGTGGTTGTTCCCCTTATTACAGAAGCACTTAGTCTCGGGTTTGGGTTTAACCTTGGGTTTCTTCACTAGAGCAGCAGCTGAATTGCCGTTTCATGAAGTATCCCTTTGTTCCCTTGCCCTTCTTGAAACTAGTGGTTTCACCAACCATCAACAATTGATGCTCCTTCTTGATTTCTACTTTCGCGGTGTCAAACATCATGAATATTTCAAGGATCATCATATCTATCCCTGATATGTTATAGTTAATCACGAAGCTCTAGCAGCTTGGTGGCAATGACTTTGGGGAAACATCACTATCTCATCTAGAGGATCAACTCCCACTCGATTCAAGTGATTGTTGTGCTCAGACAATCTGAGCACAAGCTCAACGATTGAGCTTTTCTCCCTTAGTTTGCAGGCTAAGAAAATCGTCGGAGGTCTTATACCTCTTGACGTGGGCACGAGCCTGAAATCCCAATTTCAGCCCTCGAAACATCTCATATGTTCCGCGACGTTTCGATAACGTCTTTGGTGCCTCTACTTAAACCATTTAATTGAACTATCACGTAGTTATCAAAACGTGTATGTCCGATGTTCGCAACATCGACAAACGATGTTGGGGGTTCAGCACACTGAGCGGTGCATTAAGGACATAAGCTTTCTACTGATCGCATAATCGCTACTATCAACTTTCAACTATATTTTCTCTAGGAACATATCTAAAACAGTAGAACTAAAGCGCGAGCTACGACATAATTTGCAAAAGGTCTTTTGACTATGTTCAGGATAATTAAGTTCATCTTATGAACTCCCACTCAGATAGACATCCCTCTGGTCATCTAAGATATTACATGATCCGAGTCAACTAGGCCGTGTCCGATCATCACGTGAGACGGACTAGTCATCATCGGTGAACATCTTCATGTTGATCGTATCTACTATACGACTCATGCTCGACCTTTCGGTCTCCGTGTTCCGAGGCCATGTCTGTACATGCTAGGCTCGTCAAGTTAACCCTAAGTGTTTTCGCCGTGTAAAACTGTCTTACACCCGTTGTATGTGAACGTAAGAATCCATCACACCCGATCATCACGTGGTGCTTAGAAGCGACGAACTGTAGCAACGGTGCACAGTTAGGGGAGAACACTTCTTGAAATTGTTGTAAGGGATCATCTTATTTACTACCGTCGTCCTAAGCAAACAAGATGCATAAACATGATAAACATCACATGCAATCAAATAGTGACATGATATGGCCAATATCATTTTGCTCCTTTTGATCTTCATCTTTGGGGCTCCATGATCATCATCGTCACCGGCACGACACCATGATCTCCATCATCATGATCTCCATCATCGTGTCTTCATGAAGTTGTCACGCCAACGACTACTTCTACTTCTATGACTAACGCGTTTAGCAATAAAGTAAAGTAGTTTACATGGCGTTCTTCAATGACACGCAGGTCATACAATAAATAAAGACAACTCCTATGGCTCCTGCCGGTTGTCATACTCATCGACATGCAAGTCGTGAATCCTATTACAAGAACATGATCAATCTCATACATCACATATCATTCATCACATTCTTCTTGTCCATATCACATCACATAGCATACCCTGCAAAAACAAGTTAGACGTCCTCTAATTGTTGTTGCATGTTTTACGTGGCTGCTATGGGTTTCTAGCAAGAACGTTTCTTACCTACGCAAGACCACAACGTGATATGCCAATTGCTATTTACCCTTCATAAGGACCCTTTTCATCGAATCCGTTCCGACTAAAGTGGGAGAGACTGGCACCCGCTAGCCACCTTATGCACCAAGTGCATGTCAATCGGTGGAACCTGTCTCACGTAAGAGTACGTGTAAGGTCGGTCCGGGCCGCTTCATCCCACAATACCGTCGAAACAAGATTGGACTAGTAACGGTAAGCATATTGAACAACATCAACACCCACAACTACTTTGTGTTCTACTCATGCAAAGAATCTACGCAATAGACCTAGCTCATGATGCCACTGTTGGGGAACGTAGCAGAAATTCAAACTTTTCCTACGTGTCACCAAGATCTATCTATGGAGAGACCAGCAACGAGTAGAAAGAGAGTGCATCTACATACCCTTGTAGATCGCTAAGCGGAAGCGTTCAAGTGAACGGGGTTGATGAAGTCGTACTCGTCGTGATTCAAATCACCGATGATCAAGTGCCGAACGCACGGCACCTCCGCGTTCAACACACGTACAGCCCAGTGACGTATCCCACGCCTTGATCCAGCAAGGAGAGAGGGAGAGGTTGAGGAAGACTCCATCCAGCAGCAGCACAACGGTGTGGTGGTGGTGGAGGAGCGTGGCAATCCTGCAGGGCTTCGCCAAGCACCACGGGAGAAGAGGAGTACTTGGGAGAGGGGGAGGGCTGCGCCAGAACTTCGTGTATAGCTCCCATGCGCCTCCCCACTATATATAGGGGTGGAGGGGCTGATTTCTTTCCCTCCAAGTCCATTGGGGCGTTGGCCAAGGTGGGAGGAAAGAAATCTCATTATTTCCTTCCCCAGCGATTGTTATCCCCCCTTTTTAGGGATCTTGATCTTATCCCTTCGGGATATGATCTTATTCCTTCTAAGGGGGGATCTTGGTGCGCCTTGACCAGGGGTGTGGGGCCTTGCCCCCACTACCCACGTCCATGTGGGCCCCCCCATGCATGTGGGCCCCACTCCGGAACCTTCTAGAACCTTCCCGGTACAATACCGAAAAATCCCGAACATTTTCCGGTGGCCAAAATAGGACTTCCCATATATAAATCTTTACCTCCGGACCATTCCGGAACTCCTCGCGACATCCGGGATCTCATCCGGGACTCCGAACAACATTCGGTAACCACATACAAACTTCCTTTATAACCCTAGCGTCATCGAACCTTAAGTGTGTAGACCCTACGGGTTCGGGAGACATGTAGACATGACCGAGACGTTCTCCGGTCAATAACCAACAGCGGGATCTGGATACCCATGATGGCTCCCACATGTTCCACGATGATCTCATCAGATGAACCACGATGTCAAGGACTTAATCAATCCCGTATTCAATTCCCTTTGTCTATCGGTATGTTACTTGCCCGAGATTCGATCGTCGGTATCCAATACCTTGTTCAATCTCGTTACCGGCAAGTCACTTTACTCGTTCCGTAACACATCATCCCGTGATCAACTCCTTGGTCACATTGCGCATATGATGATGCCTACCGAGTGGGCCCAGAGATACCTCTCCGTTTACACGGAGTGACAAATCCCAGTCTCGATCCGCATAAAACAATAGATACTTTCGGAGATACCTGTAGTGCACCTTTATAGTCACCCAGTTACGTTGTGACGTTTGATACACCCAAAGCACTCCTACGGTATCCAGGAGTTACACGCTCTCATGGTCGAAGGAAGAGATACTTGACATTGGCAAAGCTCTAGCAAATGAACTACACGATCTTTTGTGCTAGTCTTAGGATTGGGTCTTGTCCATCACATCATTCTCCTAATGATGTGATCCCGTTATCAACGACATCCAATGTCCATAGCCAGGAAACCATGACTATCTGTTGATCACAACGAGCTAGTCAACTAGAGGCTCACTAGGGACATATTGTGGTCTATGTATTCACACGTGTATTACGATTTCCGGATAATACAGTTATAGCATGAATAAAAGACAATTATCATGAACAAGGAAATATAATAATAATACTTTTATTATTGCCTCTAGGGCATATTTCCAACAACAAGTGCAACACTTGAATCGCATTTGGGCCCGTAGTTTATTTCATTTCAGTTGCAAGTCCATCTTTTACTCGCAACTGGTTCGTAGTTGTCCCAGTTGCAAGTTCACACTCGACTCGCAACTCATATCATAGTTTTGTGTAGTTGTCTCATCCTCGACTCGCAACTTGTAATGTAGGTTTTGCGGTTGTCGTAGTTGCAAGTACCCTTGATTCGCAACTAGGCCCGTATTTTGTTTCATCCCAATTGCAAGCCCATACTTGACTCACAACTCGATGCATGTTTTGTTTTTCATCCTAGTTGCAGGTCCATTGTTGACTCGCAATTGGGCCCATAATTTGTTACATCCTAGTTGCAAGTCGACACTTGACCCGCAACTGGGGGAAGGGAGTGTGTTTGTACAGGCCCCAATTGCAAGTCAACCATTGACTCACAACTGGTGTGGTGACATCTGTGTGTGTTTGTCAGGGGCACCAATTACATGTCAACCATCGACTTGCAACTAGGCGGGCGTATGTGTGTGTTTTGTCAGGGGCCCCACTCGCAAGTCAACCATCAACGTGCAACAAGGGGAGGGAAGTGCATTTTGTACGTGCCCCAGTTGCAAGTAAACAATCGACCCACAACCGGGGGTGGCATTTTTTTGTAGGGGCCCCAGTTCCATGTCAACAGCCATTGACTCGTAACTACAGGGTGTTTTTGTAGGGCCCTAGTTGCAAGTCAACCATCGACATGCAACTGGGGGGTAGTGTTTGTTTTTTGTAGGGGCCCCAGTTGCAAGTCAACCATCGACCCACCACTAGAGTGTCGTGTGTTTGTAGGGGCCCAGCTGCATGTCAACCACCGCCTCATAACTAGGGGAGGGGAGTGTGTTTGTACGGTCCCAGTTGCAAGTTAACCATTGACTCGCAACTGGCGAGGCAACGTCTGTGTGTGTTTGTCGGGGGCCCCAGTCGCATGTCAACCATTGATTATCAACAAGGGGTGGCGTCTGTGTGTTTCTTGGAGCCCCCAGTTGCATGTCAGTATCGACTTGCAACTAGGGGGTTGTTAGTAGGGGCCCCAGTTGCATATCAACCATCAACTTGCAACTAGGGAGGCAAGTGTGTTCTTACGGGCCCCGGTTGCAAGTCTACCATCGACGTGTAGCCAGGGGAGGGGAGTGTGTTTGTACAGGCCCTAGTTGCAAGTCAACCATTGACTCGCAACTGACGTGGCGACGTCTTGCATGTTCGCGAGGGGCCCAATTGCATGTCAACTATCGACTTGCAACTAGGGGTGTCTGTGTGCATTTGTTAGGGGCCCTAGTTGCATGCCAGCCATCAACTTCCAACTAGGGGGTTGTTTGTGGGGGCCTAGTTGCAAGTCAACAGTTGAAGCGCAACGAGGGGAGGGGAGTGTGTTTTGTACGGGCCCCAATTGCATGTCAACCATCGACTCGCAACTGGGGTGGCGTTTTTTTGTAGGGGGTACATGTGAGCCATTGACTTGCAACTAGGGGGTGTTTTTGTAGGGCCTTAGTTGCAAGTCAACCATCGACTTGCAACTAGGGGTTTGTTTGTAGGGGCACTAGTTGCAAGTCAACCAACAACTTGCAACTAGGTAGGGGAGTGTGTTTGTATTGGGCCCAATTGCAAGTCAGCCGTCGACCCCAACTAGGGGGCATGTGTTTGTAAGGGCCCAGTTGCATACCAACTATCGACTTGCAACTAGGGGAGGGGAGTGTGTTTGTACATGCCCCGGGTTCAAGTTAACCATCGACTCGTAACTGGGGGCTGCATCTACGTGTGTTTGTTGGGGGCACAGTTGCACGTCAACCATCGACTCGCAACTAGGGGGTTGTGTTTGTCGGGCCCCCTAGTTGCATGTCAATCATCGACTTGCAACTAGGGAGGAAAGCGTGTTTGTACGGGTCCTAGTTGCAAGTCAACTATCGACGCACAACCAGGGGAGGGGAGTGTGTTTTATACGGGCCCCAGTTGCAAGTCAACCATCCACTCGCAACTCGGGGTGGGTTTTTTTTGTAGGGGTCCCATTTACATGTCAGCCATTGACTCACAACTGGGTGGTGTTTTTGTAGGGCTCCAGTTACAAGTCAACCATCGGCGTGCAACTGGGGGTGGTGTTTGCTTTTCTGTAGGGGTCCCAGTTGCAAGTCAACCATCGATACACAACTAGAGGGGCGTGTGTTCGTAGGGTCCCAGATGCATGTCAACCACCGGCTCATAGCTAGGGGAGGGGAGTGTGTTTGTACAGGCCCTAGTTGCAAGTCAACCATCGACTC
>NC_041392.1:67462890-67541145 GCF_002162155.2 Triticum dicoccoides
GGGGCGATGTCTGTGTGTGTTTGTTGGGGGCCCCTGTTGCATGTCAACCATCGACTTGCAACTAGGGGGTTTGTTCGTAGGGGGCCCAGTTGCAAATCAACCATGGACTTGCAACTGGGGGGGGGGGCGTTTGTAGGGGCCCCAGTTGCAAGCCAAACATCGACTTTCAACTGGGAAGGCGAGCGTGTTTGTACGGACCCCAGTTGCAAGTCAAGCATCGACGCGCAACCACGGGAGGGGAGTGTGTTTTGTACGGGCCCCAATTGCAAGTCAACCATCGACTCACAACTGCGGGGGCGACGTCTATGTGTGTACACCCATCGACTTGCAAGTCCAACTCTGCATGCTAATGGGGGCTGTCTAAGTTTTTTTCCGAGTCACAAGTCCAACCATGACATGCAATTGAACTTGTCATAGTTTGTCCGAGTTGCAAGCCAGCTCTGACATGCAACTAGGGGATGTCCCACCCTATTTGTTTGTTCCATGTTGCAAGTCCAACGCTAATATGAAAATGGGCCCGCCTCTTATTAGTTGCAAGTGCATCATCGATACATAACTGGGGGTTGTCCCAATTGCAAGACTAAACTTTGACACGCAACCGGGACCCACCCAAGTTTGTCCTATTCGGAAGTCAAACTACGACACACAACTGATCTTGCCTTAGTTTGTCCTAGTCGCAAATCTAGCTTAGTTGTATTTTGACCCGTTTTGTACTTGTTTTTAAGTTTATGTTGTTGTCCTTTTTCTTTTTAGTTTTTCCAATCATTTTCCATTTTTTGATAATCTTAAACTTTTTTGCTTTTTGCAAACATTTTTTTGACATTGATGAAGTTCTTCAAATTCTTGAATGTATTTCAAATTCAATTTTTTTGTAGTTTCACATTCATGAACATTCGTTTCAAATTCACAAAAAAATTCAATCCTCACACATTTTTAAAATCGATGAAGCTTTTAAAGATTATGATTTTTTAAATTTCATCATTTTTTCAAAAATTATAAAAGACCGGTAGCCGTTTTTCTAGGCAGCAAAACAGCAGTGAAAAGCGATAGAAAGAAAGCGTGGGCAAGCAAGCGAGCCCATGTGGAATGCACATAAGGGCTGTGAGTACCACGCACACCCCCGCTAGCCTCAGAAGGAAAAAAAACACGGCCCAGCCGTGTGTACGTAATTCATCTTATCCACGACCTGGCCCCAGTTGTAACTTAAGACGCGATTGTTGACAAACAAACAACCTGGACCGATAAACAAACAACACCGCAGTTGATGGGATTGACGTTTTCGCTGATGTCAGGCCTTAGATGGGACATAATTATGTCTCATCTAGATGAGCCCTAGATGGACCTTTTTTATATGGGTTGGCAGCGCGCCCAACACGCCAATCAATCGTTTCAAAGCCCGACACTAACTTTTCTCGGGCTAGGTTTCAAGGTTTTGGCGGTGATGGGATCGAAGGCCTCGGAGGCGTCAGGTTCCAACTCCGCATCCGAGGTAGAGAAGATGATGGCTGAACTTGGGCTTCTGGAGGAAGATCTGGACGACGTCGTCTTCGACGAGAAGGCAGCGCCACCGGACGCTACTAGATGGATGGCTGTGGCAAGGGTGCACATCGATAAACCTTACAGACAGTATTGGTTTTTCAAGAATATGCGGGCTGCCTGGGATCTGGCACATGAGGTGAAATTCCGCCCTTTGGAAGATAACCTATATACCCTACAATTCTTTTGTCTTGGAGATTGTGAACGGGTGATGCAAGATGGCCCGTGGAATTTTCGAGGAAACGCTGTCATCATCACCCCCTACGACGGGATCACCAAACCGACAGAGGTAAATCTGGATAACCTGGATATTTGGATTCAGATCCACGATGTCCCTGACCTTTATGCACATCTTGTGACACCGCTCGCATCTAAGGTTGGAGAGGTTCTATTCACCGAAAAAGTGACGCATGATTTTGCTGGCAATTTCTATCGAGTATGGGTTAAGATCAATGTGCATAATGCTTTGAAGAATGCTATGTCCATGATCCGTGATGGTAAACGTCAGATTTATCGTGTCAAGTATGAGCGCTTGCCGGATTGGTGTGCAGTCTACGGGCATCTTGGTCATGTGTATAAGGAACATGGCGATGGGATCCACGCCCCCTCTGCTCTTTACTTCAAAGATCTCCGAGCCACCTGGAACATGCGAGTTGGGACTGGACCTGGCCGTGGCAGAGGACGCCGCGGTGGAAGACGTGGTGGTCGAGCTTCTGGCCGTGGAAGGGCTTCTGAAGAACCTAAAGGTGTTGATGATGCAACCACTGTTGGCCTGGATGAAGTCATGGCCGACGTGGGAGATAGCAGGAAAAGATCATCGGAGGAACAGAAGGATGCAACTCTGTCCCTCCCATCAAGTTCAGAGGACGGTTTTGCGCTAGTTGCTGCAAAGGTGCCGGCCAGTCCTTCGTCAAAACAGGATCCGAAGAGACTCCGTGTCATCCCGGACAAGAGTAACATGAAGAAGGGTGCTGCCCAAGAGAGAACTAATGATGCAAAAACGGCGACTTCCCGGGTGGAGGATCGCCGAGAACAATGAATCTCATATGTTGGAATTGTCGTGGTGCGGGCAAAGCCGCGACAATTCGAGAGCTTCGTGATCTAGCGAAGCAATTTGCCCCTACCGTGCTTTGTATCGTAGAAACTCAAATCTCAAAGGCACGAGTAGAAAGTTAGCCGGTACTCTAGGTTTCAATCATGCATATGCAGTTGATAGTTCTGGTCGTAGTGGCGGCATGGGTCTTTTTTGGAACGATGGAATAAAATTGGATGTTTTTGGGTATTCTGAGTACCATGTGGATGCAAAGGTGGAAATACCAAACTTTGCTGAATGGCGGCTTACGTGTGTATATGGTGAAGCAAATGTTGGGGACAGATACAAAACATGGGATACACTTAAAGCGATTTCCAGCGCTAGCCCTTTACCATGGCTTTGCATTGGAGATTTCAATGAAGTATTACATTTGCATGAACACGTCGGAGCAGGCCAGCGGAGAAGGTCCCAAATACAAGGGTTCTGCGACGCAGTTGATGTTTGTGCCCTTGTTGACCTGGGATATAATGGAAAGCCTTGGACTTTTGAGAAGAAAACGTCAGGAGGTGGTTTTTGTCGTGTATGGCTGGATAGAGCACTAGCCAACTCTGATTGGATGTCACTTTTTCCCCATGCAAATCTGGTGCACGAGACTGGCGCATCATCGGATCACTGTCCCATCCGG
Organism: Triticum dicoccoides; assembly: GCF_002162155.2. NCBI lineage: Eukaryota > Viridiplantae > Streptophyta > Magnoliopsida > Poales > Poaceae > Triticum > Triticum dicoccoides. The sequence continues at coordinate 67,466,145 of NC_041392.1, forward strand.
CTACTTCTGGAGCCACCGGATGCACCTCAACAGAGAAAAAAGTTGTTCCGATATGAATGCTACTGGGAGCGCCATGATGGATTTGGCGACTCACTTGAGGCCATGTGGAGCGGATCACCAGGAAGCCAATCAGCAGCAGAACTGAGTAGTAAATTGGAGAACCTGTCAGCATCTTTGCGGCAGTGGAGTGGGGACAACATAGGATGTGTATCTAGGAGGATAAAGAAATTGAAGAAAGAGTTGGCTCTTTTGCAAAATGACCCTCAACGTTTATCGCCATCACATGCAGAGATAAAAATCACAGATCAACTAGTTGAGCTCTATCATATGGAAGAGACCTTGCAGCGCCAGCGGTCCAGGGTCGACTGGCTGGTAGAGGGCGACAAGAACACCAAATATTTCCAGAGAAGGGCCGGCATGCGTAGGAGGAAAAATCTGATAAAGAATTTGCAAAAACCTGATGGAACACTTACACATGATCCGGCTGAGATGAGCTCTATGGCAACGTCTTTCTATCAGGACTTGTTTCACTCGGAAGGAACTTCAGGGATGGATGACGTATTGCAGACAGTACCTGTAAAAGTTACAGCCGCAATGAATGATAATCTGACTGCCCCTTTCACTTCGGAGGAGGTAAAAACGGCTTTGTTTCAAATGTATCCAACAAAAGCTCCTGGTCTGGACGGATATCCAGCCCACTTCTTCCAACGACATTGGGAGCTTTGTGGAGGGGAAGTCACCAACATGGTGCTCCGCATCCTTCGAGGGGAAGAAAGTTCGGAAGTTATCAATAAGATGTTGCTTGTTCTTATTCCAAAGGTAAAGGACCCAGTTCTGCTTGCACAGTTTCGTCCAATTAGTTTATGCAACGGGATCTACAAAATAGCTTCCAAGGTCCTGGCCAACAGACTTAAGATGATACTTCCAGATATAATCTCAGAGGAGCAATCTGCTTTTGTACCAGGACGTTTGATCACAGACAATATAATCACAGCTTATGAATGTCTCCATTTTATGAAAAGGAACAAGGCAAAGAGGAATAGGTTTTATGCGGTCAAGCTTGATATGATGAATGCATACGACCGTGTCGAGTGGAATTATTTGGAAGCTATAATGCTTAAGTTGGGTTTTGCTCCATCTTGGGTAGCCTTGATCATGAGAATGGCGAGCTCGGTAAGATTCTCAATCATGCTTAATGGTGGCCAATTGGATGAGTTCATGCCATCACGAGGGATCCGTCAGGGAGACCCGATTTCTCCATACCTATTTTTGCTTGCAGCAGAGGGCCTTACGTGCCTCCTTAAATCACAAGATGAATCATCACACCTCAGTGGTATTCGAGTGGCTCCATCGGCTCCCCGGTAAGCCATTTGCTTTTTGCGGATGATAGTCTGATGTTTGTCAAAGCCAGTGGAAGTGGTGCAATTGAGTTGTCTTCCCTATTGGATCGGTACTATCAAGCTTCGGGGCAAAGGATTAATTTGGCAAAAATCTTCGGTATTTTTTAGCAATGGGTGTCCCAACCAATTGCGGGCCGAGGTAATGAACATTCTTAATATTGCTAATGAATCTATTTCGGATAAGTATCTGGGTATGCCCACGGATGTTGGAAACAGCAAAAATGGTGCTTTTAAGTTCTTAAAGGATAGAGTATGGAACAAAGTAAAAGGTTGTTTGGAAAAACTCCTATCTTCAGGAGGAAAGGAAGTTCTTATAAAATCAGTGGCTCAAGCGGTCCCTGTCTTTTCCATGTCCTGTTTCAAGTTACCACGTGGACTGTGCGAACACATCAATACTCTTATTCACAAGTTTTGGTGGGGGAGTAAGGATGGTCACAGGAAGCCAAACTGGGTTTCTTGGAGCATAATGACCCGGCCAAAACATTATGGGGGCCTAGGGTTCCGGGATATAGAACTCTTTAATCTTGCCCTACTTGCGAGGCAAGCGTGGAGAATTTTGAAGGATCCAGAATCGCTTAGTGCTCGAGTACTAAAGGCAAAATATTATGCCAATGCTGATTTTTTGCAAGCTGAACTTGGTTGAGCACCTTCACAGATCTGGAGGGCCATCATTGAAGGACGGGATGTACTCACCCAAGGCTTGATCCGCCGCATCGGGACTGGATCAGATACTATGATATGGCTGCAGAACTGGCTACCCAGACCGCACAATATGAGACCGATTGTAAGCAGGATCCAAAATCCACCTTCCAGGGTGGAGGAGCTCATACTACCGGGGGCGGAGTGGAACAGAACCCTAATTAAGGAGGTGTTCTTGCCCTCTGACGCAAGGGCGATATATGCTATTCCCCTATGTGTGAGACATATAGATGATTTTTGGGACTGGGTGCATGAGAAGAAAGGAATCTTCACAGTCCGGTCAGCTTATCGTATGCTTGTTGATACAAAGATGAGGAGAGAAGCCTGGCTAGAGGGACGGGCGGATGTATCGAACAATGAAGGTGAACAGAAATTATGGTCGAAGCTGTGGAAAGTTGATGTCCCGTCGAAGGTCAAGATCTTTCTCTCGCGACTAGCCCAAAATTCAATGCCAACCGCTGATCTTTTGCATGACCGAAACATGTCGACTTCCACCGCTTGCAAGCTATGTGGGGCAGAGGATTCTTGGCAGCATTCACTCCTTCATTGCAGTGTTGCAAGATGTGTTTGGGCCCTCCAAGATTCAGACCTCGTTGAAGTTCTCAATACCACTCAGGAGCCGGATGCCAAGAGATGGATCTTTGCCATCTTAGAACTTCTCTCACCCTCTGAATTTACCCAAGTTTTGGTGACTTTGTGGGCTATATGGTATGCGAGGAGCCAAGCTACCCATGAGAATATCTTTGAAAGCCCGTTGGCGACATATAGCTTCATTATGAAGTACCTCCGTGAGCTGAAGGAGTATAAACCACATCAGCCGCCAAGACAATCAGCAGCAACACGAACTCGAAGTAGAACACGGTGGATCCCCCCGGCTCCTGGGGTAGCAAAGTTAAGAGTTGATGGTGCGGTGTCCAGAGATCTTAACGACGGATCTGTCAGCGCGGTGTGCAGAAATTCAGAAGGTACGTTCCTGGGAGCCTCTTGCACGAAATTTTGTGGTCTGACCGATCCAGCAACTTTGGAAGCGGTGGCATGCCGTGAGGCACTAGCGCTGGCTGCTGATCTCTATTTGGATAATGTGGTGATCGCTTCCGATTGCCAAGGCGTTGTTCGAGATATCCAGGATGGAACAGGAGGATCGTATGCTACTATAGTTAAGGAGATTAATGAGACTGCTACTGTTTTTTAGCAGTGTTCCTTCATCTTTGAAGGGCGAGAAACAAATGTCGAGGCACATAGCCTTGCTAAGCATGCTTTTGGTCTGGGGTCCGGGCGCCACCTGTGGCTTTTAAACCCGCCAGACATCGATTGTATCCCTATGATTATTGAGTGAATAAAGTAAGCATGTTTAGACTCAAAAAAAATATGTGCAGACATGGCCGGCTGGCCGTCCAATTTTACGTTGATTTGCATTCAAACATATTGTGAAATGAAAATGTTAACAAGCAAAATAGTTTAGCCGCCAAATAAATAGTATAGTTTTACAAGCCAAATACAAATAAAAATGTTTCACATAGTTTTGCAAACGAATAAAAGAAAATACATCATTTTGCAGTTGCCAACATGAGTCCACATATGCTTAACCAAATCATTTTGCAGTTGCACGTGAGTTTTCCAATCACGCATGTCTTCATGAAATTGAGTGAACTGCTCAAATATTGCCGCTACTTCATGCTCAGGCACAACATTCTCACCCTGAAACTGAAAGCCTTGATCGTACAGACGTTCCGGGCGCTCATCTTCTACAATCATATTGTGCATGATCACACAAGCAGTCATCACCTACCATAGTTTCTGTGTGCTCCAAGTATTAGCAGTATACCGAACGATGCCCCATCGAGATTGCAAAACACCAAAGACACGCTCGACATCCTTCCTAGCACTCTCTTGCTCTTGGGCAAATCTTTTCCTTTTCTCTCCGACAGGGTTGGGTATTGTCTTGACAATAGTAGTCCACTGAGGATAGATACCGTCACCCAAATAGTACCCTTTGTCGTAGTTGTGGCCGTTGAAAGTAAAGTTCACCGGTGGGCTATTGACTTCGGCAAGCCTAGCAAACACCGGCGAGCGCTAAAGCACGTTGATATCATTGTGTGATCCAGCCATGCCAAAGAAAGAGTGCCAGATCCAGAGATCTTGAGACAATGGTGGACTTGCAACCAGGACAAAAAAAGGTCGGCTCCCAGTTGTGAGTTGAGGGTGGACTCGTAAGTGGGGGAAAATGGGTCGGACCCTAGTTGCAAGTCGAGGGTGGGATTACAGTTGGGGAAAAATCAGGCTCTAGTTACGAGTCGAGTATGGACTTGCAAGTAAAAAAAGGTCAGCCCCCCAGATGCAGTCGAGGGTGGATTTGCAATTGGGACAAAAAAATCGAACCCCACTTGCGAGTCTAGTGTGGACTTGCAACTTGGACAAAGAAAGTCGACCCGAGTTACGAGTCAAAGATGGACATGCAACTAGGACAAAAAATGTTGGGCCGTAGTTGCGAGTCGAGGCCGGACTTGACCAAAAGTATGTTGGGCCGAGTTGCATGTCGGTGGTTTACTTGTAATTGTAACAATAACAAAGAGATGGGCTCCAGTTTGCATGTCAATGGACAACTTGCAACTAGGATAAAAATAAAAAGGGACATCTCAATTAGGAGTACACTTGCAGAAATGATCAGAACGGTTTGGACCCGTATGCATGTCGGTGATCGACTTACAACTGGAACAAGAAAAATAAAAAGAGACGAGCTTCTTACATATTAGGGTTAGATTTGTAAACAAAAATAAAAACAAGAAATGGGTCGTTGCCCGTGATTATACTGTTTAGAAACTTGGTCGGGTCACCTCTACTCCAAAGACAAAGAGCAATGGGATTGAGAGAGGGAGAGAGAAACATAACTGATGAGCCAACGGTCTCTTCGACTTATACAGAAAAATCTTCTCTTCAACTGCGACACGGAGAAAAAATAGACCACAAAAAATGGCCCCAAAAAGAAAAAAAGTGCAATGAGCCACAAAATGAACAATGACGAGCGATACCGAACGCGCCGGACAGAACAACCCTAATCAAAAAATTACAGGAAATTTATAACGATGGATCAAATGGAATGAAAATTAGATAAGACATCACACTCATATATACGAGTTTTAGCAATCCCGATACATGATTTACTGTTCCATGGACACGTCGCATACATGAATACAAATCAAAACAACAACAAAAAAACGTGCTTGATGATCACACGGTATATACATGCACAAAGGAGATGCATGCACACAACATATGATATATACACACATCATACTATCGCAAGGGGGACAAAAAAATGGAAAAACACAAAAGAACTCACAAACTACACCAGCTGTAGCCAGTGGCGAATCTTGGGAAAAAACGGAGGACATGCTCAAACTTAAAGAACGAACAATTATGAACGAGTATAGATAGGATTGTGATTGTGTGGGCTTGATGGGCTGCCGCTGATTGCCTGGGCTGGGCCTAATACTAGTAGAAAAAAATAAATTGCATCCTGGAGGGGGGGGGTGGGGGGGTGGGGGGGCTCAAGCCTGTTAAAGCCCCTCAGTAGATTCGCTGCAGCGAATCAAGACGGTACAACAAATAGAAAAAAAAACAAAAACAAAAGGGAAAGGCAGCCCAAGCTAGCACACAGATGGGCTGCACTCGAACGTAGACAACTGGCGAGATGCTACAGTAATCGCCAGATCAACTGTGCATGAATTTTAAAGAAAAAAACAAATCCAACAGTGAGGGACTTAGATGTGAAATAGCAAACCCGATTCGCTAATGACTATTGGTAATGATGTCAGTTCATTAATTACAGCATCATGGTGAAATCATTAATTAAGAAGTATTTTTCACAAAGGTCACTCCCACTTCTTCAAGTTGTGACAAGTGGTGCACCGTGCAACTACTTGTCGCAACATGAGAGTTATTTTTTTGTAGATTCGTTTATTTAAAATGTTTTATCTTTTAAACGACGCGTTCAAATCCTGAACTGTATTTATCGTTGGATTTCTCGTGTCAAGATCTTCGAAACTACATCCCATGTTGGTATGTTTTGATGAACATTTTTATCAAGAAAATACTTTTGTGCATTTTTTTCTTTGTATAAAAACTTAGGAAAAAACAAACAAAAACCAAAAAAACAAAAAAAATCATCTAAAACACGAAAACACATATGGAAACTAAAAAACAAAATCCCTAGGGAGTGTCGCGACAGGTGACGGTGCAGAGCATGGTTCTGTCCCTGTCCGGTTTTTTTTCGAGAGAAATTTCCAATATATTCATCAATCATGGCAGTACAGAGAATAGAAGAGGTAATAAAAATTACAACTAGGTCTATGGACCACCTAGCGACGACTACAAGCACTGGAGCGAGTCGAAGGCGCGCCGCCGTCATTGCCCCTCCATCACCGGAGTCGAGCAAACCTTGTTGTAGTAGACAGTCAGGAAGTCGTCGTGCTAAGGCCCCAAAGGACTAACACACCAGAGCAGCAACTATCGCCGATGAAGAGAGTTGTAGATTGGAAAGATCAAACCTGAAACCACACGAACGAAGACGGACAAAAACTGGATCCAAAGAGATCCATCGAATACCAGCACCGATCGAATCCCATGAGATCCGACGGAGACACACCTCCATACATCCTCCGACAATGCTATTCGCACCATCAGGACGAAGATAGGACATGGAAGACATTATTGCTACTGAGGGACACCGCCACCGCCACATAGCACCAACCAAGATGTTCGACCTAGAAAAAACGAGAATGTGGTCCGTCCCGCCGGCGGGGAGCCGAGATCCTCCGCACCTCTATAGGCCAAAGGCCATCGGAGGCGGGGCGGATCCGCGGCGGCGCCGACGGGAGGAGGAAGGAGATGTTTCTTCTGTCCCTGTCCGGTTGCCTAGGTCACCTATTGATTAGGCGTGGCGACTCATATTTTCAGCTTGGCTTCGAGTAGTTGGTGCTCTTTCCACCTGCTTATGTGGGGATTTTCTCATCATTTTGTATCAATTTGACGTATATGCTTTATATATAAAAGTTGAGTAGTGGCTTGTTCTGATTATAGCAAATGAGATAAGTAATCTGCTAGAGCGTTTTTTTTAGCACTTTGTCGTGATCAGATCAATTATAGACGTACTCAAGATCCATGTTTTTTGCAACATTGGAGAGGATGTAAAGGCCATGTATACCATGTTCGATGCTTAGACTAATGAACGACTTTCGCTGAAGAAGCACCAAGTGATTACTTCTATAGCACGGATGTCAAACTAGGCATGTGCACCTCTAGTGAAATCATCACATGCGGCGAGTTTCCCCTCACACATAAACCAGCCATAGTTTGCACAAAAGAAACATATATACTCCAAGCAAATTAAGCATATTTTTAATCCAAGCTATCCTCCCGTAGCGTATGATATCCCACGCCGATCCAGTGTGGCGAGGTACGCCGCCCGGTCCATCTCGTACCCGTGCAAGTTTTCCCACGGATCACCGCCGCCGCCGCCGGCGTCGTGGCTCGCGACCTTCTGCACCTCCTGCTTATCGAGGCTCAGCGCGTAGACCTCGCTGCTCCCGTCACTGTACCCGGCCGTGAACAAGACGACGCCGCTCTTCTCGCAGAACCACCGCAGCTTCACCTCGGTCACATCGGCCGGCAGGTGCTGCTCCACCTGGATCAACTCAACCTCATCCTCCTCCTGCCGTTGATAAACGCTGCGGTTCAACTTGGAGACCCGTAGCGCCACGCACCTCGGCCAATCCCGGAATATCATCTGGACAGTACACAGTCTCCTCTCCGGCGACACGCCCAGTATGGTGTTGCCGTCGACGAAGGCGCGGCTCAGCACCTGCGCATGCAACGTGTCCAGCGAAAGCGCGAGCACGGCATTCTTGGCAAACCAGCACGCCACCTTGCCGCCTTGGACCACCACGGCGGTGCGCGTCACCCCCATCCCCATCTGCTTCTTGCCCAGCCTCTCGCTCATTATGGCCTCCGGGCTCCACACGCCGTCCTCCGACGAGTAGCTCCTGAATGCGGTGTTGCTACGGCACGTGTTGTAGAAGAGGATGACGCGGTAGGAGGCAGGCGGCGGCGGGTCGCCCTCGCTGGTTTGGTCGTGGTCGTCGGCGGTGAGCACCGTGCATGCGTAGCGTCCGATGCCGTCGTCTTCGCCGCTGAGGGGCGGGAGGATGTTCACCTGGCCGGTCATGGGGTTGCAGACGCAGAGCTTGATGGCCCGCTCGCGTCTCCCGCGGCGGAGGTCGGCCACGATGAGGCCGTTGCGGGAGGCGACGAGCCGGGGGCTGTGGAACAGCCCGTTCTCCGACCGTTCCACAAGCGCCTTCAGCGAGGGGGTTCGCAGGAGGCCGACGATCCGAGCGGCGGAAGCCGTTGGCGCGAACCGCAGCTCTGCGGCGCCCTGGTGGAAAAATCCGAGGGCGAGGCGGCGGACGAACCTCCCGGGCCACGGCCGCGACGTGGTGCGGCAGATGAATGCGGCCTCGCTGGACACGAGGCGGCACCAGCGACGGCAGGTGGCAGCGCAGCGCACAAGGTCGACGATCTCGGGGAGGCCGGCGAAGATGCCTACGAGGATCTCGTCCGTGAGTGGCGTGCCGTCCTCTGTCTCGGCGCCGCCATGGGAGGAGGAGTCGGCCCGCCTAGGTCGCTTGGAGGGCTCGCGCTGGGCACCTCTGCTGCTTGGATCCGCCACTGCGACGGAGGAGTTAGGACGGGACGAGAGGCGGGGTCGCCGCGCCGGCGGCATCGCGTACGCAGGAGATAGGTCTCCAAGGTGTCGTGGACTGGTTCTTTTTTAAGGGAAAAGGTGTCGTGATTTAAGGAGAGCTACATCAGCGGCTATAAAGTCGGGTCCGTTGTTCCAATCAACGCCGAACAAAATTATCCAAATTATACTTCCTCCATATCTGAAAATTAAGCAAGTTGTGTACGGGTTTCCTCTTTTTTAAGAGCATCTTCAACGGTCGCGCCAAACGACGCGCGCGCGGGGTAAACTCAACTTTTAGCGCGCGCGGGGCGGTTTGCCGCGCTCCAGCGGCGGCGGGAAACTCGCGCGCGCGCGAAAACCACCAACCGCCGAGGATGATAATGGTGATGATAATAGCGACTTAGAGTAGTTTTTTTATGCAATCTATCTCATTTTTTATCGTTTGTCGTTTTTATTATTATGCAATCTATGTTTTCGATGTAAAATACCTTTGTATTGTTTAAAATCTATGCAATCTATCTAGTTTTTATGCTTCCAATGCCTACATTTCTAGTTTGTAGAATGAGCGTGCGCGCTGTATTTTTTGCGCGGCTGCTGGAGCGGTCGCTGCGCGCCGCGCCAAACCAGACGATGGACGCACGCTAAAGCTATTTTTTACGCGCGCCGCGTTCGGCGCCTGTTGGAGATGCTCTAAGGAGACACCGGAAACAAGTAGTGTAGAGTTAGAGGGAAAGATATCATGTGATACCATATGTTAGGTGATACCATGATACGGGCTTCTAGGAGCCGTTGGATCTTAGATCCGACGACTCCCCGGAGTTCTTGAGCATTTTGAAAAAAGTCATCTGCGAATCTTAAAATTTCGCGTAGGTACAATAGACTTCTGGAAGCCGTCGGATCTGAGATCCAACGGCCGAGAAGCCTGTATCATGGTATCACTTTAGTGTTGGTAGCACCTGATATTTTCCCTAGAGTTAGACTAGAGGGTGTCGCCCGCTAGGCTCCTACGGTTGATTTCTTTATTGTGTGCTTCACCTGAAAGAAAACCTGACTCGGGCAGGCTTTTAATTATCTTTATTTTTATCTTTATCTTTACCTAATATATATATATATATAAATATAATTACCTAATAATAAAGTAAATTGGGTTTCTTTCGTCCGTCATGGCATTTTTAGAAAAGTCTCTCTATTTCACAGAATTCAAACCGCAGTCCTGTTTTAAGTCAAAACGAGTCGTTTTTTCGTATTTTACACAAAAGTCCGGGTTTAAGTCACACCCGAACCGTTATTTAAGTTTTTTAAAAAAAAACCCTGACGGTTTAGGTAATTCATCCGCGGATCATATTTAAGTCAAACAGATACCTTTTAAAATCATCCATATCTTTTAAACCGTAACTCCAATTTGAACATGTTATATATAAAATTTGATAAAAAAATATATAGAATATGAATATGAGATTATTTTTACCTATTAAGTATTTTTAAATATTATTTTGGAATATATTTAAATAAAACAAATGGTTTTCTAAATTATATGTATCTTTTGAAATTTCATTAGAAAAATATGTGGAATCTAAATATGATGTTAATTTTACCTGTTAAATATTTTTAAATATTGTTTTGAAAGCAAATTTATAATTCTAGCGCAAGATCCATTTTTCTTTCCTAACAGCGGCGATCCGGATTGCAAATTAACACCCCACTATAACCATATAGGGAAAAGAAAACATCAATAACTACACATGCATACCTCTGAAAAATGTCACAGAGGAAAACAACAGATTTCTCATCGCGAGAGTGAGAGAAAGCGAGCGAGCGAGAGAGAGAGAGAGGGGGGGGGGAGGGAGGAGAGAGGGAGAGAGAGACGCTTTAGAATTAACCATATTCAACACACGTTTTTTGTTGTTTTGTGTGAACACCGAGGCCATCGCCGGCGAGGGTGAGAAGGAGGATAAGCGGCAACATAAATATGATGCCTCGCAAAAATAAAGGAGATGGACCTATTTGTGGTCTTGAGTGATGGTTATTGAGTTAAGAGCGTGTCTTATGTTTTCAATCCCGTTGCAACACACGGGCTCTTTTGCTAGTAGTGCTGAAATCAGTATTGCTCAATATAACAATGTAAAAAAGATCAAGATAGCCCCATGATATCAACAAGGTCTATTTGTAGCCTTCCCAAACATTTCCAGCATCACCAAGAGTTCATATTTGTAACAAAGTACATATACACTTCATAGATTTGGTTAAAATTTGTACCTTTCACAAACACTCACAATGTACATCACTATGGGTTTATAAGAGTGAAGTGCATTGTAGGTCCTCGAACAATTTCAGGGATGTCATGTAGGTCCTTGAACTACGAAAACGTCATCCAGGTCCTTGAAGTGCAGTAAGTGTGTCATTTAGGTCCAAAATCTGCCTAACCCCATCTGACTGGCCAGCTGGCGCCGCTGACAGCGACACGTACGCGATGAACAGTGCACCGCGAACAGTAAAATCGAAAAAAAATCCCAATCAAAACAAAATTTGTCATGGTCAATGGCGACAGCTGGCCAGTCAAATGGGGTTAGGCAGATTTTGAACCTGAATGACACACTTACTGCACTTCGAGGACCTGGATGACGATTTTCATAGTTTGAGAACCTACGTAACATCCGTGAAATAGTTTGAGAGGACCTACAGTGCACTTCACTCGGTTTAAACCAGATACAAATATTGAAAAAATCAAAGTGAGGAAACAAGTTAGAGTTAGACTAGAAGGATTCGCGCGCTTTGTTGCGCCGGAAGCACATTGGGGATTGCAGTGACATCTTTCCTCATTTCAATGTGTTCGCTGAAATCTACTTACAAAATGTTTAATTGGTCAATAGGGTGAAGGACCACATTGCACAGTGGCAGCAAAACGACATCCCCTTAAAAGCATAGGAAAACAATAAGTAGTCGCTTATATGAAAATGCAGATCAATAAATAGTCGCTTTTATCTTGTTCTCAGATCATATTCTCCTGGGAGTTGCCCACGTACATCTTCTCTTTATAGAAGTCAGTCAAAACAGAATATAGTGACAGATTTTGAGTTTTTATTTAAAAATGTCTATAACACAATTTGTTAACCGAAGGACATAAAATAACTTTTCCGTATATTTCATCTTTCAATCAAGTATACGTGGATATGCAAGCTTCTCTGCGCTGGGAATTGCAGCGATAAAATTTAAGTTACATATATATACTATTTAGTCCATCTGAATGGCCAAAACAGAGTGCACAAGATTTTAGTAAACCAATCAATCCATTTTAGTAAACAGGCTGTGAACGCACAAAAAATGGAGCATGCTCGGAAGAAAATGCCACATTCTTAAAGCATTATCAACCCAGAATAATGCCTCGTCTCTGAGAGTACATCATATAGATCAAACAGAGAACTATGTTGAAAATTCAAGCCACTTTTTTACTAAATACAGCAGTATTATACATGAGCTCTTTTACGGTGATTGTCGAGTTACGACTTGTAATTTCATGTAACTCCATCTCTGATTTTTTGTGACCGTCGATTTAAACACGTAATAAAAATTATTAAGTTAAATTAGTCAAGGGTATTATTGTCTTTGTCCGTTCCGTTTTTTCTTTTGGACTGCCGTTCCGTCTTGGATCGGTCAACCCATCGTGTCGTCGACCCTAACCCACCAGCGCGTCTGCAATACCCTCCCCGTGCGGAGCCGCCGCGGCTACCATGTGGGCGGCGCTGCTCTCTTGTCCTGGTGGCCACCGACGTACCCTGACGTTGCATCAGCTGACCTGCCCCCACCGCCCGATCCCCACTCAATCCTTCCTCGCCGCCGCCGCTGCCGCCGAAGACCTGGATGAGGCGACGCTAACTTGCGGAATGGACACCTCTGCGTCGAGGACACCGACCTCGAGCGGTCCACCAAGAATTCCGAGGAGGCCATCCTCGGCGACCTCTCCTCGCTCGGCCTTGACTGGGACGAAGGTACGTACATACGGTTACTGAACATTCATGTTCCAATCTGTACTATAGAGCAGCGATTGCTAATTGCAAGTAGATAATGAGAGATCTCCGGCGGGATCAAATACTATGGCTGATTGCAAGTTGTCATACTGCAGAATTCCTACAGCAAATAAAAAATGAGCATCACTGTATTCTACAGCAAACACTGTTTCTTACCCTGCAAATTCCCAACGCAAGACTTCATAATGCCACAAGGTTGCACTTGTGTGCTATTGCAGATACAAATCGGTGTCATCTTAATATGCTTAATGGAGGTGTACTGTAGGGAAAGGGTGTTGTTTGAAATGTACTGTTTAAGATCTTCCCGGTGCCCCCTTTACCTTGAGCATGCATATCACCGATTAATTTATTTATTTTGGTTCTTCTTTTTGAAGGCTTATACTGACGACTTGGCTATGCAGTGACAGCCTCTTGTTTTTGTTTTTACGCAAGATGCCTACTCATCAAATTATATAAGATATGAATTCTGAAGACAACTACACAGACAGTATTTGTGATGACACATGTAGTTTTATATAGCCCAATTCTGAATTTTCATGGCCACTACTGTGCTTTTATTCTTTGTCGATTGTTATCTGTCTTACATACAGTATTGGTTTTGGCTTATGGATTCATGATATGCGACTGGTTCTTGGTATGCTTAGATGTATATACAACCCTTGGGTAATACGGATATTATATTATGCGGTTGTTTCATCTTGGAAATTGTTTCATGTCTGATTCCATTTGTTACCGGAAAGGGACCACCTTCGGCAAATGTGCTTTTGCAGTTTTAGAATTTTATGAAGTTTTCAGCTATTAAATCATTTTTTCTCGACCTGTAGCTGAATATGTCTTCTTGCCTGAAATGATTCAGTTTTTGTTGTGTGCAGGACCAAGAATCAGAGAGGAAGGTCTGCCAACAAAAGAGGATGTTACATGGAAAATGATATTGTACTTATTATGCTGAATTCTGAATTGTTGAAGATTGTACTGTATTTTAGCTATTAATCAGATTCTTTTTTAGAATCATGAGGCTCTTTCTGTATGACCATTACTATGAATTTTTTTAGGAACGTGAAGATTATCACTCATTATTGAAAGAAAACTGTATACATTTGTACTATAATGATTTTTACTATTACTTTGAATTGGCTTCAGCGTAGGGCTATTAATTCGTATTCTGATAGACTATTACTATACATAAAACAACCACCAAATCCATACAACCAGTTCAATAGCAAGAAAATTAAAAAATAAGTCTGTTGGGGCAAGTGGCCTATTGATCAATGCCATAATGAAAAGGTAAAAAGAAGCCACCAAGTGGCCTATTGATCAATGGCGAGGCAAGGCGACATGATGCTATAGTCATCGAGTCCATCATGCTGCCAAGCCGGTTCAAGACCTACTGCCCATTAAGTGAGTGTCAGTGTTGCGAAAAGGCAATTTGAATATAGAGTCGGTTGCCCCCCGTAAGAAGACACACTCAATAATCATCTTGTTATGCGTCATCTAGAAGTTCCAGGTCATCGTCGCGAACAGTAAACAAAAGAGGCCTCTCATCGTCCCAGTCAGGCTGGCCTGAGTTAAGAAACTGTACCAGGTTCAGGTTATGGTGTCCTGGACTAGTGGGTACTCACCATGTCATCTCTCGGGCAGGTGGGCCGGGCCGAGGACCTCCGTTTCAGTTCATTAACGGCCATTCCAAAAGGCCCATGACGTATAGACGGACTATTCTCGAGGACTTGGTGCATACTCAAAAGACTTAGATGTCGTCTACACCACGATCTACCACATACATAGTCGACTTATCTATAACCCTAGACCCCATGGTAACTATACAAACTTGGGGGTAGGGCTCGTAGACGACATCAACAATCTCGTGGTGGACAAACCTGTACTCTCTACTCCGTCATAAATTAATACAATAAAAAAGCAGGAGATAGTGTATTATCTCTTCGAGAGATCCCGAACCTGGGTAAAACAACCATCCAATTTTATCATTGCATCTAGGGTACTACCTTGGGACCCCTACTGAGATTCGCAGAATCGACTCCATCATTGGTGGCCCATGCAGGTCTCGCAACGTAGCCGCCGCGAATCAATGGCGATCAACATGGGTGAGCAGATGGGTTCTGGCATGACCTTTATGCCAGGCCTGATCTTTGTTTTCGGTGGCAGCATGCTCTCCACTGACTCGACCGGCCATCTAGGCCAGTTTGATAACCTTGCTCCGGGCTAGGTCATGGGATTTGGTAACTTGGAGTATACCACGGATTCTCGCGGGGAGCTGGCCTTCTCGAGTTGGGTGTCAGACCAGATCGAGGGACAAAAGACATGCCCGTGCGAACGCCGAGGTAAGATAAGGCTCAGGACGAGTAAGAAAACCTTACATCATACCTGGTCACAATCTTAGATCCGACGACATAGCTTGGGTGCTCGACGACCGACCTGACATCGCAGGAACACCCCAGATCTATGTCAGATCGGATCTCGGGAAAACTTCCCCTGGCACTGATGTCAGATCAGGATTAGGAGGACTCACTACTAGGGAAAACCTTATACACAGAATCTTAGCAGTAGCGCTGGATAAAATGAGGCGCTACTGCTACTTAGTAGTAGCGCGTGCCAGTAAGAGGCACTACTGCTATCTTGTTAGTAGTAGCGTGTTTTAGCAAAACGCGCTGCTGCTAAGTTTGAACTGGGCGCATATGGCTAGCCCCACTTAGCAGCAGCGCGTATCCCTATCCAGCGCTACTGCTATGCTTCGTAGTAGTAGTGCTTTTCTGCAACACGAGCTGCTACTATCACTACCTTATCGTCCCCGCGCGGCCGACGACCCCCTCACTCTCCCTCTCACTCACTCTCCCCCGCACCCCCGTCATCCGCCGCTGCCGCCGTTCCCCGATGACCGTCGTCATCGCCCGCCGCCGCTGTTCCTCCTCCACTGAGGTAGTCACTCCTCCCTCCTCCCCTCCCTCCTCCTTGATGTTATGAACCATGCCTCATCTGATGTTTCCGAAAGGTCGCCTTGATGTTATGAACTTACGGCCAGGTCATCGTCCTACGCATCACAGTTGTTCATACCGGATTTTTAAAACCGATGAACACATGACAATCAAAGATTGGAAAAAATGTATGGTCACTCATAGGGAGCTACTTGGAAGCAACATTTTGCGAAGTGCAAGAATTGAAGACAGGATAATCTCCATTCTCCATAATGGAGAGTCGGGGCCTATCTTGTTTTATGCTATTTTATCTAAGAGAAGTAGGTCCTAGGTACAATATGATATTATGTGCTACAATGTGTTAGCTAGAGTTGATGATGATGATCATGAGGAGTTGTTATATGACAATGAGGAGTTGTTATATGACAATGATGATCATGAGAAGTTGTTATATGATAGTGATGTATTATGATGATAAGTTGTAATGATATGATGATCATGATGATGATTATGATGTAAAAACAATCTCTAAATAGCTACTGTATGAAAATTTGTATAATGATGTATGAATATGACATAAAAAAGAGAAAATAGAATACGCAATAGTAGTAGTAGCGCGGGCACAAAGGCGCGCTGCTAGTACTTACCAGTAGCGCTTTCTACAAAACGCGCTACTACTAAGTACGTATAGTAGTAGCGCGTGTAAGTTGGCGCACTGCTACCTTTAGCTGTAGCGCCCTATCAGTAGCGCGGCTTCGCACGCTACTGATAGGCCAAAAACCCGCGCTACTGCTAGGCTTTTTCCTAGTAGTGACTGCAACAAAACCCTTCTGAATGAGATGATAGATCGGATTCATAGGCTCGCAATATCAGATGGCCAGCCCTCTGTTTTATGATCGGATCTGGGAGTCATGTGGGAAGGTTGGATTTTTCGACCCACCAACCACCCACCTAGTTGCCAATGTTGAAGACCTAACCGAGGTCCTACTGACGGTGTTATACCATGCAACCAACTTAACCTCCTAGTTGGTGCGGCGGTAACCCTAGATTGGTTTCTCTCTGTAAAACCCTAGCCTCCTCGAGTATATAAGGTCGGGGAGGCTAGGGAGCTTTCATTCCCATCTACTCACGTAGAAACAACTCATAGTCCACTGCTCATAGTCATTCGGCCTTGCAAGTATTGATCATAGTAGTCCCGGCCCACAAGTACCAATCTTAGTCGTCAGGCCCTACAAATACTGATCATAGTCGTCCGGGTTCAGAAATACCAATATTAGTGTTCCAGGACCGCAAGTAACGATCTTGGTTGCTCGGGCCGGGCCCACAAGTATCAATCATAGTCGTCCGAGCACACTATTTTTTTTTCTAATTTCTTGAAAACATTTCACATGCTTACGCCGAAAATACCATTTCCCTCTGTTTTTTCCAAAAATTTGTACCCTTGCTAGCCGATGGCGCCACCGGCGTCCGGTAAAAAAAAATCTCCCCCACGATCTTATCCCGCCCGTAGCAGCCGCCCCTCAACCAAAATCTCCTGCTCCTCTCCCCATCCCCGATTGTCGCTAGTCGCTACCCACCAGATCGGAGGTCCTCCTGCTCCAGCCAGGTCGAACGCCGCCCCCTCCTCATCTGCGGTATCCCGGCGGCCGCCTCACTCACGACCTTCTCCGTGGCTTAGTCTGCTCGAACGCCTACGCGAACCCTAGGTCGACAACGGCGGCGGCGGCGGCCCCGGGGACGGAGGGCGCGGCATTGGCGGGAGAACATATTGGTGCGCCGCCTCGTCCTCCATGAATCCGGCAGAGGAACATACTGGTGCGCCGCCACCTCCTGCCAGAGGAGACGGGCGCCACTGTCCTGTCGACGCCATACTGCCTCATCCCTAGGGTTCGGGTGGCCTCGTCGCGTCTTTTGCTCCGCCGGTGACGCCTCACGGTCTGGCCACATACCCCCATCCTTTACATCTTCCCCTTAGAATCTTCATAGGTTTTTGTCTACCACTGAATTGCATGTCTGAACTCTGAACAATCGTAATTACAGTACCATCCAACTGTTGTCACATATCCTGTACTACAGCTTTGAAAGGAAACCACTAGTTGACTGAATTGCGTAGCTGATTGCAACTCCACATATCCATCAGCTGCTTGTTTCTATTTGTTGGGAACTTTGATTATCTAAAGCATCAAATGAACGTGAAGTTACTTATTTACTGCTAATTATTCAACACTCATAAAGGTTCAGTTCATATTGTTCTGCACTGATGGTGTAGGTGTTATGCATTGTGTAATTTTAATACCATGTCATTTCCTATAGTTCCCTTTCACTGATCCAATCATGCCATGATGCCTTCTTCTTTGTGCCATGTGTAAGTCCAGTGCCAGAGTTATTCCTTTTAATCAAGCACTTGATCACAACATATATTTTGCACTGTGTTTGCTTGATCCAGTGATATCAGATGCTACACTATATCGATGTATTGCAGATTGACTTAAGTCACAAGTACCCATCTTACTTGTCTGAGCTCACTAGTATCGCCTGATCTATTCCAATTCCTTCAGATTCCTTGATCAAGGTATTTGCTTTTGTATCAACTTCTCTTTGATTTTTTTTCCAATTTCTCTGCCAACAGGAAATTCATATTCAATGATACTTTATTGACTTATTATTCCTGTTATTTAGTTATTTGATGTGGAAATTGTGGCTGAGGATCGTCCAATGGAGATTCCTGACCCCCAATTCTTCGGTATCGACAATAACACGAATCTCAAGTGCCACCACGGGAGCTACTGGAGAGGAAGGTAGCTTTCGACATGGCTGCGACAGGCAGGAGGATTTCTCGCAAATGAGGAGAGACCTTCAAAGAAATTATCATTCTATACCATTCTTAGATTAGGTTCTCTAAGTGTTGCCATGACTTTAGCCACTTTTGTCCTTATGTTTTGTGTATAATTTGATTGGTTGGTGGTTAATTTGTAAAAAGCTTGTATGATCGAATTATTACTATCCATTTCTATCGGCCTATAAATTGTCTGTCATGCTGCTTGAATTCTAACTTAGTGATTTATGGAGATATGTCAATGGCATGAGGCAACAACAGATATTGCCATTGTTATCGAGATGACGACAGATATTACTGGATGTACACGGCTTCTGTATTTTGCCAATCCTGTAGTTTGATACACCATTGGGTTCATCTGCGGCAGAACATCATTAAATTTAATGTGGATGGGGCCCATGTCTTGGGCCAGCAGCATGGAGCTTGGGGCGTTATTGCCAGAGATTCAGAAGGTCAAGTTGTGGCTGCCAGGGCTGGGCATGCCTTGAATGTGTATGATGCATTTGCTGCTGAACTGCAAGCACTGGAGAAAGCTATCGATTTGGCAGCTGAATTAGGTGTGGTAAGGATGATGGTGGAGACAGAAGCACAGCTGGTTGAGCAAGCATTAAACAGGCATGCACTTGATTTCTCCAAGGAAGCCCAGGCGATAGAAGACATCAAAGTACAAGCCGAACTCTGGTTCACCTCATGTGAGTTTCTTCACTGTAAGCTTGTTGCAAATGTGCCTGCCCACTCTAGCGCAATTAGGTTTAAATCTCCATGATGGAGACGGTCTTGTGTTTGATGATAATGTCTCAGCCATTGTAGCTGATGCTGTATCAGGCGATGTAGCCCAGACTGTTTCGTAATAAAGCTTTGTGCTTGCCCTAAAAAAAATTCCTGTAGTTCGATACATATTAGTTCCTTTCTCTAGTGTAATAACGATTAATGTTGTATCACCAATCGTTCAGTGCGCAACCTTGTTATGATAACATGATAATTCTGTAAACGAGCTTCTCAACTCCTTTTTTTGGGTTTTGAACTTGGTCTACTACCTCTGTACAAAATATAAGACGTTTTTGCAGTTTAACTTGAACTGCAAAAATGTCTTATATTTTGATAGGGGAGTATTAAACTGGGGCCCAGCTGAATCTAGGTAACAGAGTAACAGTACAATTTGGAGCAGTGGCTTCCTGGAATCAATACGTAAACTCAGAGATTGTGTCTAGCTTTGCAAGCTCATGGGCAACATTGTTACAAGCGCGGAAGTATAAAAGCAACTGATCAAACCGACAGACTCATGATCCATCTAACATACAAATATACATGATGTACCGATATGTGAATAAGTGACAAGTTAACCATTTAGTCTTAGTGCAAACGATCCACGGCTAGGAGTATTGAAATGTGACAGAATTGGCAGCTGAAAGAGGAGGCGACGGCAACATAATATGCGGCAACAGGTCCCTGGCAGCAGCCACAACTGAAATGGCTGCGGCAGGCCAGGCACACAATTCCGGCATGAGACTAGCAGCGCCCCACACCGGCAGTAGGTGACAATGTTCCAAACCGTCCATTATGCGCGCAACATTTCGTGCACTTGGCTTGTAAGCTTCTTACCTGCTCAAGATACAAGAACGTGCTATCAAAACTGCCACAAACCTGACAATATGCGACTATCATTTAACATAAATACGACAAATATGTCAAGATGGTCTTTGAAATATCTTACAAACTGGTTATCATTCACAGAGGGCAGCCGCAGTGACTCTGCATTAGCACATTCTTTCAATACAAGTCTCAAATCACTCTTAGATAAGACAAGACATTACATACCAACCCAGCCATTCTTGGAGGAATAGTACAAGACAGGAGTGAAGCACACCATTTCGTCCAAATAATTTTTGCTACTAAGGGCATGTACAATGGTTCTATCTTAAGAGTGCCACGTAGGATAAATGATGAGGCGGAGGAAAGAGAAATCATAAGAGAAGGCTTGTCTTATCTTATTTAAGAGAAGACAAGAGATGATCTCTTAGCACAATTTGTCTCACCATATTTTTAGGAACAACTAATTATTGAAGATAAGGCTAAGGGCATCTCCAGCCGCGCCCTAGGAAGGCCTCCCCAGGCGATTTTTTCGCGCTGGCGCCAAAAAAACGGCCCAGTCGCGCCCCCAGGAGCCCGATTTTCGCCGGCCTGGGCCGAAAACAGCGCCGGCGGACGCAGGCCGAACCCGGCGCGCTGGGGGGCGCCCGGGGGCGCCGGGGCGAACTGTTTTGGCGCGAAATAGCCGCGGGCCCGCCGCGTCAGCGACACGGCGCCTCGTCTTCCCCCAACGGCCTTGGTTCCCGCGGGGAATCAATGCCAAGGCTGCCGCCGGTCAGCCTTGCCATTGATTCCTCACGGGCGGCGCGTCACGGGACGACGCGCCGACGCCTCCCCTCCCTCGCACGCGTACACACGGGTGCGGCGCGGCTATATAGCCGGTGGCCTACACTCGTCTGTGCCCACACCAGCCCCGCCCCTCGCCGCCGCCCAGCTCCTCCCTCTCCCTACCTCTCCCGAGCGCCACCGCCCAGCCCCTCCCTCTATCTCTCTACCTCTCCCGAGCCCGTCGCCATGGCGGAACGCTACCCTGGAGACGAGGCGGCGGCCAACAGCTTCGGCCGCCGTTCGCTCCGCGAACAAGAGTCCTGGCTCCTGTTCCAGGCGAACATCCCGGCGCCGCTGGACATGCGCGCCGGGCCGACGGGGTGGAGGCTCAGCGCCGGGGGAGTGCCCATTCCCCCGTTGCCCGACGCCGTGGCGAAGCCGAATTACTTCGCCGAGGAAGTCGAGGTCGTGCGCGCCTCCCTCACTGACGCCCAACTCTCCCTCCCCCAGTACGCCGCCGACAACCACGCGGCTTGGGCGGCGTATTTCGAGCGCCGCCAGTAGCAGCGCTTGGCGTCCATCAACGACGTGCCGGTGGTTGGCGGCCGGCAGAACAGCGAGGGGCGCCACCTGTGGTGGGGCGTCCCCGACCGCACACTCGAGGGCGTGCTGACGTACCTCGAGGGCGGCAACGACCCGCCGTTGGCGTACCCGGCGAGGGCGGCCGCCCCGGCGCAGCACCGACGCGCCGGGCCATGGGCGCGAAGGAGGTTCGGGTCCTCCTCCTCTTCTTCCTCCTCCCGATCTTCATCGCACTCCTCCAGCACTCCGGCCCTGCTCGGCGTCAAGGCCGAGCCCGCGGCGGAGACGCCGCTCGGCCGGCGCACTCGCAGCGCCGGCATCGTCATCAACAAGGGCGGCCGGCGCGCCTACTCGTCGGCTCCTCCTCCGCGCTTCGTCAAGCCAAAGACGGAGCCGGGGCTCGCGCCGGTGAAGACGGAGCCGGGGCTCGCGCCAGTGAAGAAGGAGCCGGCCGCGCCGGTGACGACGGAGCTTGACGACGACGACGCGGCCCTGGAATGGGCGCGCAGGGACTCCATAGCGATGGAGAAGGAGCGCCAGGAGAAGGCGAAGGAGCGCCAGCGCGCCGCCCTGCTTCGCTTCGCGGAGCGTCGACGCGGCCGCGACGAAGGCGGAGTCGTCGTCATCTGCGACAGCGACGACGACGACGACGATGCGCCGCCACCAGTCCGTCATGGCGACGCCGGGCAGGGGTCCAGCAGGGGCGCTAGCGTCAAGGAGGAGAAGGCCGACGACGACGATGGCGGCGACGGCGGCGACTTCAGCCAATTGTTCCTTTAGATTAGTTTATGTATATGTGCTATGTAATGAAAATCCGCGAACTTCGCCGAAATGTGCCGAAATTTATTGTGTTTGGCTGAAATTTATCGTGTTTGGCCGAATTTTATCGTGTTTAAGCTGAACTTCGCCGAACTTCTTTTATTTTAAAACGTGCCTGGGGGCGGCCCTGGGGCCGGCGGCTGGGGACCAACTCGCCCCCAGGAATTTTTGCGCCGGCTCACCCCCAGGCAGCGATTTTAGGCGTCCCCTGGGGGGCCAACGGCTGGAGATGCCTTAAGAGATGACCCATTGTAGACATGTTTTCTTGTCATCTCTAATTTACATGCAAAACTTAAGATAAGACTATCTTATCAACCATTGTACATGCCCTAATGGCCTCAAACATCTAGTAACTGAGTTAGGAATCAAATACATATGACGAAATTCAGCAGAAAATTATGTAATGATTTGTTCTCAGCTATTTATTCAGCATTTTGAATGTCAGGTTTGGCAGGAAGAGCAAAAACCATTATTACTGTACTTAAAAAAACAGAATGCCAGACAACATGCTGTCCCAGTAGGATAAGAGATGTGTCTAAACGGTGGCAATGCAAAGAATATTGTACTTACCTTGCAAAAGTTTAGATCAGGGGAAGGATGGACAGATGAACATGACTTCTTCCATCTCATTGTAAAACCAAACTCTATGGTGGCACTCGAAGAAGAGATCAAAAAACATGCCATGTACAAAGTGAATGAAAGCTGTTAAACTACTATATTGAAAACTATTCGACAGAACAAGAAATTATGTAGATTCAGTGAGCGACGCTCATGATCCCATATACACTACTGTATTCATCAAGCAGCAGCAGCAACAACACGAACAACACTATTCGAAAGTATTGTTTATGACAGGAGATAAGATGACCTACTCTTTCAGTTGACAGACTCCCCATCAGTTGTGACATTTGTTCTTGTTCTGCAAATAAATAAAATAAATAGCACATAACTGAGTATAGTTTTGATTCACAATTTGATGTTTAGTCAGCAACAAACGTAACTACCAGATAGGCAATTAAGTGTAGAGAAAAGCAAGAAACAACAACCTTTGGGTGCAAGCTCCCGTGCAGTCCTATAAGCTTTGCACCATCAGAACCTGAACAGAGCAACAGCGAGAACTCGGCTATGGCATCACTCGTCGCAGCGCCAGTAACACTATGGAGAGAAATGGTGATGCGAGGTAAGCCCTTTGCCTTGGTAGCCAGAAGCTTTGCACCATCAGAACCTGAACAGAGCAAAGATGACGTTATCTATCATGCAATGTTTGCCACAAGTGAGATGAGTTTTTTGGGGAATTTGAAGTGGGCGGGTGGGTGGCATGCCGGGTGACTTGCGGAATTGGTCGGCGGCAAAGAGCAGCTTCACCTCGCCGGAGGACAAGGAGGACTTGAGGTAATCCACGAAGTCGACCATAGCGCAGCGGACGAGGAAGGAGCGGAGGACTTCAGCAGGTCGACCATGGCGCAGCGGACGGGGAAGGGGAGGAGGAGGCCGGGGACGGGCATGTCCGGGCGAGGAGGAGCGGATCCCATCGACGGCGCGGGCGGAAGAGGAGCGGCGGCGCGGGAGTGGGGGAGCCATTTGAGCGTCGAGGGTGTGGTTAGAGGAGACGACGGGATCGGGTGAGGAATATTCCAAACTATATGACG
The DNA here is from genome assembly GCF_002162155.2 of Triticum dicoccoides. Lineage (NCBI taxonomy): Eukaryota > Viridiplantae > Streptophyta > Magnoliopsida > Poales > Poaceae > Triticum > Triticum dicoccoides. The sequence goes on from NC_041392.1 coordinate 67,490,182, forward strand.
GATCTACCCTTTGAAAAACTAACTGGTCTCATAAAAAATTTGTAATGGTCCCACAGTTATTTGTAATTTTCTGTAATTTTAGTTTTATAACTCCCTGTAACTCCTATTTTTCCACCGTTGGATTAGGGTGGATGGACGGCTCGTAAAATCGCCAATCACCATAACAGTTGTAATTATACATATATGACTAAATACTATAGAAACAGAAATAAAATCGCTTCGGAGATGAATAGCACATTTGGAGTAAATAAAAGATCTGAAACTTTAAATATGTAGATAATTGATTCATATGTATGCTCGTACATATCCATATGAAAATAATAATATTATTGCACCCCAAAGTAAAAGAGCTTTAAGCACTAAAAATCTGCAAGCCTGAACATTTACATGTCTAGTTTTCATGGGAGAAGATTGATGTTTGTAAGATGTCTTTTTTCACCACCTATGTATGCAGATCACAAGTCTAACTCCACACTTGCATGAAGAGGAAGTCAAATTAAAAAGCTTAGGATGCCCACCATAAATACTTAGTGGATGACCTGGAGAAAATGCAACATGCTAAGACCACTGTTGTAGCCTTCTCATACTTAAAGCTTGTTTCGGATGATACCGGCAATTCTATGGTGCTTCTATTCAGTAACATGTTTAGTGATCTCACTATACATTTGGGAATTGAGATGAACAACTGCATGCAGATAATGTGAGAATGTTACAACAATAAGTATCTTAATAATCTATGCTTACACTGTCACATTTCATAAGTATAGATGTCAGGTGTCACCATAAAATAACTACCTACAGAATGAGGGGTGGAAATTCATGTTCATTCAAATTATCTTACCATCCAGATAAATCACAAAAGGCTAATGCAACTGATTCCACAAAAAAAATTGACAGGTAATTCATGCTACAGAGTACAAAATTAAGTAGAACTATTTAATAGGTAAGCTTGACTTTCCTGCAGTTTAGATCAATTGGGAGTCTCTTTCAAAAAGATTAATCGTTAATCGATATTAACTACATGTTTCGTCCCTAAAAATGTTACTAACTGTTTGAACATACATCTATGTGATGGACCACAAACAGATACAGTCCATTGCAGTATTTCTTTGAAAGGAAAGGAACTGCTGATACAAAGGGTTTCCCTTAGTTATAGTAGCACCATCAGCAACACACAGTAAGCATTGATTCTCGCTTTTTTTTTTATTTCACCTTTCCGGTAATGTTCGTTCAGTGTGAGGAGACGTTCTCATTGACTACGAGACGTCTGTGGTGACTTATTCAATCTGAGGATGTGATGTCGGCTCAGTATCTCGGAGGTGTTCTTAGTGATAGGGTGTGTGTGATGCGCTCATAGGATGGTTGTATGTCCGTATATACGAACATCTGTGATTATACCGTGTTAAAAACAATTTTATTAGTTTCAGAGACTTTGAAGGGTTTTTCTGTTCAATTTGCATCTTCCAAAAAAAAAAAACCAGTGGACACATGTTTAATTTTGTCCGTGTGATCACCCAAATCATGATCGTTTGCATTTCTTTCTTTTTTTTGAATGCCAAATCTGGGAATGTTGCCTGGAAGCATTTTCCAACGGACGCTGAAATTGCCATAACAATTTTACCGGACTTGCCATGATTGAAAGAGAAAGTTGTCACATAACGCAAAAAAATACCCAGCGGTTTAATTTTTTTATTGTCCGCGTGATCCGGATCCAACGGCTGTTGGTGTCCTTCACTAGGACCTTCCTTGAGCGAATGTTCGCCAGTTAACTGTTGACGCTCAAAAGTGGCATGATCATAAAGCAGCATGCCGGGGCGAAAACCTTGCCGGGATAAAATCTTGCTGGTGTGAAAGCTTGCCGGCACAGAAAGATCGCCGATGTGGAAGCTTGCTGGTGTGAAATCTTACCGGGGGAGAAACCTTGTCAGGGAGGAACCCTTACCGGAGTACAAACCTTGCTGGACTGAAACCTTGCCAGTGTGAAAGCTTGCTGGGTAGAAACATTGCCGGTGTGGAAAGTTTACTAGGATGGAAAACTTGCCGGGTTGGAGGCTGTGAGAGTCAATCGGACGAGAAGTTGAAGATCGGCTCAAAAGGTTATTCAGATGATCTCGGATGGAAAAATGTTCTACACGGAAGTCATGCGTCTCGTCGAAACGATCGATTTTGATATAAAGATCGTCCCAATCCGAGGTCGTATGCAAAAGTTAGAGCCCACACAGCGCGCCCCTCCAGTGAGCAAAATATGACGCCCGGAATCAGACACATATGTGGGTATGTCTGATGAGCTGCGTGAATAATTAGCTGTTTTGCGTGAGCAATTTGACCTTCAAGATAACCTCTGATGAAAAAACGTTCAACATGAAAGTTGTTCGTCTCGTCGAAAGGTTCAAGATTGCTTTTGGACTCGTTTCCATCCGAAGTCATTTAACACCACAAAAAAGACCCGCAAAGTGCAGCCAGTTTAAACCGAACAATTTTGGAAAGTTCGGATAAAACCAATCCGAATTTGACTAGGGTTTTGGACGTGAATCCAAGCCTTTTTCTTGCACGGGAAGTCCAGCCGCCTCTTATATACCTATAAGGGGTGACGGCCGATTGAACAACACACAATCGAATAAATCAATATACTACTTTTTCATCTACGTTTTATCTCTCCATCGTTTTTCTCTCTCGTTCTTCGCTGTTCTTCGTGTTTGAGAGCTGTGAATTCCGAGGCTCTAGGGGCGAGCGAATCGACCTAGGGCAGCCCATAGCCGCCGCACTCCCTGACGGGGTCCCTCCCGGGGGTGTGGGGTTTTCGGGTCTGCAAAAGCGCCCGTCAAATGTCTTGCGTATCGCGTTGTCGGTCGGGTCTCCTTCGACGTGAGCTGCGGTGCATCACCCTCGGCGTCGAGGATACACCTGACGTGTTCGTGTGTCAACACACTTTTTGGCGACTCCGCTGGGGACGAAGTTTCGAACGGTCTCTGGCCCGTTCTTGCTACGAAGAGATCGTCATCAAGTTGCTGAAATCTACAAAGGTAATATGAATACCGAATTCCCCTTTGTAGATGCAAATAATTCATATGTTGTTGCTGGATCACCTAATGAGCATAATGTATCGGCTAGCCCTAGTTTTATCAATCATGCATCTAATTATACGCAAGGGCCGATGCAAAACAATTTTCATGCTTCAAATTCTTATGATTTTAGCAACGTACAACATATGTATCCAAACTCTCATGCATCGGCAACCCGACAAATCCATATGCCGATGAACAACATGATGGGTTTGGTTAATCAATTTGAAACACCTCATGTTAAAATTTTCAATAGCATACAAGAAAGTGTTTCACCTTTTTATTCATCGGCAACTGATTTGCAATATGTGAATCCAACCTTGCCAATAGATGAGAGAATTGGCCATTCTACTAATAGCTATTCGGCCAGTTACTCTCAACCATCATATGCTACACCTCATGTTAGTAATTTTTCAGCACCGTATGCAACTATAGATGTTCATAATTCGGCCCCGCATCTTCATGGTCACAGCCGAATAAGTGAAAATTTTACAGGAACACATGTGCCGTCATCAAATACTGTAGCATATAATGTATACTCTACGCAATTCAAGAATTTCGGCAACACTCACGAATCATTGCCGTAAGAATCTGAAAGCGTTGCGGAGCAATCCCTTTCAGAAGCGGTTGTGGCTGCATTAAAAAAGAGCTTGGCACAAAACAAGAGGATTATTGCTCTTTGCCTTGAACAATATGAAAAGAGGTTGTTTCCTGATTATGCTGCAATAAAAGCTAGAGTTTTACAAGAAGATGAATCTTTGCCAATTGATAAAATTGGCGAGCAAAAGTATGGTTTTACAACAATGCATATGCCTTCACCTAATACTACATCATATTATACAGCCCCTACACAATTGCAAAGTTTCGGCAACACCCATGTGCCATTGCCGAAAGAATCTAAAAGCATTGGGGGCCAATCGTTTCCGAAGTGGGCTGAAATTGAGAAAAAGATTAAAGCCAATTTCGCTGCTCGCCGCCAGAAACAAAAAGAAACAGAATTGGCTCAAGTGAAAGAAGCATTGCCAATTGGTAGAAGCAATGTAAAGAAAGATGATTCAGAACATGAAAGTGCTCCGGTTAAAAGAGCCGAATCAAGAAGTATATATTCTGAATCCATCAAATGCAAAGAGGCAAGCATTATTGAGAAAGGGCATGGCAAGCATAGCAAAGCGACCATACTTGATTTTTCTAAAATTAATGGAACCTAGTTCCTGCCCTATGAGTTTCGTGCCAGAGAAATTGATGAACTTCAAGGACAAGAACAAGTAGCCGAACAAAGTTCGACCGACAAAATTTTTCAATGTAATGATGCACGGAATCAAGAAAAAGATGATGAAGAGGCGTTGGGGAGCCATCCAAAGGCGGAGCAAGATATTGTTCAAGTCACACCACCATCGTGCTCTCCCAACATATTTAAAGAGGTATGTTTAGCAAGTAATTTACCTATTTTCAGATTTGGTCAGGACTTTATTGTTGATGCATCTATTAGAAAAATCCTCATAAGTAATTTTGAAAGACCAATGAAGAAGGGTAATTTACTTGCTAGCAATAAAGTTGTTATCGAGCATATCGGTCAACCCATTACGCCATTTATAAAGACCGATAGTGACTTATTATTACAGCCAAAGCTTTCCCCGTTGCTTTATCTAAAGTTCATATCTATTTGGGTAGCTTTGCTTATTTCATACTTGGCTTGCACTTGGTATCAATTGAGACATGTATGTTCTAACTATTTTCGTTTTAGAAATTTCAAGCCAAGGTTAAATTCTGTTGAGAAAACCAATGCTAGTATAATATCTTACTCAAAGACATCGGAAATAGAGTGCAAAACACAATGCATAGCCGAATGGTGTGGTGCAAAATCTGAACCAATCGTTTGCTTAATTCCAAAGTCGTTCTCACATCAAGATCGGCTAGAAAATAAAAGGTTTACCTTTAATTCAAACATGTGTGATAAAATCTTTGATTTGTTGTTGAGGAATAATTATATTAGAATTCTTGATCACCATGTTGAGCCATCTGTCCAGGGACGAATGTATTGTAAGTTGCATGATTCGTCCAAGCATAATTTTGAGGATTGTAACATGTTTCGTCAAATATTTAAATCGGCCATTGATAAAGGACGATTGAAATTTGTTGAGACAGCAAGATATGACCAGTCTATTCCGATTGGTCCCGATGGTAGAAAGTTTTTGCATCGGCTGCTTCAAGCCGATCCATTTCAAGAGAAGGTAAAAACTGCAGGTGATGGGATCAAGCTTTCAAGTAAAGAAGTTGTCGAAGAGCATAATGAACATAATCTTAAGGGCAAGAATTCCATTGAAGCTACAATGGAGACGCCAAGGACTGGGGGGCAGCAAACAAATCCAATGATCGATGAAAGCAAACCAAAAGGAAACAAAGGCCGAAATAAGCGTAAGTGTAAGAGATCAAAAATCACCTTCGCTGAACTATTGGATAAATATCAAAAGAAGAGTGAAGAGAAGAATGCTTATCGGCCCAATCATGCAAAGAAACCAAGATCACCCCCAAGGCGCAAATATGAGGATCGGTATTGGCAAAGTGAGAATTTTAATGCAACATATTCGTATCCTTATTTTGGGCTGCCAATGCTAATGCCGTGGATGCCTCCCTATGCTCATATAGATCCATATTCCTCATGGGACAGGTATGATACAAGGGCACATTCTCCATCTTATTTTAGACCATCTCACCAATGTTATGCAGCTCCAAGAAGATCAACATTTGAACAATCACATGTTAAAGACCGTTTCAATCATAAGGAAACGGTCCAGAGCTTAAGGAAGAAGAAAGAGGTGGTCAAGCAAGTTTACCGTGTTAAAAGAGATGGTCGTAAGAGTGCAGCTTCAGATTTGATCTCAAATGAAAAAGAGCCAATTAATATGTTGACATTGGCTACTAAAGACAATGAGACAAAGCAACCAATAATTGAGAGTCGAAGTGCCAAATCTGAAGAAAAGAAGTTGAGAGTGCATAAGGCCAAAAAGGAACTGCCATTGGTCAAAACAGAATTATAGCCGAGATGCCCACTCGGCTTAACGTATTGGCAAAAGAAGGAATTACAAAATCTTAGTGCACAAGAGCTGAGACAAAAGAATATGGCATGGGTTCCCAAGAGGATCATTCATAACAAAAATGATGTGCATGCTTCTATTGCAACAAGTACAATAAAAGTGAAGAAAGAGAAGAATGGAAGCAACAAACAGTTAAGCCGAAGGTGTGGATCACAACATTAAAATCTTCGGTTAGCACATCATCCATTTTCTTCAACAATGCCATTGATGCCTTTGCCATGGAATTCATCCACAGGTATGATCAGTTACCCTCCATGGACTTATTTTGATCCATGGATGCAACATAATTTTCTATATCATGACAGAGTATTACCAAATCACTATACATTTGGTTAGTTACATTTTTGTTGCTAATACAAAGGGGCCGAAATATCTTATTGCTATTTCATTTGTTTATTTCGGCTATACATACCTTGGTGGGTGAATACTACATGGACCTCTGTAACGCCCTCGATGCGGCTATATCTCCCACGTGTCGAAGCACGACTTAGAGGCATAACCGCATTGAAAGCAATGTCGCAAGTGAGGTAATCTTCACACAACCCATGTAATACATAAGGGAAAGAGATACATAGTTGGCTTACAATCACCACTTCACACAATTACATGAATAAAGCATTACAACATCCAAATACAATCAAGGTCCGACTACGGAACCAAAATAAAAGAAGAACCCCAAAAGCAACAAGGCCCCCGGTCGACCCCAACTGGGCTCCACTACTGATCAACTAGAATGAAACAACACAAAGGACAAGATCTTCATCGAGCTCCTCCTTGAGCTTGGTTGCGTCATCTGCACGGTTCAACGGCACCTGCAAGCTGGTTTTGGAAGTAATTGTGAGTCACGGGGACTCAGCAATCTCACACCCTCGCGGTCAAGACTATTTAAGCTTATGGGTAAGGTAAAAGTATGATGTGGAGCTGTAGCAAGCGACTAGCATATATGGTGGCTAACCTATTCGCAAAAGAGAGCGAGAAGAGAAGGCAAAAGCACGGTCGAACAACTATGATCAAGAAGTGATCCTAGAACAACCTACGTCAAGCATAACTCCAACACCGTGTTCACTTCCCGGACTCCGCCGGAAAGAGATCATCACGGTTACACACGCGGTTGATGTATTTTAATTAAGGTCAACTTCAGGTTTTCTACAACCGGACATTAACAAATTCCCATCTGCCCATAACCGCGGGCATGGCTTTCGAAAGTTTAAAACCCTGCAGGGGTGTCCCAACTTAGCCCATCACAAGCTCTCACGGTCAACGAAGGATATTCCTTCTCCCAAGACATTCCGACCAAACTCGGCATCCAGGTTACAAGACATTTCGACAATGGTAAAACAGGTCCAGCAACACCGCCCGAATGTGCCGACAAATCCCGATAGGAGCTGCACATATCTCGTTCTCAGGGCACACTCAGATGAGCAGTCTGTACAACTAAAACCAGCCCTCGAGTTTCCCCGAGGTGGCGCTGCAAGGGTCTCTAGATTGGACCAACACTCAGAGGAGCACTGGCCCGAGGGGGGGGTTAAAATAATGATGACCCTTAGGAGCGCGACTCCCAAGGGAAAAGAAAAGGCTAGGTGGCAAAAGATAAAACCAAGGTTGGGCATTGCTGGAGGAGTTTTATTCAAGGCGAACTGTCAAGGGGTTCCCATTATTACCCAACCGCGTAAGGAACGCAAAATCCGAGAACATAACACCGATATGACGGAAACTAGGGCGGCAAGAGTGGAACAAAACACCAGGCATAAGGCCGAGCCTTCCGCCCTTTATCAAGTATATAGATGCATTAATTAAAATAAGATATATTGTGATATCCCAACAAGTAAACATGTTCCAACAAGGAACAACATATCCATGTTCCAACAAGGAACAAACTTCAATCTTCACCTGCAACTAACAACGCTATAAGAGGAGCTGAGCAAAGCGGTAACATAGCCACACAACGGTTTGCTAGAACAAGGTGGGTTAGAGGCTTGGTTTAACAATATGGGAGGCATGATAAGCAAGTGGTAGGTATCGCAGCATAGGCATAGCAAAAGAGCGAGCAACTAGCAAGCAAAGATAGAAGTGATTTCGAGGGTATGGTCATCTTGCCTGAAATCCCGCAAGGAAGAAGAACGAGTCCATGAAGGAGACAAACGGACGTAGACGAACGGGTCCTCACAAACGCGACGTTACCAGAACCAACCCGAAGAAGCAAACACCGGAAAGAGACACACAACATAGTAAACAACCAACACATGAACATGATATGATATGCGGGATGCAGTATGCGATGCATATGTATGATTTGACGAAGGATGAAAGAACCTGGCCTCAACTTGGAAATCCAAGTGTGCCACTGGAAAGGTGAGGTGATTTTGGTTGAAATCGATATAAAGATCACCGGAATCGGATGCACGGTTTGGAAATGGCAAGCAAAACAAATATGGCACCGGTCTGCGATAAACAACAAGTAGCCATCTAAATGCATCAAGCTAATCATGCTACAACACTCAAACATGGCAACAAAATACATGGCAGGGATCCACTCCTAAAGCTTGACAAAAGATGAACACTGAGCTACGGCCAATTCATCCATTAACAGGTTCAAACAAGCATGGCAAAAGTGCAATTGATAAATAGATTTCAGACTTAGTGAATTTAACACAAGCCTGGAATTTCAGATCAGATAGCCAACTTTGGAGCGAGAAAACTAGAAGCTACAGGAAGTTAACATGGAAAGGCAAGGCATGGCATGGAGCTACTCAAAGCACTTAACAAAATCCCCTTAGTGACCTTGAGCCAAAAGGGATCAGAAAATACAATTGCAAGCATGCGAACATGGCAAAAACATAATCAGGTTACAGACTTAGAGAAAAACTGGAGCATGCAAATATCTTAACGAGTAGGCATGTTTACGAGCTCGATGCACTCACTACAGAGCATGGCATGACAAACTAAGCATACACCCCTCAAGAATACATATTATATAAGCTAGACATGGCAAGAACAACAACATAGCATGTACGGATCAACAACAACATCCTCGGCAAAATCGCTAACAAGTAGACAATCTGTCAGGATTCACGAAATAGCAAAAGTAGAGCTCGATTGACTCAAGCTAGGGTGATCCATAAATGCAAACAAAAACATGGATGGATAGAGCACCACAAGATTAATAAATCATCCTTACTGATCATCCTCAAAAGAGGCACGGATCACTAGTAAACAACATGAACATATGGCATATTGATAAAAACAGATCAAGGACTTAGAGAAATTCTAAGTCCCTGAAATCAGCATTAACGAATGCACCACTTTGCAAGCTTGTGCTAGTCACCACACATATCACAAAAATACATGGATAGCACCTCTGTACATATGGCATGGCATATAACAAAACACATGTAGAGCTCAGGAGCATATCATGCACACATTAATCATGGCAAAAATGACAAATAGCTATTTGGTGCAGCAGAACTGACAATTAACTCAAATAGCTCTCCTCCAACAGCATTTCGGGCATCAAGATGAGCTCAAATGAAAATTATGTGATGAGATGAAATGATGTGCTCTCTGAGACAAACATTTTGATATGCTACACGCCCAAAACGGAGCTACGGATGCAAAGTTACGACATGATGAACATGGGCATTTGAATCTGGAAATCTCGGGGACTTAGTGGAATTTTTACCCCGTGGGTAAAGTCAACCCGGGACGAGGAGATCCGGGACAGGGTGGATCCGGTTCGGGATGGCGCCGTTTGGTTCATCTCCTGGTGGATCTCATCCATCTTCGTCTCCGGCGAGCTCGAGGAAGTCCGGCGAGGTCGAATTGGCCGGAGTTGGCGGTTCCGGGCCGGATCTGGCCGGATCCGGCCGGATCTCGACGAGGGCGGCGCGAGGAGGCAGCCTCCGGCTTGGGCGGCGCGAGTGGCGCGGTCTGCGGGGCAAGGTGGCCCATGGCCCGCTCGGGAGGTGAGGCGGCGCCCATGGCGTCTGGCGGCGGCGGCGAACAGCGAAGTGGCGTAGCTCGGCCGGAGTGGGAGGCGAGGCGCGGGAGGACGCTGCGGTCCATGCGGCGAGGCGGCGAGGAAGCTTGGCGGCGGGGCGGAGCTTGCGCGGTTCCGGCGAAGGGTCGCCGGAGATGGTGGCCGGCGGCGGCAGGACCCGGATCGGGCGGCGGCGGATGAAGGCAAGGGCGGCGAACAGCTCGACCCGGATCGTCCCACGGCGAGCCGCGGATGGGCTCCGGCAGGCCCGGCGAAGTGGGGAGGAGAGAGAGGGTGAGGTGGCAGCGCATGAGTGGATGAGGGCGGTGGCGGCGGTGACGTGGCACGCTGGTACTGGTCGGAGTGAGGTGGCCGGCTGGGGTGGACGCGTCCGGCGCGGGGTCGGACATGTCCGGCGCGGCGTGGAGGGAAAATTAGGGTTTCGTCTGCGCGAAATTCGGAGGGGTCACATATATATAGGTAGAGGGAGCTAGGAGAGTCCAAATGAGGTGCGGTTTTTGGCCACGCGATCGTGACCGAACGACCGAGATGATGGAGGAGGTTTAGGTGGTTTTTTGGGCCACTTTGGAGGGGTGTTGGGCTGCAACACACACGAGGCATTTTCGGTCCCTCGGTTAACCGTTGGAGTATCAAATGAAGTCCAAATGGCACGAAACTTGACAGGCGGTCTACCAGTAGTAAACCAAGGCCGCTTGGCAAGTCTCGGTCCAATCCGAAAATGTTTAACCCCCACACACGAAAGAAAGGTAGAAAGGGCCACCGGAGGAGATAGGAGCGCCGGAATGCAAAACGGACAATGGGGAAAATGCTCGGATGCATGAGACGAACACATATGCAAATGCAATGCACATGATGACATGCTATGCAATGCATGAAACGCAATCAATGACACGGCAACAACAGCGAATAACTGGAGGACACCTGGCACATTGGTCTCGGGGCGTCACAACCTCATTGTAATGGCTGATATTTATCTACCGCCCTAAGAATATATCTAAGAATGGCCGGTGTGGTATTCTAACATCGTCCTTAGTTTGAGATAAGTGCTTGCAAAGGAATTTGTCAAATTGATGCCATTGAAGATATTATGCATAGACCAATTCACCAAAATTGCAAAGTGAACTTATGTTTTGATTGGGTGTGCTTTGGCTTATTAGTATTCAGAATTTATGTAAGGCCAAATCATGGTTGATTTTATTATTGAGCATCATATTGACATCATGCATAATATTGATTTCAGCTTGATCTCTCTAGAACCATGGAGATTATATATTGATGGTTAAATTTGTAGCAATGGCCAAGGTGTTGGTGTTGTTTATATATATCCTTATGGTGCTATTTTGTGAAGCCTCATGCCGCTTAAAATATTTTTGCACAATGATCAAAGCCGAATATGCATTGTCATTCGGATTGGAGCTTTGCCTTGCTATAGGTGCTATACATATTGAGGCTTCCGGTGATTCGTTACTAGTAGTGCAACAAATATCCAATGGTTATCAATGTTTTGACGAATCACTTTTAGTTTATCTTGAGGTATTTCTAGATGTAAAATTTACCATGGGTTGTTTTAAGATTCTTCATATATCTAGACATGATAATTGGAGAGAGTTGGCATAGCAAGCATTTGGCTACCATGTTGGTCATGGTGTATTGCACATCTATCAATAGCCGATGCTTATTCTTGCCAACATAGGTAAGGCCGAATTGGAGTCCACAGCTTCGGCCACTAATGAAATTTTTATGCAGGAAAAAGTAAGGATTGGAGAAAGTTTATTGTTGATTGTCTACAAAATCCTAGCAAAAGGGTGAACAATATGGTTCGGAGGATGTCGTGGTTTTGTCACGGCAGATGTCCTCATGAAAGGACTTAGTCGTGGAGCCATCGCGTCGGGTTAGCTTGAAGGGGTTAAAGCGGACACAGGGACGCAAGAGAGTTTATACTAGTTCGGCCCTTTCGATGAAGGTAAAAGCCTATGTCTAGTTGTGATGGAATTGATGGGGTTTCGATGACTAGGGAGCAAACAAGCTTCGCCTAGGTCTCGAGTTGTTGTCTGTTGTCCTTGAACCGCCGCCGGGTCGTCCCCTTATATACACGGGTGACGCCCGTCGGTTCACAGAGTCCCAATACCGGCTCATAGATGTGTCCGGTTTGGTCTCTACTTATTCCTAACTTACAGTACAAGTTAAATACCAACGCCGGTTTACGGCTACAGGCCTTGAACCGACTATGGGCCTTGAGCCCTCATCTGCCTTCTTGGGCTTTAACATACTTAACTACTGACGAATTTAACCCGGCCCAGATAGGCCGGTTTACGCCCAGTAGTGATATCCCCAACATTAGGCCCCAGATTGATTTGAACAGGTTCATGTCAATTCTTAGCAAAAATCTTCATCTTCAATATCTTCTTGTAGTTTGTTGAACCGCCGTGATGTCATCTTCTCTGGTCGTTGTAAACCGGCGTGACGTCACCTGTTTAATAGGTCTGCGACAATTAAGGTGACAGATTCGTTTCCAAACCCACGGTCCCTTGCCTTATAAATAGGACCGAAGGGTCATTTCTTTTTCCCCTTCGTGCCCTTCTGCTTCGTCTTCCCCGCGTCGTCCAGCTTCGGAGCTCCGCCGCCGTCGACGACCTCTGCTCCAACCTTGGCCGCTGCATCACCCTGATTGTACCAGAGCATCGCGGCGACCTTCTATTTCTTCCTCGGCTCCGGTGAGTTCTTCACCTTTTCCCCCGTAGATCCGTTCTAGGGTTTCCAAGTTCTTCAGTGTTCATCGTCTGCTTCGTACTCATATGATAGATCTTAGATGAACCTGTGAACCTTTGCTCTGTGTAGCGGTAGTTCTTAGCATCCGCCTTTACTTATATGCTTCAAGACCATAGATCTACCTGTATCTCTGCCCATTGATTCGGTACTGTTCTTTTTTGAACCTTGAGTATTTTCCTTGTTTTCTGAACTTGCTTCAGATCCGTCGCTGTAGAGAAATCTTGTGAAATCTGTTTCTGTACACTTATCCATCCGCAATCTCAACTGTTTCAATGCTTAGATCCGGCGGTTTAACTTTGTAGAAAAATTGCCAAACCGGTATATACCATTAGTCCCCTTGTTGAACCGTCGGATGTTGTTGCTTCATAAAACTCCGGTTTAGATAGAACTGTCTCCGGTTTAAAATTGTACATACCAGTGCACTTTAATCAATTCATTCTTGAACTGGAATCACCTATCTTGTAGATTTCATCATGGCCAAGCAAGTATATGAGTGCAACTGGGTTCCTTCTCGCGTCACAGAGACTCAACTGAACAATTTAGTCCTGATCGGCGCTTTAGGCAGCAAAAACACCATCCATTGGAGAGCCCCTGGCAAAGAATGTCCTCCCACACCTCAAGAAGGAGAGGTCGTCGTCTTCGTAGACCACTTAGCCTGGGGCTTTAAGCCGCCTGGTTCTAAATTTTACCGGGACATTTTAGCTGATTTTCAACTCCATCCACAAGACACTGGCCCCAACTCTGTTACAAATATGTGTCACTTCCAAGTGCTCTGTGAGGTGTTCTTTCAAGAGGAGCCCATAGTGGAATTGTTCAGAGACTGTTTCCATCTAAACCGCCGTACTGAGTTTTTTGACGGTTCCAATACGGAATTGGGCGGTGTGGCGATTCAGAAAAGGAAAGAGGTCACATACCCTCACGCCAAACTGCACAGCCACCCCAAAGAGTGGAATCAAACATGGTTCTATTGCAAAGACACCTCCCCTGCTGGTGAAAATCCTTTGCCTGGCTTTCGTCCAGAGCGGCTTAGCAATACACACCCCTTTCCGCAAAGGTTGACTGCCAAGGAGAGAAGCAAATACGCTCCTCAACTGTCCAAGCTCAGAGCCTTCTTGGCCAATGGTTTAACAGGAGTTGATCTTGCTCACTGTTGGATATCGTGGAGCATACTGCCCCTTAGTCAGCGCTCCGGTTTAATGTGAGAGTATACTGGCAGTATTGACGACCCACTGCGACATGCTAACATCCAGCTAACTGACGAAGAAATCACATAGGTTGCGAATAAAATGCTGAACGAACCGGAACACGTCTGTGCTCGAACCGGCCTGCTTCCCTTCTGTGCCACCAACAAACTGCTAGCTGTAAGAATTTGATTTTTTTCTTTTTACTGAACCTGTTATTGATATATCTGGTCATTGTTTCATATCAATGTCTGCTTAAACAGGGCAATGATCCATTTTGGAGCAAGAAACTTCCACAGGAGAAGCCAGAAAAACCAGACAAACCGGAACGACCAACCCGGCCAAAGACTAAAGTCGTGAAACGGCCTGCTCCCAAGAAGAAAACTACTGCATCTTCTGATCCGGCCCCTGATGATGATGCGGATACTCCGGACCTTGAGGTAGAGCTTGACTCACTTGGCTTATTTTTCATGCATCTTATTGATGATGATATTTGTCAGGATGATGCCGAAGCCAGCCATGCTGATGCTGCAGAGGTAATTATTCTCTCTTCCGATTCAGACCCTTTGCCTTCACTAAAAATACGTCGGGCAAACCGGAAGGTTAAATTTTCTCATCCTCTTGCTTACTTGGATCCCCAATTTCTTATGAAGACCCAACAGCATGAAGCTCGCCGCACAACCCGGCACAGCGGCCAGGTAGTTACCTCCGCCGGTTTACCAAACAGTCCGGTTTGGAAACGCTGTTCAGAGGTCTCTAATTTGCTTGTAAGTGCTTGTCCTAAAGCGGGCTGTTTTCGTCAACCTCTTAATCCATCTGACTTTGATTATCAGGTTACTTCCCACTCATCCTCTGGTGAATCATCGGCTACTCAGCTGCCACCGCTCAAAACGGTGCTTCGGTAAGCTATACTTATCACAATATTTCCGGTATATCACCTTGGAACATACGCTGTATTTGACTTTGTTATTCCTTTCAGGGCCAAGCCTAGGCCTAGCAAGAAGGCTCGCTTGGATAAAGCGGCCGAGGAGGATGTCGTTCCTGAACCGGGCAAAACACCAGATCTTGAAGCAGCTATTCCTGAAGATATACCCAATGATCCACCGCAGCGAGATGACGATCTTATTGCTGAAGAGAGGCCTATTGATACCTCAAGTCCTGTCAACCAGCCCACAAGCCCCATCCGGATTGAGAAATCCACCAATCCAACAAAGCCTACTGATAAGCCAACGACCCCAGTGCAAACTGGCGACGCCAAGGATGATGAAGTTGTTATTACTGGCATTGGCCATACAGAGCCAAGCAATCATGTCGCTTTGTCTAAACATACTGCCAAGGAAGAATTTGCTGCCTTTGGCAAAGGCAAGTGGAATGTTGATCTGGCGACTTACGCTGCTCTGAACGCCCAAGACATCCATTCCGGCTATCTGAACCGGCTGTATACCAGTTGTGACTATGAAGCTGGTCTGGTTAACATGATGAAAGATAAATATGAGGTAACTTCCATATGCTCTTTCATGCTTGTATGTTTCAATTCTTGCTGACTCTCTTAGCCCCCAAGGGCCGGTTTGTAATCTTCTTTCAAACCGCGACTTACTAATATAAATCTTAATGCCTCAAAATTTGCTGATGTAGCCCCCAAGGGCCGGTTCAACTTAGTGTAGTTAAACTGGGACTTAAATAATTAATATCGCCGGATCAGAACTTATTTGAACAAATAGCCATTAGCCCCCAAGTGCCAAGTTGAATACTTGTATTGAGCTTGGGACTTTGTAAGCAATTGAAAGATGAAGATCGAATATGCATTAGCCCCCAAGTACCAAGTGCATAACTTGTTATGTGGTTGGTACTTCAATTCTTGTACCGTTTTGCTGAATCATATAACTGTCTGTATGCAGGCTGAGCTGAAGACCAAAGAGACCCAAATCGCCGATCTCCAAGAAAATCTGAAGTCCCAGCAGACTGAAACCTCAAAAGCAAAAGAGGAGTTGACCAGCGCCTTAAGCGTCATGGAACAGCTTAAGAAGGATTTCAAGAAGGAGCGGGCGGATTGGGCTACTGAAAAATCCGCTTTAACCAAACAAGCAGAAGACGTCGAGGCTGCACTAAAACCGGTGGTGGACGAATTGACCAACATAAAGTGGCACGTGCATGCCATGACCACTGCTATCTTTGGTAAGCCGGTTTGATTTCTGAATTGATTATGCCGTCTTATAGAGCTGCCGGTTTGTTAACCCTTTGTGATATTTCAGGGACACGCATTGGTCATTTGGGGTCAGATGTGCAGAAGAAATTGAAAGCCGCCTATACGTTGGTCGAACAACTGTACACTGGTGCACAGCGGATCATCTGTACTGCATCCCACAACAAGCCGGCGCCCACTTTGATTCAGGACACTCTGCAGAAACTGTCAGTGCTTCCTGCCCGGGTTGAAGAGCTGAAGAAATCTGCTGCTCGAACCGGTGCGATCAATGCCTTAATCCGAGCAAAAGCTTGGGTGCCGGATTTTGATCCTATTGAAGTGGCTCAGAGCTATCCCAGCTTGAAGGAAGATGGGTCAGAATTTAGTGAAGCGGATCTGCGAGCAATAAACCGGGAGGTGCGTCCGCTAGCTTGTCAATTGGCTGAAGAAGCAGACTTGTCTCATTATCAAGCCCAATATGACAATCAAAACAAGCGAGTAGTTGCACCAATTCATGAAGCGGAAAATCCTATCCCTCCAATCCGTAAGCATACTTACGCTCCCGATATTGAACCGTCGTTGTTGATCCATGATGAAGCTGTCTTTCAAGCATTAATGGGAATCAACTGGACACCTGTTGATTTCCAGCCACTGGGTAGAGAAACTGAAGTTGAAGCGGCGCAGGATGACCCACAACCATCAGGCCAGGCTGGTGACCAAGCTTGAACGGAAGCCGGTTTAAAGTACTTCTCCTTTGAAAAAAACAATGATCTTGTTTTGGGCACCGTGTTGCCTTGTAATAGGCTAGCTAATACTCTCGATCTTAATATGCCTTCGTGCATAACCACTGCAACTTGTGCTTCCTTTGGGTGATGAACTTTCCAAAGTATTTTTTGCAACATAAAAAATCTTAAAGTGCCACCGTGGTTGTACCGTCAGGCGGAGTATGATGTCTGCATATATAAAATCAAAATATCTGAAATTTAAACATATGATCAAATCTTTGAGATACATGATACCTGCCATCGTTGGGCATGAAGTTGGTTTAACCAATCTTGAAGCGGAGGTTTCATAAACCCACACTGTTGGAGGAGATAGCAGCTCCTGTATATATATAATGCCAATTTACCATGTAAACCGTGCCGGGTTATAATAAAACACCGTGTTACTCCGTAATAGGATGTTAACAAAAAATCAAACCGAGCAAATAGTCTCCGGATTAAAAATGGACCGTGTTCCGTCAATTAACAGTGTGAACCGGTTTAAAATTTTGTCGGTTTAAAAAACACAACAAAAAGAAAGAAATATCTATCAAAGAAAATTGTGAAACAAAGGCAATGATAAAAACGTTTGCAAAAAGAGGCTTATTTGAGCCGATCAGATGGCGTTACCATGGTCGGACACGACCAAGCTCCCGATAGGTGTAGCTATGGTTCAAGTCAGCTAGGTCCCCAAGTGAAACCGTGGCATTTATGCCGATCAAGAGGCGTGGCAATGGTTCGGGTTCGACCAAGCCCCCAAGTGATTCTGTGGCCTTAGGCCGATCAAGAGGCGTGACTGGTTCAGACGTGACCAAGTCCCCAAGTGATCTGGTGGCTCTCACCTATCAAGAGGTGTTGCATTGGTTCGGACACGACCAAGCCCCCAAGTGATATAACATGATGCTTTTGAAAAGCTAACTCAAGGGGTAAACCGGAGGCCGCTTTAGAACAACTCCGTGTAACCACACATGATGTAAAAGAACAAATACCCCGCTTTAGCTGAGGTTCCGGTTTATTATATTTAATCATAATATATACATCATCGTAATATGTACATAAGTAGAGCCAACGGCTCAGGTATAGTAAGGCCGAAGATGAGCTATGTTCCACGGCCTGTTGGTCTCTTCCTCTGATGTACGTGAGTCTTTATACTCTCAAATATCGATCAGATAGTATGACCCGTTGTGCAGATTCTTGCTGGCCACGAAAGGTCCCTCCCAAGGTGGGATAGCTTATGCATATCAGTCTGGTCTTGAATGAGCCGAAGCACCAAATCTCCTTCCTGAAAGGCTCTGGTTCTGACTCGGCGACTGTGATAACAACGAAGATCCTGTTGGTAAATCGCCGAGCGGGCGGCTGCTATGTCATGTTCTTCATCCAACAGGTCCAAAGCGTCTCGCCGTGCTGTCTCGTTGTCCGCTTCAACATAAGCCGCCACACGAGGTGAGTCATGACTGATATCACTTGGGAGAACCGCCTCCGCTCCGTAGACCATGAAGAACGGCATGTATCCTGTTGATCTGTTGGGTGTAGTATTTATGCTGCATAACACAGATGGTAACTCTTCTACCCAACAACCCGGCGTTCTCTGCAAAGGAACCATAAGCCGGGGCTTGATACCTCTCAAGATCTCTTGATTAGCCCTTTCTGCTTGACCATTGGACTGTGGGTGTCCCACTGATGAAACGTCAAGTCGGATGTGCTCCCGTTCGCAGAACTCCTTCATGGAACCTTTGAACAACTTGGTACCATTATCTGTGATGATACTGTGTGGAAAGCCAAACCGGAAAATCACTTTTTTGATGAACTGAACCGTCGTGGCCACATCACACTTGCTAACAGGTTCTGCTTCCACCCACTTTGTAAACTTGTCAACCGCCACCAGGAGGTGGGTCTTCTTATCTTTGGACCTTTTGAAAGGCCCAACCATATCCAGCCCCCAAGTCGCAAACAGCCAAGTAATTGGAATCATTCTCAATTCTTGAGCCGGCACATGAGCACGTCTTGAAAACTTTTGGCAACCGTCACATCGTCTGACTAGATCCTCCGCATCAGCATGAGCAGTTAACCAATAGAAGCCATGGCGAAATGCTTTAGCTACCAAAGATTTTGAACCGGCATGGTGACCACAATCTCCTTCGTGGATCTCACACAAAATTTCACAGCCTTCTTCAGGAGATACACAGCGTTGAAACGCCCCTGATACACTGCAATGATGTAACTCGCCATTGACAATAGTCATGGACTTGGACCGCCGGATTATCTGTCGGGCCAGAATCTCATCCTCTGGTAACTCGCCCCGGTTCATGTATGCCAGGTAAGGAAGCGTCCAATCCGGAATGACATGAAGAGCTGCCACCAATTGAGCCTCCGGATCAGGAATAGCCAAATCTGCTTCAGCAGGGAGCTTGACCGACGGGTTGTGCAGCACATCCAGAAAAACATTGGGCGGGATCGATTTGCGCTGAGAGCCCAGCCGGCTTACAGCGTCCGCTGCTTCATTCTTCCGTTGGTCCATGTGGTCCACCTGATAGCCTTTAAAGTGACCTGCAACAATATTCATCTCACGACGATACGCTTCCATGAGTGGGTCCTTGGAATCCCAAGTGCCAGATACTTGTTGAGCCACGAGGTCCGAGTCACCGAAGCATTTAACTCGACTTAGATTCATCTCCTTAGCCATCCGGAGATCATGGAGCAAGGCTTCATACTCAGCTGCATTGTTAGTACGAGGGAACATTAAGCGGAGAACGTAACAAAACTTATCACCTCGTGGGGAAGTTAATACGACTCCAGCCCCCGAGCCTTCTAATTGCCTGGATCCGTCAAAATGGATGGTCCAATATGTGTGATCCGGATTTTCTTCAGGTGCTTGCAGTTCCGTCCAATCATTGATGAAATCAACAAATTCTTGAGACTTAACCGCCATCCGAGGCACATACTTCAATCCGTGCGGCCGAAGCTCTATAGCCCACTTGGCAATCCGGCCAGTCGCTTCCCGGTTCTGGATGATATCCCCCAAAGGAGCAGAACTGACCACCGTAATTGGGTGCCCTTGGAAGTATTGCTTAAGCTTCCGGCTTGCCATAAAAACTCCGTACACCAGCTTCTGCCAATGCGGATACCTTTGCTTGGACTCAATGAGTACCTCACTGATATAATAGACTGGACGTTGAACCGGATGCTCCTTACCTGCCTCCTTTCGCTCCATCACAATAGCCACGCTGACCGCACAAGCATTAGCAGCAACATATAGCAGTAACGGCTCCTTGTCAATGGGAGCGGCGAGCACAGGCAGGTTGACCAATTGCCGCTTTAAGTCCTCAAATGCTTCATCAGCAGCGGAACTCCAGACGAATTGATCTGTCTTCTTCAACATCTGATACAAAGGGATTGCCTTCTCACCAAGGGCTGATAAACCGGCTTAACGCGGCAATTCGGCCTGCCAGGCGTTGAACATCATTAATACACTTCGGTTTAGCCAGGGAGGTGATGGCTGTGATCTTCTCCAGATTAGCCTCAATTCCCCTGTTGGACACCAGAAAACCCAATAACTTGCCTGCCGGTACACCAAAGACACACTTGGCCGGATTAAGCATCATCTTGTACGTCCTCAGGTTATCAAAGGTTTCCTTCAAGTCGTCAACCAAAGTCTCCTTCTCCCTGGACTTAACCACGATATCATCCAGGTAAGCATGTACATTACGGCCAATTTGCTTGTGAAGACAATTTTGTACACACCGTTGATAAGTTGCCTGGGCACTCTTGAGCCTAAAGGGCATAGACACATAGCAGAAGGCTCCAAAGGGAGTTATGAATGCCGTCTTCTCCTGGTCCTTAACTGCCATTTTGATCTGATGATAGCCAGAATATGATCCAAAAAACTTAAACGCTCGCAACCCGCCGTAGCATCAATAATTTGATCAATACGGGGGAGGGCAAAAGGATCTGCTGGACAAGCCTTATTAAGATCTGTATAATCCACACACATGCGCCAGGTACCGTTTTTCTTAAGGACCAGCACCGGATTGGCAAGCCATTCAGGGTGAAAAACTTCAACAATAAAGCCAGCTGCTAAGAGCCTGGCTACCTCTTGTCCAATCGCCTTGCGTCTTTCTTCGTTAAACCGGCGGAGGAACTGTTTCACCGGTTTGTATTTAGGATCCACATTAAGGGTGTGCTCAGCGAGTTGCCTCGGTACACCTGGCATGTCAGAGGGCTTCCATGCAAAAATGTCCCGATTCTCACGGATGAACTCGATGAGCGCACTTTCTTATTTCGGATCCAAGTTGGCACTGATGCTGAACTGCTTGGACGAATCACCAGGTATGAAGTCAACAAGCTTAGTTTCTGCTGCCGATTTGAACTTCAGGGCTGGATCATGCTCCGTAGTTGGCTTCTTTAATGGAGTCATGTCCGCCAGATCAACATTGTCCTTATAATACTTCAGCTCCTCAGTGGCACAAACCGACTCTGCGTAGGCCGCATCTCCTTCCTCGCATTCCAAAGCGATTTTACGGCTTCCGTTAACCGTTATTGTCCCCTTGTGACCCGGCATCTTGAGCTGCAAATACACATAACAGGGTCGTGCCATAAACTTGGCGTAGGCCGGTCTCCCAAACAGGGCGTGATATGGACTTTGGATTTTCACTACTTCAAACGTCAATGTTCCCGACCTGGAATCATGATCATCTCCAAAGGCCACTTTCAGAGCTATCTTACCAACAGGATATGCTGACTTGCCAGGTACCACACCGTGGAACACCGTATTAGACGGTTTGAGATTTTTATTTGTTAGTCCCATGCGACGGAAGGTCTCATAGTATAAGATATTAATGCTGCTCCCTCCATCCATGAGCACTTTGGTGAACTTGTAACCTCCCACGTGAGGCGCCACCACCAGAGCCAACTGACCCGGATTATCAACCTGGGGAGGGTGATCCTCTCTGCTCCATATGATTGGTTGTTCAGACCAGCGTAGATAACGGGGCATGGCCGGTTCAACAGAGTTGACTGCCCGCCTCTGAACCTTCCGGTCTCGCTTGTCCAAGCTAGTGGTAAAGACATGGTACTACCCACTATTCAACTTTTTTGGGTTGCTCTGGTAACCTGACTGTTGCTGCTGCTGGTTGTAACCACCCTGGTTGTTCTGATTATTTTGATTGTTATGTCCGCCCGGATTACCATTAAATCCTGAACCGGAATTTCCTCCACCGTAACCCGGCCCGGATCCTGAGCCACCGCCGGAGCCGTGATCATACTGGAAAGCATTAGAATTCTTGAACTCCTGCATAATGAAGCAATCCTTCCAAAGGTGGTTTGCTGGCACCTCCTTCGTCCCATGTCTTGGACAGGGCTGGCTCAGTAGATAATTTAGGCGGTCCAGGTTAGGGTTGGGTCCCCCACTGCGATTTGGCAGTTTACCCTTGCGTCGCCGGCCCTTGTTCTGCACGTTGGTATTAGCCACAAAGTCCATGTTACCATCCGCTTTACGCTTGCCTCCACCACCATTGCCTGCCA
This sequence comes from Triticum dicoccoides, assembly GCF_002162155.2. Classification (NCBI taxonomy): domain Eukaryota; kingdom Viridiplantae; phylum Streptophyta; class Magnoliopsida; order Poales; family Poaceae; genus Triticum; species Triticum dicoccoides. The sequence continues at coordinate 67,512,749 of NC_041392.1, forward strand.
AGTGATGCTGCTGACCTTTGGAGTTGCTGTTCCTCTTTCCCTTCCCTGCCTTGTCATCATCAGATTCGGGATCCTTGGTACTATCAGAATCAGCATACTTTACCAAAGCAGCCATGAGGGTCCCCATGCCAGTGCAATGGCGCTTCATCCGTCCCAACTTCAGCTTTAGGGGCCCAAACCGGCAGTTGCCTTCTAGGGTTAAGACTGCGGTGTCAGCATTGATGTGGTCTGATGAATGCAACACTTGTGAGACCCGGCGCACCCAATGAGTCGTCGATTCTCCTTCCTCCTAGACACAGGCAGCTAAGTCTACTATCGACATGGGCTGCTTACATGTATCCTTGAAATTACTGATAAACCGGGCTCGTAATTGGGCCCATGAACTGATAGAATTGACCGGTAAGCTTTTTAACCAAGTGCGGGCCGTTCCTTCAAGCATCATGGTGAAGTACTTCGCACATGCCGCATCATCCACATCCAACATCTCCATGGCCATCTCATAGCTCTCCACCCATGTCTCTGGGGGTTGATCCGCCGTGTAATTTGGTACCTTGCGCGGGCCCTTGAAATCCTTGGGCAGGCGCACATTGCGTAAAGCGGGGACAAGGCAAGGCACCCCCAAAGAGCTAGAAGTAACACCGGGTTTGACCGAAATAGTTGGACGAACCGGCGTAAGCTGCCGAGCCTGATACTGTGCGGCTAACTCAGCCTCCCTGCGCGCTCGGGCCCGGTCCACCACTTCCTGAGCGTTATCAACACCGCCCGCCGGGTTGTTTCCGCGGGGTGCTCCACGTCGTTCATTGCTTGACACTGCCGGTTCATCCATCCGCCTGCTATAGCTCCGGCTTGGGCGAGGGGTCAAGTGGATCCGGTCGCGGCTGTACGAGTATGCTTCCTGTTGGTCCAAAGCTGTCCTAAGAAGCTCCTTGACCCGTCGCGTCTCTATCGCCTGCGGTGAGTCGCCTTCAATTGGAATGGCCTCCAGCCGTGCAGCAGCGGCAATGAGATTGTCCATTGGGTTGGAGTAGTGACCCGGAGGTGTTGAAACAGCCTGAGGTATGACAGTGTTTTGACGAGGCGGATTCATCAGACGGGGCTGAACCGGCGCACTGGTCCCCGGAGCTTCCGGCTGGTTTCCCTCCCGCGGATTACTGGTTCCTGCTCCTGGGGTGTTGAAAAGGTCTCTGGCCTCGAAAACCAAAGGCAAACGGGATCGGTACTTCCTCTTCATGACTTCATGCGACGCGTTCTGGTCCAACATGAGCCTGTAGGCTTGTGCGTCCAAAGCGGCCCGCTCTGTGGTCATCCTGGCATTCTCAGCTGCCAGGTCCGCCTTGGCCTGGGTGATTTGTTCCTTCACCTTTGCAATCTCCGCGTTGTGGACTTCTTGATCTGCCGGATTAGCTTCTGCCATAAGCGCAGCCAATGCATCAAATAGATCTGATAGAACTTGAGCCGGCGGGCATGCAGAGCTTCCTGCCCCGGCAGCTGTCGCCGCTGCTGAACCGGAGGTTATTGGCGCAGCGGTCGAAAAATGAAGCGCTGCTTGTGTGCCGGCCATGAATATTCCAACTCGGTTGGGTTGATCAGAGAGGTCCAGAATACTGTCGCCATCGGAACAGCCCCCAATCCGGCCATCTTGTAGCTGATATAGAGATTCGGTTTCTCCGGTTGATGACTCATCACCGGAATAAACGACGGTCTCGCCGCGAGATTCCGATCCATCCTCATAACTTCCTTCATGGATGACTCCCACGAAGGCACGCTTCACGGCCGGTTTAACCCGGGCGGATCGTGCACGCTAAGCCGTTTCAACGAGGTCGGTGCAGATGTCCGGCTCAGGGCCCGGTTCACCGATCCTGCCGATGAAAACGTGTATGCCACCAAAGGGGATCCGGTACCCGTACTCAACTGAGCCGGCCTCGAGGCCCCAGCCTGCATTATCGATGTAGAGCTTGCCGCGACGACTCTTAGTCATCCGGCCCACAGCGTAGCCCTTGAGTCCTTCAAAGCGGCCCTCCAAGAACTTGAAACCATCGTGCGATAGCCCCACGGTGGGCGCCAACTGTCGTGGTTTTGTCACGGCAGATGTCCTCATGAAAGGACTTAGTCGTGGCCATCGCGTCGGGTTAGCTTGAAGGGGTTAAAGCGGACACAGGGACGCAAGAGAGTTTATACTAGTTCGGCCCCTTCAATGAAGGTAAAAGCCTACGTCTAGTTGTGATGGAATTGATGGGGTTTCGATGACTAGGGAGCAAACAAGCTTCGCCTAGGTCTCGAGTTGTTGTCTGTTGTCCTTGAACCGCCGCCGGGTCGTCCCCTTATATACATGGGTGACGCCCGTCGGTTCACAGAGTCCCAATGCCGGCTCATAGATGTGTCCGGTTTGGTCTCTAATTATTCCTAACTTACAATACAAGTTAAATACCAACACCGGTTTACGGCTACAGGCCTTGAACCGACTATGGGCCTTGAGCCCTCATCTGCCTTCTTGGGCTTTAACATACTTAACTACTGACGAAGTTAACCCGGCCCAGATAGGCCGGTTTACGCCCAGTAGTGATATCTCCAACAGAGGATGACATTGAGATACATATCTATGGAACTTTATCACCGGATTGTTAATGAAGCTGAGAAGGTTTCACCCAAGTTTGCATCAGAAAGTTCACACAAGACATGACCGATATATACTTATCGTCCTAAGAACATATAAATGGCCGATGGAGTGTTGACATCGTCTTTAGAACAAACTTGGTACAAGTATTTTTCGGCACGCTAGCTTTACCGAAAAACAGGGGGGGCATGTGTTGACGCTCAAAAGTGGCACGATCATAAAGCAGCATGCTGGGGCGAAAAACTTGCCGGGATAAAATCTTGCCGGTGTGAAAGCTTGTCGGCACAGAAAAATCGCCGGTGTGGAAGCTTGCCGGTGTGAAATCTTGCCGGGGGAGAAACCTTGTCAAGGAGGAACCCTTGCCGGAGTACAAACCTTGCCGGAGTGAAACCTTGCCGGTGTGAAATCTTGCCGGGTAGAAACATTGCCTATGTGGAAAGCTTACTTGGATGGAAAACTTGCCGGGTTGGAGGCTGTGATAGTCAATCGGACGAGAAGTTGAAGATCGGCTCAAAAAGTTATTCAGATGATCTCGGATGGAAAAATGTTCTACACGGAAGTTATGCGTCTCGTCGAAATGATCGATTTTGATATAAAGATCGTCCCAATCCGAGGTCGTATGCAAAAGTTAGAGCCCGCACAGCGCGACCCTCCAATGAGCAAAATATGACGCCCGGAACCAGACACATACATGGTATGTTTCTGATGAGCTGCGTGAATAATTAGCTATTTTGCGCGAGCGATTTGACCTTCAAGATAACCTCTGATGAAAAAACGTTCAACATGAAAGTTGTTCGTCTCGTCGAAACGGTCAAGATTGCTTTTGGACTCGTTTACATCCGAAGTCATTTACAACCACAAAAAAGACACGCAAAGTGCAGCCAGTTTAAACCGAACAGTTTTGAAAAGTTCGGATAAAACCAATCCGAATTTGACTAGGGTTTTGGACGTGAATCCAAGCCTTTTTCTTGCACGGGAAGTCCAGCCGCCTCTTATATACCTAAGGGGCGGCCGATTGAACAGCACACAATCGAACAAATCAATATACTACTTTTTCATCTACGTTTTATCTCTCCACCGTTTTTCTCTCTCGTTCTTCGCTGTTCTTCGTGTTTGAGAGCTGCGAATTCCAAGGCTCTAGGGGCGAGCGAATCGACCTAGGGCAGCCCATAGCCGCCGCACTCCCTGACGGGGTCCCTCCCGAGGGAGTGGGGTTTTCGGGTCTGCAAAAGCGCCCGTCGACTGTCTTGCGTATCGCACTGTCGGTCGGGTCTCCTTCGACGTGAGCTACGGTGCATCACCCTCGACGTCGAAGATACACATGACGTGTTCGTGTGTCAATATTAACATTTTTTTTGGAGGGGACGGTCTGCTGCATTTTGTTCTGCTTATTATGGGGATAGGGCTGTTATGCCTATTATTGTCAAGTGGAAAAGAAAAAAAAATCTCTGTTTACCTGTTTTTGCCATATTCTTTGTTTTGACACCTACATTTACATAGCACCTGGTTTTGGACTCCAGCTGCTGGTACGTCAGGTTAAAAACGAGGAGAAGCTAGCTCGCAATGGCCGCCGCTCTTCTTGGACTGGACTGACCTCAGCCGGCGTGCCTCCGAGCTAAACAATGGACTGACTTCAACCGTTTCTTTAGCCGCTCCTCTACATGTTTCCACTCCGCAATGGTGAGACGTCGATAATAAATAGGTATTCCCAGATATCACTAAATTTCATCTATATGTGATTTAGTAAATCCGATATAAAATACAGGGTGGATACTGGACGGACGGCCGACCCAAACGAATAAAAAGCGGACGAAATCGCCGTTCGTTTGAATCGTTGGAGTTGCTCTAATTCCGCATTGGGGAAGATGGCCAAATGCATTGTATTGGATGGCTTGTCACATCCGTGAGTCTGCTTCGCATTGAAAAATCGCCAAAGCAAGAAGGAAAAGTGCTGCTTGCCATTCCAAAGTTGAAGCAAACCGCCGTGTTGATGTTGCTCGATCGCAACGCCACGCAACGTGCCGCGTGCCAAAACGAGACGAGTCCGACTGCGGTTTGATCACTGTCATAACGCCTCGTGCTCTCTCCACCGCTCGCGAGCTCCTACCTACGTGTTGCTCCTCCCTGCGCCGCGTCCGGCCGTGCGCACCCGGGATGCCGCCGGCCGAGAGTTTCGCCGTCGAGGTCCTCTCGCGGTCGCTCGTCCAGGCCTCCGACCCGCCGCGGGGATTCCCGGCGGTGCTCCCGGTCTCCAACCTGGACCTCGTCCTCGGCTCCTTCCACGTCTTCTTCATCGCCGTCTACCCGGCGCCCGCCGCGGGCTTCCCGGCCGTGGCCGCGGCCGCGCGCGCCGCGCTCCCGGCCTTCCTCTCCCGCTTCTACCCCTTCGCCGGCCGCGTCGTGCCCAGCGCCTCCACCGGCGTGCCGGACGTCGTCTGCGGCAACGAAGGGGCCGAGCTCGTGGTCGCGTACGCCGACGCGGCGCTCGCGGACGTGGACTTCGCCGACGCCGGCGCCTCGCTGGGGCGCATCCAGCTGCCGTTCGAGCGGGGGCTCGCGCTGTCGCTGCAGCTCGTCCGGTTCGCGTGCGGTGGGTTCTCGCTCGCCTGGGGCACCGACCACCTGCTCGTCGACGGCCACGGGCTCACCACGCTGCCCAACGCCTGGGCCGAGATGCTCGTCGCGGGCGGCCTCTCGTGGGAGCCCCACCATGACCGCGCCTCCCTCTTCCGGCCCCGCTCGCCGCCGCGGTACGGCCCGTCGCTGGACGCCGAGTTCGTGCGCTACGACCCCGGCACCCTCCCCAACGCCCTCCTTGCCGCGGCCCTCGTGCGCCGCAACTACGTCGTGGACGCCGCAGATGTCGACCGCCTCCGCGGGGCGGCCAGCGGCCCCGCCCGCCGGGTCACGCGGCTCGAGGCCCTCTCCGCGCACGTCTGGAAGCTGCTCGCCGCGGCCGTGGGCGGCTCCGACACGCACTGCCGCATGGCGTGGCTGGTCGACGGCCGCCGGCGCCTCGACCCCGCCAAGTACAACAAGACCCACGTCAACAACTACCTCGGCAACGTTGTCACCTACGCGTCCCGGGAGGCGGTCGTGGACACGGTGCGCTCCTCCCCGCTCGCCGACGTGGCGACGATGGCCGCCGCGGCAATCTCCGAGGTGTTCCGGCAGGAGCGGTACGAGGAGCTGATGGACTGGATGGAAGCGCACAAGGGGGTGTTTGCGGAGGGCGGCAAGTGGACGGAGGCGGTGGGGCTGGGCACGGGCAGCCCCGCGCTGGTGGTGTCGGCGTTCGTGCCGTTCAGGGTGGAGGGCGACTTTGGGTTCGGCCCGCCGCGGCTGGTGATGCCGTGGGTGCGGCCGGGGAGGCTCGGGTCGGCGGCCATGACAGTGATCCGGAGCCCCGCGGGAGACGGGTCGTGGCTGGTCACCGCCAGGATGTGGCCGCGGCTCGCCGACGCCGTGGACGCCGACCCGGAGGCCGTGTTCAAACCGGCCACCGCCGAGCGGCTCAGTTTCGTCACGCGCCGCCGCGGCGAGCTGGCGGCCACCGAGACGGCGCAGCACGCCGTGAGCCGCATGTGAGCTGCGTGGACGACTGTAGTTAAAATAGATGTACTGCTGCCTACAAATATCGTCAGAGCCTCTCTCTCTCTCTCTCACTCAGTACTAGAGTATCTATTTTTAACCTTTTCATTTTTTAAATAAAATATTGGAACTCTCTATTTGTCAGATGCGTGAAAACGTTTTCACTTTCCTCATGGACCGTCTGATCTTGATCAAACGGCCCAAAACAGATCGCACTATTCATCTTCAACCTACACCTCTCTTCTTCCTCACGCCTCCAACTTACCCATCCCAACCGCCGGCCTCCACCACCCGCGGCCGGCGGGCGCTACCGTGCAACTATTTGTGTCTTCTGTGTTGGGGATGAATGCATCTAACATGTGTTTTTTGAATGTTCTGTCTCTTCTAATTTTTGAAAGATAATTGACGATTTTTTGGTATTATTGTTCCACATTCCTTGGATGACCTATTGAAACAATGGAATCGTGTAAACGAAATGTTGTTTTGAACAATGTTGGTTCGAATGATATCTCTTTGTGGAGCTTATGGACCATGCGAAATGATTTTGTGTACCCAGGGTGGCCAAGAGGCCAGAAACTAGGTGGCGACAGCGAGGACGAAGAGGTTATGGAGGTCGAACTCGACGGGATGGGAGGAATGGCCTGTTGGCACCTACAGACGAGTCAAGGGAGGACAAAGTGAGGCGCCGCGGGTGTCCGTAAGAGCAACTCCAACAGGCCGACCCAAACGGACGGCGCTTTTGTCCATTCTTTTATCTGTTTGGGTCGACCCGGCGGACATAAATGTCCGGAGCTGTGTTTGCGTCGGCGCGAGCGCCCAACGCTTGTCCTACCCATTTTATGGGCGCCCCAAAAAAAGTTTAAAAGCATTTTAAAAATAAACACATGCATTTAATTAAACAAAAAAGCCGGCCGCGAAGGCCGGCGAAAGTCCACATTACATTAATTAACATAAAAAGGTAAAAACTAGACGACGCGCTGCCCTAGGCGTCCTCGTCGGCGGCGGCGTCTGCGTCGGGGCCGGTGAGGTCGATCAGCGTCGACGCAGGGCCGGCCCAGGGGAACGTCGTGTTCTAGAGGGCAGCGATGCCGGGCTGCGCCGTCGCTGCCTGAGCCTGGCGCGCCTCCTCTTCGACCTCGCGCTCGAGCATCTGCAGGCGCTCCTCGGCCAGCTAAACGCGGTGCCAGTGGTACCCGGCCTGGTGCACCGGCACATTGATGCGTTGCCTCTGCCAGGGAGCGCGCGGCGGCGCGGGGAGGGCGGGAAGGGAGGGGGAATGGCGGGCGGGGGCCTTACCCTTGCCGCTGCTGCCGATGCCGGAGAAGAAGCCAATGCTGATGACGATGGCTAGGGTTGTCGCCGGTGTGGGGGCAAGGGTGGCCAGATGAGGACAGGGGCGAGTGGCAGTGGATGAAGATGGCCCCGCCGCATGCCCGGCTTAAAAAAAATGACCGCCGTTGCTGACGCGTGGGTCATACAACACGTCTGCCCAATCAAGACCTGCATCCTCCCGTGGCTGCACTGCATGTGGTAGGGTAGAGTACAGTACCACAATAGTACTAGGAAACATGCCGTGAAGAAAGCTCATGTAAAATTATGTAGCAAGGCATGTGAACAAAAGATAGATTAACCTGTTCTTCTGCAAGCCTCAACAAAAGGATTGAACAGAAAAAATTGCTTCTTGGATCAGAACATATACACAATCGGTGATCAATGGATTCCAAACTGGTAAAATAGAAAACGATATGGAAGTTCTTAATTCAGTGAATTTTTATATTTGTACATTTTAATACTTGACAATTCAGGAGGTAAAAACAACAGCAGGATGTTCCTTGGAACAATAAGAATAAACATGACATGATTTGAAGATGAATCATCGTTTTCTACACAACTTATGGTAACTCATAGCTTCATTTTGGTTTCAAGTTTAGCAGTGCTAATTGTCGCTAGCGCACTAAAATCAGGCTAGAGATACCACAATATCAGCAAGCAGCAAGGATCAACAAAAGGTAGCTCACCCAGGTTGCCACCATGTTGAAGCTCTCTGTAGTTAACCAATTCATCCCCTTGAGCCCAGTGGAGAACTTCTGCCGTGTTACTTCCGTTTCCAATTCCTGAATCTTGCATGTGTAGACCTTATAAGGTCCACATTCTGCTTGGAAAAAAATATAACAGTTCAAGTATGGTGGCATGACAATGTGCATAGAAAACTTTATTTGATTCGAGATATAATTTTACACACCTGCTCACTGTAAAGTTCTGAATTTCTTAACCCAGGTAGAGAGACTTTTTTCTGCAACAACCGAAAGATGCATAAAACAACATTAGAGATAAAAATGAACTAATTTGATTGGTGAATGCACCAAACCCACCTGAAGTTACTACGGGAAAACAGGAGTTCACACTGCACCTGCTATATTGACTACTCAATTTTCGCATCTTTGCTGTAACTGGATCTCTGTTTGATCTATTCAATTTCAATAGGATACATAAGGATAAACATACGATGGCAACCCAAATAAAGTATGCAAAGATTTATTCAAGGATAGAGCAAGCTTACCGTTTCTTTGTTGTGAATATTTCGTACACAATCCGTGGCTTAGCCTGTGCGAACAACCCGAGCGGCGGCGACCGGCGAGCAGGGAGAGGGCAGCCGCGCGGGCTAGGTAGCCACGAACACGCACATGAACCAGGGGTTCGAGCACCCAAGCAAACACCCCACCAGCATGCGCTCGTACTCATGCACATGGCAGCAGTGGGGGCAGACCGTCCAGAGCACATCTCTGAGACGGAAACGCCGCCGGGAGCAGCAGGAGCGAAACCGGCGCTGGTGGAGGTGCTCTCCAAGAGGTGGGCAAACGGAATGCAGATTTTGTGAGCTTATGCACCCGGGCCTCACTATCCTAACACTCCAATGTTGCTTTGAGATCTGTGCTACACAACTACCTTATTACATGGAATTTTCTCTTTTTTGTTCCTCTCATATAAAACATGTCTTGAACTTCAAACTTTGCAGTACAACATAACTTTGTAACTAGAATGTGAGATAAAACTTTCAGATTTTTTTGTCCGACATAAATATGAAAAATAAGATTTTTTAATCAAATAAATCTCATTTTGTATATTTATGTTGGACCAAAAAATCTGTAAGTTTTATCCCACATTCTACATAGAAAGCTTTGTTGTGCTGCAAAGTTGAAGTACAAAATACATGTTTTATATGAGAGAAACAAAAAAGAGAAAATTATTTGCACGAATCGTGATGCAGGAATGAGTGGTTGGATAAGGAGTACCCGGGTGCATAGGCTCTAAAACATGTTTTCGTGGGCAAACGCCTCTTCAACGGCGCGAATGGCGGTGTCAGCCGGGGATGGGGATCGCGCCGAGGGGCCAGGAGGTTGGCTAGGCGACGGAAGACCCGCCTGACGTCCGGGGTGTCGGGGTTGGGCTGGAGCTGGAGGATGAAGAGGGAATCGGGGCGGCCGGAGGGGAGGAGGCACTCGACGGCAAGGTGGACGCAGCCCCTCGCCGGTACGCCCCCTGGTGGCGGCTCGGCAGCCGAGCCCCTCCGCGGCCGCTTGTGGATAAGCGAGGCCGGGGGCCATCTTATAGAGGCGCTGGGGCGGCGGCAGAGCGGCAGGAGATGGAATAGGCGGCGAGCGGCAGCAGACGGGATAAGCGGCGGGCGGCTCGAGAGGGAGCAGGCCACCGCCCGGCAGACTGAAAAGTTTGACCATGAATCAAATTGCAGGAAACGATAGTGACAGGAACCAATACAGAACCAGATGAGCGATCGAGACGGCGCCACCGTGGACTGAACGCAAGCATAGGAAGAAACGCTAAACATACGCTAAATCTACCTAAATAAGTCGTATGGCAGTTCAAAAAATTTGAAACGGCAAACCAAAGTCACAGCGCATTCGTACCCAACCAGGTACCAAACTAATAGCACGTGTCACATGCGGAATTCATCATACATCATTTTCACCCAAGTGGCTAAACCTCACGGCAAAAACCTTGCCTGGAATAGATGCTTGGGTATACTACACATAATACAATGCCCTTCGGGATGTTTTAAGAAAAAACAAACATGGCAAATATTTGGCATAGGGTGTATAATGGGGATCTCTAGGTTACCGACTCCTCGTGCTTTGTACCCACACCACCTGCTCCCCCACACGCCTGTCCAGTGTATATATGGGTCCGTCCATTTAGATTTTTCCCACCATTTTTTCCTTTGACATTTTCTTTCTTTCATCTTAAGCATTTCCCCCCTTTTCAGTTTTTCTTTTATTTTGTTTTCCTTTTCCTTTTTCTTTTTCTTTTTCTTTCTTCTTCCTTTTTTATTTTCCTTTTTTCAATTTGCTGACCCCTTTGAAATGGATGAATATTTATTCAAAACTAAAAAAACATAGTTTTTTGAATCCCCGGAGTTTTTTTTTAAATCATGAACGTTTTTTTGATACTGTGAATATGTTTCAAATTTGCGCACATTTTCTACAAATTCTCTAACATATTTTGAAATCATGAACATTTTCTTAAACTCGTGAACATTTTTTTCAATAGCCAACATTTTTTCATTCATGTGTTTTGTTATACTTGGGAACAGTTTTTAAATTCATGAACACTTTTTTTTGTTTTGACGAATATTTTTTAAAATGCATTAACTTTTTTAAAATCTTGAACAGTTTTTGAATTATTTGGCATTTCCTATATCGATGACCTTTTCGGAACTTTGGGAATAATTTCTCAAATTCATGGACGTTTTTTGAACTTTGTGAATTTTTAAAGAGAAAATCATGAACATTTTTTTTTGTTTTATATTCGACCACATCAACAAATCATAAATTTCATTTGGCCCATTAACATCACCACTGATATTTTGTGTCTTTTTTTTAGTTTTTTGTGTTTATTTCTTGCGCTTTGTTTGAACGTGGGTTTCAAATTTTAACACTTGATGGTATCTTTGTGCACAATTATTTTCTAAAAAAAATTGGTGTGTGGATTCTCGATGCTCCCATGTAGCTACACCTTCTATCTAGCCAATCTAGTTTTGCATTAAGATTCGTGTTGTATCACCGTAGAAACTACTACTCCCTCCGTCCCATAATATAAGAACGTTTTTGACACTAGTGTAGTGTGAAAAATGTTCTTATATTTTGGGACAGAGGGAGTAGATGATAACGCGCGCACTGCAGTGAGAATATGTTGCAACATATTTCAATAAGATTTAGTTGCATGAAACATTTGGACTAATAGTACATTTGAAACTACACATACATATTAATTATATATTGTATTGGATTATTGTATAGTTAAAAATAATTATAGAATATAGGTAGTATAATATAATTGATTTTTCCGGTGCATGATGAGCCTTTGATGAGGTAGCATGTGTACATGGCTTATGTGCGCATGTTGAAATAAATAGATTTAGTGGAGATCAACTAATAACGAAAAATAATTCTCATGCATGTTGTGTTGGGCCTTTGATGAGGTGACATGTGTGCATGTTAATATAGTTCTTTTGGCAGCTTAAAAAATAAGCCGCCTCCTCCCCAGTTTATCCCATAAGCCGCTTTTCTTATTCATTGGGGCTTCTAAACTAGTTACGGGATAGCTAATTCGGAAGTCTCAACAAATTTTAGAAACGGCTTATTTTTAAGCTGGGAAGAGGCAGCCTATTTTTTAAGCCGCCCAAAAGAACTGGCCCTAATACAGGTAGTGAGGATGAACTATTTAGGTACATAGGATAGGATTTCTCCGTGTTTCTATCAACCCAAACAATAGTTGAAGTTGAAACTTTCAAGTTAACTACACAAAAATACAACACTGTACAGGATTTGCTTCTATTTTTCACAAAAAATATCTAAATTGATATAATTTATTGTAGTACTAACCATTTTAGACATTTCTAATGCACCAACAAAACCAGGAAACATTTATGCACATTGACACATTAATGCAGTACTCATGTGGCATTTACTTCCAAATTTCAGGTTCAAATCTTTTTTCCTTTTGGGAGAAACACAAAAGAGAAATTTACATGTATGGATCTCAACACAACCACAGATGACCTAGATAGAGGGTGTACGTGCCATGGAGCACATTTACAACTTACCCGGTTTTTAGAAGTTACAGCGAGATTTTCGCACCAGTTGCATCACATTGTTGCACGCACAGGATAGATACATGTAGCGGCAAAGTGGCCAAGACTATGGAGGTAGATGTTTACTAGAGTGGAGAGCAAAGTTAAAGACACTTTTGGCAAAGATCAATCCAAAGTTTCAACGAGGCCATATAAATTCGTTTGAAAGTAATAATTATTATTTCACATTTATTGTTCCAAGTTGTGGAACACGGATCCATAGAACACGGATCCATAGAGCAAAGGCTTGATCATGCAATGTCGACCATTGGATAAGACTAGCCGGAGACATTGGCACCGATGGAGGCAAGATTTTATTGTGGCAGTGGTGCTGGCAAGGGGAGGTGAAAAAGGATGACCAAGGAAGAATAGATAAAATGGGATCCGGTGATTCATATGTTTGGCTATAAGTTTAGAAAGAAAAAAATAACAACTTCTGACTTATATATAGTAGTCCCTTTATTTAGAGAGAATATGCAGTCCCTTGTTTTTTGAGCTATTGGCAAACTGGTTCGGTAGTTAAGTCGCCTGATTTGTTCGTATCATATCACCCAAAACTTATGCATGCTTATCTTTCTAAGTGCACCTTGATCAAATTTACCTAACAATAAATGTGAACTGGTGAGCAGTATCCCGAAGAGTCTTCTGAACTGCCAAAAGTGAAGAGTTGCACACAATCAATTCCGGCACTACAACTTCACAAGGAAGAGAACCCCGCTCCCCTATAAAATTGACAGGGAGTCTCCTTGGCCTCCTCCCATTACAACCCAACGATCCATCCCTCCTTGCTTGATCCCCAGAGAGCACTGCTGATCGTCAAGGCACACACTTCGATCTGATACCTTGTTAATATGCACTGCTGATCCTTGTCATCTGAACAACATTTCTTATTCCTGCAACAAAGACTGTTATCTCTGACGTTGTAGTATATTCTGTTGGGATTGATAATGCTTTCTGCTCCGTTCCAACAGATGGAGATCTCCATCAAGACCCTCACGGGCCAGACCATCACAATCAAGGCCGATCCTTCGGACACCATCTACGTCGTCAAAGGCGAAGATCCAGGACCAGCAGCGCCTCATCTTTGCCGGGGAGGAGCTGGAGGACGGGCGTACTCTGGCTCACTACGACGTCCGAGATAGATCAACTCTCCACTTGGACCAGCGGCAGGGCGAGGAGGGCGTACCCGTGGCCGACCAGAGCTCTGGCTTCGTCGGCGTCGGGGCGAAACCGGAGGGCGGTCGCACCCTGGCGGACTATGGCATTAAGAACCAGGACACCATTCACCTCCTACTGCCACGACGCTTCCGCGGTGAGACTTGACGCATGGGTGATGGCCCAGTTCTCTACTTCTCTTCACGGTGTGGTCGCAATCTGTTTTGTTGGCTATATATTTGTTCAGTCGGTACTTACGGTGCATGCATGGCCGGGAATAACCTAGCGCAAGAGTGCGTGTGAACATGCCCGAGTTAAGTACAATTTGCTACAAGCACTATGCTGTCTATACATGCTTTGTCAGTCTCTGGTTGCTTGCCATTATTAATATTAATACGATTCGAGTGCTAAAAAGAGCTTATTGCAGGGCCCGGGCCATTGGATCTTGACTTTTGTGGGCATCTCTTCGTATTTGGATCTAAAATTAAGCATTCCATTTAAGCAAAAATCTAACGTGACATCACATTTACTCTTTCCGTTCACTATTATAAGACATTTCCGATATTTCAAATATGGACTACATTTTTTTTCAGGGAATATGGACTACATATGGACTGAAATAAATGAACAAACACATTAAAACACGTTTGTGTACATCCAATTCAGAAAAAGTTGGAACATCTTATCGTAGCGAATGGAGGACGAAGGAATAATGAAAGAGACTTTTGCCGTATCTTAACATCGATGTACTCTCTCAGCTCCATAATTTGAACTAAAACCACCTCAAGTATTATAGATGGAGGGAGCAGCTCTTAATTAGCTCACAAAATACATCGAATGAGAGCACTTTTAGTTACAAATCTAAGTAGGACATTAGACAGTTTTTGTTTAGGCTAATCCAGATTAGCGTGATCACAAATTGCTGACAAGGAAAATCGCATACGGTAGACTAGGAACATGTACCAGATAGGGGTTCAGAACCTACTAGTTCTCTGGAAACTCCGGTGCAACAACGTATTCAGCCATGGTGGTAAAGACGAGATGGTTGTACTGTATGTCGTAGTAAATTCCAGTGCAACAGCGTATTCAGCCATGGTAGTGAGACGAGATGGTTGTATACCATAGTGGAAGCAGGCAGAGGGTTGTTGAGGATGTAGTTGAATTTGAGCGATCAATCGCGCTGATTTCGGCGGCATTATCTCTCAGTCTCACCGCGAGCTCATGATCCTACATGCGGTATTCATAATAGAGCCTGATGTAGAACTATTCTGTATTAGCTTTTTAGCCGAATTCATAATAGATGGACATCCGCAGCATTACCCTCAACATGTTCTTTCATATCCTACATGCGGTAGCAGATGTTTTGGGATCTACATCGTTAGTATCTTTACATCATGCAACAAGGATAAGATATAAGGTAAAAGCTCACATGAGCTAGATCTAACTATATTACAACCAGAGACCACTTATGTCCAACATTACGTCATCCATAATAAAGAGTGCAAATGGTCTGTCTACAGACAGGAAGCAAAAGGGCCTAAGTAGCATGGAGATAAGACGTGGCATCGTCATCGCCCCTCCCTCATCATCAGAGAGACACAATCCTTGTTATAGTAAACAGTCGGAAAGTCATTGTGATAAGGCCCGAAAGGACCAGCGCACCAGAACATCAACAGTCGTCGATGAAAAGGAGCATAAATAGGAAGGATTCAACCTCAAAAAGATCCACCAAAAACAAACACCGATTGAATCCTGCAAGATCCGCTGGAGACACACCTCCAAACGCCCTCCGATGACGCTACACTGGTGCAGCGACGTCCTATACAAACGATTTTTAACCCCTTTCCGGGACAGAGTTTTAAACCGCTGCCTTGCCTGTGTGCGCGATAGGGGGGGTGGGGGGGTCCATCCCACGCGACCCTGAAATCGTCGATGATAGCTCCTCCGGTCCCACACGCTTAACGCATATGCTCGTGTGCGATCGGGGGAGCTAACACAGACGCTTTCGAAGGCCAAGCCGTGGGAGATCATCTTAACATCCCACACAGATTATGGAACGAACGTTTGAGTGGCATACCACATCACACATAGTTTTCTGTATAGCATCGTCTGTGGTAGGTGTAGTGATCACAAACGCTCTGCCTCAGTTAACCGTTTGTGTTATTCAAGTATATCACACATGATCCGATGAAGAGAACTGTATGACATTGGGCTATCCACCACACATGCTTTTACTGCTAGAAACATTTGTGAAGTGTCATGACCCATTTAGCAGATTTATTAGTTTACTATTAATACTCTCAGTATTAAGTAAATTCACATTTCATATCGAACAATTGTTCAGCACTTTCATATCAAGCACACAAATATATTTTAACACCACAATATGATAGCTACGTGACAACATCTTATTACAACATATAGCTAGTTCACCTTCATAAGCACAAAGTATGTTGACCATAATTTTAGAACGATATATTCATTTCCCTAATCGACTGATGTATGTTGGTAGATGCATGCATGATCAGCCAAATTCGTATTATCCACCTCTGCCAGGTTTTGCAAAGGAGACACTTTCCTAGATGGCAACATTTTTAGATACTAGGTAGAAACTGTGACAGTGTCTTAATCACATCCACTGAGGCTAATCTTCTTTACACATGCCAGAACTTCCTCTTACTATCCACAGATTAAAAAGCCCCTAACTTCGCGCATGGAGATTGAAGGTGACAACGAGCAGGAAGATCTTCAGCTAGCCCGCTCCATTTCTTGCAAGTGATGGTCCTAGGGAGCTACAAAAGGAAGAAATGGCTTAAATCGTCCACCGGGTTAAAATCCTTTATTCCAAATCATAACCCTAAGCCTAGGGGACGAGAGAGAGGAGAGAGGCATACTCGACTGGTGACAGAGTCGTCGTCGTCGGAGAAACCGCTGGAGAGGTCATTGAAGAAGACCATGGCGTCCATGGCGGTCTGATGCGAGACGGCGAGAATGAGGAAGCAAGCGAGGAAGCGGTATAGCTTAGAAGGAAGGAAGGAGGAAACAGGGGAAATGTAGCTCATGATCGGGGAGAAAAGGGGGTGGGGAGGGGAAGAGTTAGATATTTCAGCAGTAGGAAAAAAAATTGAAAGGTAGAAGGAAACTTGGTGCGTAGTGTCATCGGACACCATTCACTTTGAACAAACGCGTGCATCGCAAACAATTCTTACGCTTTATGCGCATATAATGAGTTTGAGCATTCAAAATTAGGTTCAAATTTCCCTGGGTACAGTGCTCATCCACATCATTGCATAATTTAGCAAGTGGTCCGGAACTTTACACATGAACTTGTCTGCAACCCTCCCAAGTCATGGTGAGCTCTTGTAACCTTGAGATCTTGTTGCCAATGGTGCACGAACCAACTTGGGTCACCAGATTTTAGGACTGGAACTGTGTGTCTACCGCCGCCTCAGCTACCGAGTTGCACCCGAACTGTCTACCGTTGCCAAGGCCATAGACTTTTTCTCACCATCATCGACCTCGGTCGCCATCGCGAGAACGCCTCCGAGGATCTATTGCTATAAATACCAGTAAGATCCCGGTGGTAATCATGAGAGAGAAACAGAAAACTCTCGATCTGGACCACCCTCGATAGATTAAGATTTCCCCCTAGCTATGAGCTGGAAAGAAAGTAAAGAAGATAAAAGCTAGGGTTTTAGTTCTTGATTGATGCCCTCTCATACACAACCATCACTTAAGTAGTGCGATACATCGAGGAGCAGAGGGAATTAGTAAATCCAGTTATAGGCAGTGAAATGGTAATAACAACATCAGGTGAATTGGCTGGAAATGTGTGTTGTCGGCGAGATATGTACCGTTGAATGATCAGGGTGCATCTGAGCCTTCCATTCTTTGTACCTTGCGCCGAACCAGTACGCAAGTGTTAACTGAAGAAATTGGCCGTTGAGGTTAAGAACACAAGGGATCTGACACCGCCATCTCGCACCGGAGCATGCACAGCCACCGTCACGCGTGGAGGCGCGGATGTGTGGGTCGCCTCGAAGTTCTTGGTATTGACTTCTGATCCATTAATCATGGATGTCAATGCATGTTCCTTCTTGTGTTCGTTTTTCCTCTGCCGAGAGATGACAGAAAATTGAAGAGCTCCTAAACGGCGCTCTCAACACCGGTTTAGCTTACTGGCGCTTGAAGGCGACGCTAGCGGGCCAGCCCAACAATCTTTGATCGATCGAATGGGAAGCTCGAACGAGACGCGAAGCGAGACAGTCATTCACTCACTTGCTTCTAGCTCATTAGCTTGTTGACCAGTTGACTGGTTGATCGGTTAACCGTCTCACAGCTGACCATTGACTTTTGAAAAAGCCTCATAAAGGTTTAAAAAATCATATATTTGAAAAGAGTTCATTTTGGAAACAATTGCAAATTAAAAAAACTTCATAAAAAATGAAAAAAGTTCATGAATTTGAGAAAAGTTCACGTGAAATATTTCATGATATTTGACACTGAATATAGCGGGGTGGAGTGGGGTGCGCCAACGTCTATTCGGTGCCACAAGCGTCGGTTAAAGGTATAATTTTGTACGGGGTGAACACATCCCTGTACACTAGGTGTAGTAGCAGACCGACCCATATTCGTTCGGGTTTGATTTTTTCTATATTTTCAACCTGGAGTTTTTCAGTTTCCATATTGCTTTTTTCTTTGTGTTTTATTTTTTTCTGTTTCTTTTTGTTCTTTTTTAATTTATCTTTCTCCTTTTAAAATTTTAATGAAAAAATTTCAAATTCATAAAAAACATTTTAAATCCGTTACTCTTTTGACGTGTTAATTTTTAAAAAATTCGTGAACTTTTTAAAATTCGTGATTTCCTTTTTAAAATTTCATGAACTTTTAGCTCTGAACTTTTTTTAAAATTCGTGAACTAATTTCAACTTTTACCAACTTTTTTCAAATTTTATGAAGTTGTTTTTAAATTTGTGAACTTTTTCAAATTCATGAAGTTTTTTAATTATTTTTTAACTATTTCAAATTCATGAAGTTTTTTAATGAACCTTTTAAAATTTTGCTAATATTTTCAAAAAATGGACAACTTTTTACAAATTTAAGACCTTTTTTTACATTTCTGAACTCTTTGGAAAAATCAACAGTCAACTGGTCAACTAGCCAACTAGTTATAAGCGAGCGAGTGAACTTCGCGTCTCGTTCGATTCCCATGTGATCGATCGTAGTTATGTTGGCCGGCCCAGGAGCGTTACCTTCGAACCGGCGTCCCGCATGAAAAACACATTTAAGCAGCAGTTATTCGCTTAAGGTGCCGAATAAATAAAGATACCTTAGCCCCTTTCATTGTAAAAGATACCTTGTTATTTACTCCCTCCTTTCCGGTTTATAGGGCTATCTCAAAATTTTAGTTTTTTCATTTTATAAGGCTCAATTTGGTTGTTTTCCATCACATGTTCAGATTTCAAGGTGCATTAAATCATTGCATGCAAGTATTAAGAGAAAATTGACCAATGCATGTAATTTATGCATGCATGCATTGCAATTAATGCATTGATAAACATACTTTTTTGAGGAAAACAAGAGCATTAATTGGGTGCTTTTGTAAACTCCAAAAGGTATTCCACCACTCACCATCTACCTTGGTTGGTGAGATTTTTGAATTGAGCCTTATAAACCGAAAAGGAGGGAGTACCACTGAATAAATAAAGAGGCTTGGAGAGTTAAAAAAAGGTGCCAAATAGGTGTTGGCTGAAAACTGTGGCCAATTTCAAGCTTTTCTTTTTTTTTTTGTTCCTCATTGGAGTAAATGAATCGGGCCCTAGGACGGCAAGCGTTAGGACCAGTCCCATAGAAATTTTTTGGTCTATTGATCTCGCCTATTCGCTAATGACAGTTGATAATGATGGCTGGTTAATCACCTCAAATCTATTCGCTAATGACCGTAGGTAATGATGCCGGTTCATTAATTACAACATCTTGGCAAAATCACTAATTAGGAGTACTTTTTGTAAACGTCACTCATACTTTCTCATATTGCGACAAGTGGTGCACTGTGCATCAGTTGTCGCAACCTTAAAGTTTAAAACATTTTATCCTCTCCACCGTTGAATTTCTTGCATCAAGATTTTTGAAACTAGATCTCATGTTTATAGGTTTCGACGAACCTCTTTTATATGGTTTTCTCTACTTTCTTTTTCTTTTTCAAAGAGGCACAATTGTGCCTCTCGCAAAAGCAAATCTGTATCTTCACGAGAAGCAAATATGTATCTTTTTTATTTTTTGAACAGACCAGACCTATTATAAAGATTCACCGAAAGTACAAAATGCCTCAAACATAATAAAGATTACATCAAGGTCCATGGACCACCGAACGACCATCGCCGCAGCCAGAACGAGCCGCCGACGTGTCGCTGTTGCCGCTTCAATACAGGAGCCGGCTTGACCTTGTCGATAACAGCTAGGAAGTCTTCGTGCACGTGCCCCTACGAACCAACGTACTGGAGCTACAATTGTCGCCGTTCAATCCTTAAATCGATCTGAAGAACTTGACACCAAATATCGCCGTTGCATACACAGGGCAAGAAACCCTAATCTCCTCGCCCCGAGGAGCTGGCAGGAATCTACGTCAGAGCTTCGTCTAATCCGTCCCAGCGAACGAACTTGAGGAGGACCGGAGCCCCGAAGATTGACTCGAAGAAGAGCCGCCGCCATCCGTCCAAATGCCGTCCCTGCGAGAAATAAAACCCTACCTATCTACTAGCCGGAAAAAAGGCACTAGGAATTCCCTCCCCGCCACCGGCCGCCAGAGCGGCAGGCAGAGGGGAGCCGAATCCACGGGCTCGCTTGTGAAGATCGAGGGGAGGAAGACTTTCCCTAGTCGCCTTGCGAGAGGGGAAAAAAAGCAATCTGGGAGCTTAAAATATGTGTTTCTCATGAAAGAAGAAAACACACGTTTCTTTTTCATTTTTCGAGAGGCATAATTGTGCCTTTTGCGGAAGCAAATCGGTGCCTCAACGAGAAGTAAATCTGCACCTCTCGCGAAAAAAAATTGAAAACATGTTTCTTTTTTGTTTTTCGAGAGGCAAAACCTATACCCCTTAAGGAAGCAAATATGTGCCTCTACGTTAAGTAAAACTGTGCCTCTAGCAGAAGCAAAAAAACATGTTTATTTTCCTTTTTCTGGGAGGTGCCTCTCATGGGAGGAAAAAACACGGGTTTTCTTTTTCTGAGAGGTGACTCTCGCGGGAGCAAATCTGCGTCTTCATGAGAAGTAAATTTGCGCCTCTTGCGAAAGAAAGAAAAACACGTATTTCGCGCATTTATTTTCTTACACAAAACATAGGGAAAACCGGGCAAAAACTGAAAAGCCAAAAAATCGAAAGAAATAATCTAAAACCTGAAAATGCGTAAAGAAAAATAAAAAAGAAAACCTAAGTGAGTGCCCAGCAAGCGACACATGATGGTGGCTAAAAACGTGTCAAGTGACGAGCTCTCAGTCCACCAAAAGTGACCTTTATAGGAGCCCCGCAACGAGTACTCGTCAGCTAGTTGGTAGTTCTCGGCGAACCAACGTGTGGTTGGATGGGTAGGAGGACAGTGATATCCCAGTCCATCAGGGTTCAAATCCTGGTGGCTGGTGCTCGCATTTATTCTGAATTTATTTCGAAATTTCTAGCAATGTGGGTTTAGTGGGAGGAGATGTTTCCGTCAACTACGAGTCGCCTACAGTGACTTTGTAAAATCTCAAGATGATATACGGCTCAGACTATTGTAAATACTCATAAGGGTTGAGTGTGTATGCGCGTTCATAGGGATAAATGTATGCGCGTATATATGAGTGTTTCATACTGTGTTGAGAAAAAAAAACTAATTGCTCTCGCATCTTAGGGTTGGGAGTTTTCTTGGAGAGCTTTCCGCAACGCAGGAGTCCTCGGCCACCACGAGACCAGGCGGTCCGTCCCGGGCGACACTACTATAAATAGGAAAAGCGGATTACTACTTGGGTACGGCGCCGTGTCAACTACGCGGACGACTCGGGATCTTGCCCTAACCGCCGCACGCCGTCGATCGAGAGGGGGTGGGCCTGCAGTCGGGCGGCCGTGCGTGCGTGGAAACCATGGAAGAAGGGAAGCAACGGCTGGTGCTGAGCCTGCCTCCCGGCTACCACTTCGCGCCGACGGACATGGAGCTCATCGTCCACTACCTCCGCCGGAAGATGGACGGCCACCCGCCGCACCTGCCCATCTTCAAGGACGTGCCCATCACCGACTACCGCCCGGAGCAGATCACAGGTACGAACACGACGACGAGTCCTTGTTCCTTGCGCTAGCTAGGTCGATATCGAATGCGCGCGAGTTGATCAAGACGGCGGAGAGATCGATCTGATCTGACTTGATTTTGATGGTGCTGCAGAGGTGTTCATGGGCTGCGGGGAGGAGCGGTGGTACTTCTTCACCAAGCGGACCCGCAAGTACGCAACGGGCAACCGGCCGGACCGGACGACGCCGGGCAGGGGGTACTGGAAGGCCACCGGCCCTCAGAGGCTGATCCGCACCGGGCCCTCGGAGGCTTATCCGCTGGTCGGGCGGAGGAGGACGCTCGTGTTCTACACCGGGCCCGACGAGGCGGCCATGACCGCCTGGACCATGTACGAGTACGAGAACCTCACGTCCGAGGAAGAGGCCAACGACAAGAACGCCGACAAGGTGATGATCATCTTGATTGCCCTTCGCCCTACGCCTTAATCTGTTTCCTTCTCGGCGATCTATTTATCGCAGACTGATGAAAATACTAATCTGTACTTGTACTATAATCTGTTATCGCATGCAGCTTGGCGAGTGGGTGCTGTGCACGATCCAGAGGCAGAAGAGCCAGCGCAGCGCCGACGACACGATCAAGGGCAAGGCGAAGGGGGAAAGCAAGGCGGGCGGCAGGAAGAGGAAGGGCAAGGCCCAGAAGGGAGCTGATGATCAAGTCCTCCAGGTTCAGGGAACCCAGGAGGTGGCAGAGAAAGTTGATGAGACGGACATGTTTGAGTTGGAGCAAGCCAGCCGCCCCAACAAGAGACCACAAATGATGCAGCAGAAGCATGATGAACCGCCACCGCCATGCTCAGAGACATTGATGCCAGCACAAGATTGTGACTACGGTCCAGGCACCACGCCGCCGTTGCAGGAACCGCCGCCGCAGCTCTCAGATTCAGAGATGGTAGCATCTTGCCCTGGTGCTTCATGCTACGGCTTTGATGAGTCCATGCTGCTGTCGCTGCTGGAATATGAGACGATGGAGCCTCTACCTCTAGGACTAGGATACAACGACTACAGCACGACGCCGTATCAGCCGGCCACCAGCTACGTAGATGCTGCGGCGGCGCCTCTTGGAGCATTCAGTTACGATTATGGCGGCGCTACACATCAACCGGCAGGTCAACTGAACAATGGTGGGTACGCCGGCGGTCATCCCGGTAGCCTTTTGGGCACCAGCAACAGCACATATACTTACCCGCAGCAGCACTCCTACGCCGCTGGCAGCAGTACATACACTTACCTGCAGCAGCATTCACACGCCGCCGGAACCAACAAGTTGGCCCCCAGCAGCAGTACATATACTTACCAGCAGCAGCATGCACACGCCGCTGGAACCAACAAGTTGGCCAGCAGCAACTGTACTTACCAGCAGCAGCATTCATACGCCGCCGGAACCAACAAGGCCCATGGAACTAGCAATTTGGCCGCCAGCAACAGTACATATACTTACCAGCTGCAGCAGTCATGCGCCGCGGGAGCCAACAAGTTAGCGTTGGTCAGGGGAGCGATGAGCAGCGGCATTGGTCAGGGGAGCGATGTGCAGCCACATGTAGAGCTGTGAGACCCACGGCAGGAGCCTAGAGAATAGATTTGTCGGATGGTTTGCAGCAGAGAGCACCCACTAGTTGTCTTTAACTCGCCGTTAGGGCAAGTATTAGTAGTTTAGTATGCTTTACGATTGTTCGGAGAAATAGTTGGTCAAAACATATTCATATGGGAGCAGTTTGAAAGTTCATCTGATTCAATTAATTAATAAAATACAGTTATTTAAATAAAAGGATCCTACGTCTAGCCCACCCCAGTTTTTTCTAACATGAGCAATAATAGAGGAAAGCCAGCTCAAATCAAATCAGGGATGCAACCCACTGATCAACATTCAGTGTATATTCTTTTCCTGTATTTTGTAACGTTGTTCTGCTTTTTCTACGGTTATATATTCATTATATGTTAGAATAGCTGGTATCACCCAATGATGTCCTCCTTTGTGCTTAATCATGATTTTTTTTCAGGCATAAATTAATGACATGTGTATGGGAAGCTAGCAATGGACGACTTATATACTGGGGGGGCACCACCATGCTTCATCGCAGTGTTTTCTGTTTTTGTTTTCTGAGCAATGCTTCATGGCAGTTGGGTCATGTCTATATCTTGCTATTGTAAATGGACGTCAAAATTGTTGGCCCGGCCCGTTAGCATGTGTTGGCTTATTGTAATGACCTACAGGTTTGAAGACTGCTTATTATATCAGACTGCTTAAGTGTAATCAAGAACATTAACTCAGGCAACAGAATGGCGGCTTATGGTCCTATCCTGAAGGAAGTAGATAGGCCGAAGGATAGCTTCCAGATGGCCAGCTTCGACCATAGATTAAGATTGCGGGCGAGAGGGAATAAACGTTTTCACCGAAACAGTCAGGATCGCAGTAGGGAATAAGCTCAAAACTATATGTTCAAAAAAAAGCTCAAAACTATACCATCATCTGAGATACTATTCCTGCAGAAATCCGAAAACAGAAAGTTTCCTAAGCGATGGGTAAATAAATAGTCCAAATCCTCTGGCACAGGACATATGCACAGCTCCTGGTTCACATGTACTTCGATAAAGAGTACAAACTAAAACTCCAGATGCTACAGCCTATAGGCAATTACATGTGCAGGTGATGCTCATTCATAGCTTGGGAGTCACTCCAGTCGAAGACGGCGGGTACTGCTCGCTAGCTCTTCCTCATCTTTGACCTGGCGTACCTGCAGCTGGAGTTAAGGAAACAATGCCAAGGAACAGTTCCAGGGAAAACCAATTGCTGGGTTCATGTAAAAAATAATATAAAAACATTATGAACACCAGTCAACAAACGACAAGCACGAGAAATTATAAGAAAAATTGCATTTAAAGTAGAGCCAGCAATGTCTTGAACAGCAAAAGATAAAGGATACTCAATTTGCAAGCCATCGCTGTCGGAAGAAGACAGGATGGTACCTTTGAGGTTCTCCATAGCAGCTGTGGATGATTCGATATCCTGCAAAATAAGGCCATGTCTCAGAAAAGTAAAGCTATGGAAACAGGGATGAAGAAGCGATATTACCCCCTCTTCGATTCTAGATGTATTTTCCGAATGCACGTAAACAACCCAACAGGGATGAAGAAGCGATATTACCCCCTCTTCGATTCTAGATGTATTTTCCGAATGCACGTAAACAACCCCTTCTGAACATGAAGCGCTAATATACACCGAAATATAGTGATTTGTCATATCAAACATTGTTCCTACATTGAACTTGCGTCTGATTGTACTTTTAATAATTATAAGTACAAGAAAGTACGGCATCTCTCTGATTATGCCAATTCTACATAACTAACAAATGCAAATGTCCGGAAACCTAAACTTGTTAGTAAGTTAAGAACCCATGTGCAACTCAACGACAACCTGTGATGTGCCTATTGGTCATATATTTACTCAAAAGGCCCTATTGGTCGTATATTTTAATTTTTACAGTGAAGACAATCAACCATCTGTAGCATCTCTGAACAACAGGTAGAATAACATCACTAAAACGTAAACAACAAAGGTAGACATACCGTAAAATCAGCAAATGCTGCAGGCAGTCCACCGCGGCGACGCATTTTAAGCACATGAAATCCAGGTTGCCTGCCAACAATAAGCAATAATCATCACTTTCTTCTACAACTTCACTTTAGTGAATATATTAGTAGAGTTTAGTCGACATACTTAGACAAAAGTTCCTCTAGCTCCTTCTCTGTACATGCTTGTCCCAAATTTGAAAGAAATAAAGTAGAGCAAGGTGGAATTTTGTCTGGCTGATCCTGTACAATCAATGTCGCATTATAAGAATGTGAAACACTGCATGGGAAAATCAAATATACTTTTAGGGTTACAAATTGATATGCATCCATCATTAAAATATTGCAACTGCACACTTCAAAATTCCAAAAACATATATACAGAACGTGTCACAATATGTGCAGTTAAAGAAGACATGAAGAAACATGATAAAAGCATGTGCACTGTCCCACTTACAAGCCATATTCGTATTTAAAACATTTATAGGAAAACATGTTCAAAGTAACCCAGTTCGTACAGATACACCCCTTTTCAGATTGGTAGATAATTCGAGCTACTACATGATTCTTCAAGGCATGCAAAATTTACATTGCAAGTGTAATTTGGTCAGCCTCTTCTAATAATCGCTAAACAGAAATATGAGCATGAACACAAGTAACATCATGCCACAATATAGAATGTGACAAAGCATGCTACAAAAACATGCAGAATCAGTTGCATTGTTTCACAACACTGCCGCAGTGTATATTAGTTATACAAAGACGATATAAGATCAAAGTGTGATGAAGTGAAGCCATAACACAAACTCACATTTGAAGAAGAACGCCCCTTCTGCTGCTTGATCCCTGGTTCACCACTGTCCATCAAAGGAAACATCAATCAAATATCATCAACAAATCCATGCACAATTGGCAGACATAAGAGAAGTGGCTCACTAGCACTAGTGTTGAATGCCAAATTAAGAAATAAAACTAACTCAAACTATGAGTAATGCAAACTGCATGTCAACCTTTGGTCCGTGGGTAACTCGTTCTTGTCGCTGGAATTATCATTTTCTTCATCCGATTGTCCATCAGATCCACCCTGTCCTGAATGTTTGGTTGCCAACAACAACAAGAATGTGCAGGTGAGATACACTATGTTCTAGTGATAGTGCGTTGACAACCCATACTGCAACCGGCATTACTTTTATTTACATGTGTGTGCAAAGTCATCAGACCGCAAAATTGTTTCCTAATGGGGGCAAATAAAGTGCAAACTCTTACTGCTGCTAACATGCCAATACACTTGCTAGTTATTTCATGAAATCAACTCAAATATTTCTAGAGAAAATAAAATGAATAGGTACCCCTCGAAGTAATCAACTATCAAAATTAAGTGTTAACACTCAAATTGTGCTCCTCAAGGTATGGAACATACCAAATAAATAAGAGGAGAAGGAAGTGAATGGAAGCCATGTTGAACAGCAAATTTCTAGCCCTTCCTAATTTCTCTTATACAAGTTCAGTCTGAATACGATTTTTTAGATGGCACTACAGTGGCTTGCTAGCTATGTGGAGTCGAGGACCAACTCCCTTACAGATGTGAGACATTATCAAATAAGTATGACCATTACCATCATCATTGCCTGATACATCATCATCACCTTCATCACGGTTGTTATCATTGTCAGAATTTTCCTCTGTTCGAACTCGCTTGTCAATTACTCTGTAGACCTCACCACCACCTAACATGAAAAATTGTAATCCATTGAATGGCGTGCAAGTTTTCAATGGCATTTTAATTGGGGAAACTGGTATGATTAAGAAAATTAGCAGTAGTGCACAAAAGTACCTCCATGGCGTTTGCGTGAATTCGACTTAGCTAGCTCAATGTGCAAGCAATCACCGTTATCAGGATCAAAAACAGATCCCTAAAATGGAACACAATGTCAGACCGGTGCTAATGACAATCAAGTGATCAACACTATTGATACAGCTATGAGGCCAGAACGTAAGATTTCTGACGCAGGAGTAGGTAATTTCTTTCTACTACCGCATACATCAAAAATGCACTTTATACATCAGAGGCATGTGTAGAGCTTTTGGCCTACTCATATGGTCAAGGTTTGACAAGTAAAAGCATAAGAGTTTTTCTAGATCATATTTACGGAAATCCAGTCTTTGAGTTTTGATTCCATGTAACTAGAGCAAGTCAAGTTTCCTCTTAACAATTCTCATTGGCATGATGTACTACTGTGAAGTGGCACATGATTTCATCATTCAATATCAACCTATCGATGCAAATCAAGCACCTTTTACACAACAGACACTGTCAGTTTGCTAATCAGCATATGGATTTAAATAGTGACTAAAGCTACTACCCTGGAAATTCGCTGCATTAAGACCATTCTTTATAAGGCTTGGACGCTTAGTCGGCAAAGCGCCCTGGCAGCGCCTTACAATTATGCCCACTTCAGGCGTACGCCTTAGGCGTCAAGGCGGTTGGTGCTCGCCTTAGGTCTCCTTACAGCCTTATAAACAATGATTAAGACCTGCTGCTGAATTTTTAATACAACGATTGAAGTGAGGATACCGGCAACGGCACGATACTTAGCAGGGAATTAAGTATAACACTCTGCCTAAATTCATATCCACATTAGCACCGAGAAATTCTACACAGGACAAGCAGGAAAAACGCAGAAGGAACTTGACTCGCGGTGTAACTCACATTTAACGAAGCCATTGCTGCCAGGGCCGCGTGATGGGTGAAGAATGACACAAAGGCAACAGCCTGCAGCACAAGAATTAAGATACAGCATCAGAAGAACAGGGGTATGCTCAAATCTAGGTAATGTAACATATACACCCAAACAGGGGAGATGGAAATTCTATCTTGCCGCTCTACTAGAGAAAATTGGATTAGTCTACACTAGTCACATACAGAGTCAAGTCTAAATGGCAAAGACGAGACGGCCGAATCGAAGGGCTCTTCCCCCAAATACCTACGCGAGGGTTTAGTCTG
>NC_041392.1:67541373-67589508 GCF_002162155.2 Triticum dicoccoides
ACGGGGTAGGGGAGGGGGGTGGGGACCTGGTTGCCGCGGCCGGTGTACTCGAGGAGGCAGTGGTCGAAGCCGGGGCGGCGGGAGAAGAGGTTGTGGATCTCGCGGGGCTTGACGTCGTCGGGGAGGCCGGCGACGAAGAGCGTGACGACGCCCTGCCGCGGGTCCGGGTGCTGGAGCGGCTGCGGCGCGTACAGGTGGTAGTAGGGGTCCCCCGCCGGCGGCGCGGCGGGCGGCAGGTGGGGGCGGCGGTGGGAGAGGCTCATCTCGGCGGTCGCGCGGCGCGGCGGAGGGGAGAATCGGCGCCGCTGCGTGCGGTTTTTCTGCTGGAGGCGATGTGGAAGATTACCGCGGACCGTTTGGACGTCTCGTTGGGGCTCTGTCTGGTTTAACCCCGGTTTTTCAGCGCTTCTTGCCGCGGCTGGTTTTCCAAGACCGCTGGCAACTTTTTTTTTATTGATTAATCAATAGAGATCCGCTTGATTTGCAGATCGAAAACAAGGCTTAAACTTGAGCTTCTCAAGTAAGGTAGAGATGTTCACACAATCACACATTCCGCGAATATCGCTGCCGCTGTGTCTAACCAAGTACTCTGACCGAAGCAACAGTTGATCACCGTTAGAGAGTCAGATTCCGCTTCAGCCTGCTGGCCAACTTTCTTTCCTCAAAGAAAACGGTGCGACATATTTTATAGTAAAATGAAATGAATGCACACAACCAAAATCTTGAAGGAATACAAATAAGAAAAATCTTGAAAGAAGAAGAAATATGTGATATCAAAATCCTCCGAAATCTATCCTCAAAAGAAAAAATCCTCTGAAATCTTCATTCAATAAATAACTATTCAAAGCAGATATATACCAACTGGATATATGTATTGAGAAACTGCATCATGGCTGAGGTTTAATAAATTAAAATACTTTGGATAACATTGAAGGGATCATAGAGCCATGCAGAAAATTGAGAGGGGGGGGGGGTAATAGGGGGCCCACACGCGCCCTAGTGTGCCCAGGGCCAAACCGCATGGAAGGGCGTGTGGAGCCCACATTCACCCTTGTGGTTTCCCTTTGGAGGGTAGTTGTTCACCCAAGTTATCAAAATGTAATAGTTTTCATATTTTTTGGAGTTACGGATCGGACAACCGATAAAATGGTGAAAGGTGTCTGATTTTTAAGATACATAAAATACTCCTTTGCAACGGAGATCCAACTAGGGGAGACTCTTGCCCTTCCATCACCATTGCCTTGAAAACCAGAGGAGAAACACCCCTCTTTCATGGGCGAAGGCCAATTAAGAGGGGCCTCATATGGGTGCGTCAGAATGTGTAAGTTCATCTAATGCCCCTAGAGGGTATGTGGTGATTAATGTAAAAGGAAATTAAAGGATTAATGTGTTTGTAAGTATACACAGGTGAAAGTCCCTCGAGATTTAGCTTAACAGACGTGTATGGCCCCTAAAAATTGTGCGATTTTTTTGAAGAATTTGGTTTGCCCGTTTGAGGAACATGAAGTTCACGGCGAGTAATATGAAGATGTATTGGAGACTTTGGTTTTCTAGTTTACATTTTCTTCTATAGAGTCAATAGTGCAAACCGTACTATTGAGGGGGTGGGTTATAAGTGAAAGCTGAGATTGAAGTCTTCGTGTGTGTGCTCAATCCAACCTAACTTTTTGAGTGAATACTTTGAAATATTCTTCAAAATAGTTCATTTAGTTTTGGTGTCGAGTAAGTTGTTCTTTGGGATACCCTAATAAAATGTCCACGCCAGGGAGTTGGATGACTTGTTATGCAAATCAGTCTAGTGCTTGTGTTTGAATTTTCAGTGTTTACCCATGTGTCGGTGTAGGTTGCATGGCCCTACCTCCAATGGTAATTTCACCTCGGGATTGCTCATGGCAATAAATAGCCGCCTACCACCAACCATTGGTGTTTGGCTATTGCATGTGATTTGACAAGTGTTATCTGAGCAACCCATCCTCCGTGGACATTAAGAGAATCCTAAATGAGGACAAAAAACATAGCCTAAAATATGCTAAGTGATTGAGCATCATTGATGAACTTGATGAAGTTGAACTTAACATTTTACTTATGAGGACTATGCATCCTCTAGACGGTTAGGTGTTTGTTCTAGAGCATCCAAGAGTAATTGTGAACTGCCAAAGAACAAGTCTGTGAAGGTCCTAAGATCGCCTCGAAGATCTACCATGAGTGATTGAATGAGGCCTAAGGGATCTTAGTGTGATGCCCTGGCTTATTAGGGATGATAGACTACTCATATAAATAAGGAATTCCTTCTTTTTCGGGGAGCCCAATCGGACAGAACTCCAAAGTTAAGCGTGCTCAGCTTGGAGTAGTGTCAGGATGGGTGACCGACCGGGAAGTTGCTCCTGGGTGCGCACGAGTGAGGACAAAGTGCGCGGAAAAGACTAGTATTGATCTGTGGGGCCAGTCTAGATCCCGCCAGGAGTAACGACCACCGGCGGGTGTGTCTGGGGCGTTACCAAGTTGGTAATCAGAGCCTTCCCCGACCGAGGAGCCCGTTGAGTTTGCATTCGAGGATCCAGTCAACTCTGAGAACTGTGCAGGCAAGATGATCATACCCTCGAAATCACTACTATCTTTGCTATGCTAGATTGCTCGCTCTTTTGCTATGCCAATGCTACGATGCATATCACTTGTTTTCAAGCCTCCCAAATTGCCATGTCAAACCTCTAACCCACCTTGTCCTAGCAAACCGTTGATTGGCTATGTTACCGCTTTGCTCAGCCCCTCTTATAGCGTTGTTAGTTGCAGGTGAAGATCGAAGGCCGTTCCTTGTTGGAACATTTATTTACTTGTTGGGATATCATTATATTGCTATGTTATCTTAAAGCATCTATATACTTGGTAAAGGGTGGAAGGCTCGGCCTCTCGCCTAGTGTTTTGTTCCACTCTTGTCGCCCTAGTTTCCGTCATATCGGTGTTATGTTCCCGGATTTTGCGTTCCTCACGCGGTTGGGTTATAATGGGAACCCCTTGATAGTTCGCCTTGATTAAAGCTTTTCCAGCAATGCCCAACCTTGGTTTTACCATTTTCCACCTAGCCTTTTCTTTTCCTTGGGTTCTGCAGACTCAAGGGTCATCATTATTTTAACCCCCCCCCCCCGGGCCAGTGCTCCTCTGAGTGTTGGTCCAAACTGTCAGCCGCCGGTGGCTACCAGGGGCAACTCTGGGCTGGCCTACCGGAAGTTTAGACAATCTGAGTGTGCCCTGAGAAAGAGATATGTGCAGCTCCTATCGGGATTTGTCGGCACATTCGGGCGGTGTTGCTGGTCTTGCTTTAACCTATCGAAGTGTCTTGAATTACCGAGATACCGAGTCTGATCGGAACGTCTTGGAAGGAGGTCTATTCCTTCGTTGACCGTGAGAGCTTGTCATGGGCTAAGTTGGGACTCCCCTGCAGGGATTTGAACTTTCGAAAGCCGTGCACGCGGTTATGGGCAGATGTGAATTTGTTAATATCCGGTTGTAGATAACTTGAACCTTAATTTAATTAAAATGAATCAACTGAGTGTGTTACCGTGATGGCCTCTTCTCGGCGGAGTCCGGGAAGTGGACACGGACACACCCGTCGGTGGTCGTTACTCCTGGCGGAATCTAGACTGGCCCCACAGATCAATACTAGTCTTTTCTGCGCACTTTGTCCTCACTCGTGCGCACCCGGGAGCAACGTCCCGGTCGGTCACCCATCCTGACACTACTCCAAGCTGAGCACGCTTAACTTTGGAGTTCTGTCCGAATGGGCTCCCGGAAAAGAAGGAATTCCTTATTTATATGAGTAGTCTATCATCCCTAATAAGCCAGGCCATCACATACACCCCTACTCAGAGGAACCGACGTCCTCGTCGGGCCACAGGAACGTTCCCTCTTGGCACAAACGTCTGTGCTTCCAGTCCGGTACATGTGCCATGTCGGGTGCCACAACGGGTCACAAACGTCATGAACAACATGACCACGCACCTATCCGCAACCATCCGTGTAACCGCGAGGGTCGGCTCTGATACCAAACTTGGTAACACCTCGGACACACCCGTCGGTGGTCGTTACTCCTGGCGGGATCTAGACTGACCCCACAGATCAATACTAGTCTTTTCTGCGCACTTTGTCCTCACTCGTGCGCACCCGGGAGCAACTTCCCGGTCGGTCACCCATCCTGACACTACTCCAAGCTGAGCATGCTTAACTTTGGAGTTCTGTCCGAATGGGCTCCCGGAAAAGAAGGAATTCCTTATTTATATGAGTAGTCTATCATCCCTAATAAGCCAGGCCATCACATACACCCCTACTCAGAGGAACCGACGTCCTCGTCGGGCCACAGGAACGTTCCCTCTTGTCACAAACGTCTGTGCTTCCAGTCCAGTACATGTGCCATGTCGGGTGCCACGACGGGTCACAAACGTCATGAACAACATGACCACGCACCTATCCGCAACCATCCGTGTAACCGCGAGGGTCGGCTCTGATACCAAACTTGGTAACGCCCCGGACACACCCACCGGTGGTCGTTACTCCTGGCGGGATCTAGACTGGCCCCACAGATCAATACTAGTCTTTTCTGTGCACTTTGTCCTCACTCGTGCGCACCCAGGAGCAACTTCCCGGTCGGTCACCCATCCTGACACTACTCCAAGCTGAGCACGCTTAACTTTGGAGTTCTGTCCGAATGGGCTCCCGGAAAAGAAGGAATTCCTTATTTATATGAGTAGTCTATCATCCCTAATAAGCCAGGCCATCACACTTAGCTCAAGGAGAATAGGATGGCGACGAGTTTGCCTTCTGAGTTTAATCTCAGTCCCTCCAGCTAGACTTATAGTTTTGCCAGCAACTTGAAATGGGTGGACAACTACATTGTCTTCATCACGCCTACGGTTTCTATCTTTTCGCTTCACTTTACATTTTGTAATATGTTTGTGGTTTGAAGAACTTCCTCGTCTTCTTTCTTTGTGATTGATTTGAAGACCTTGTTGCGAACTACCTTATTCCGCTACCTATACCATGTTCTGATCTGTGTCCACCCTTGTTGTTCTCAAGGTTGTATGCTTATTTGTTAGACTCGAGTATCTTACTGCTACTTAGGTATTCTTTTATCTAGCTTGCTCATGCCTCTGTCTCTGTTGTACTAGTTTACTCCCTCTAAGACTTTTGCTATCTTTGTAGATTTTCCCTATCATGTCATGCAATTTCATTAACTTGCTATGTTTTTCTTCGAAGAACTTGCATTTTCAAAGCAATTGTCGTATCTCCCATTTATCCCTCTCTGGTCGATATTTGACCTTACATGATATCTTCGGGGACACCTCCATAGTCGCCATAACCTTTACCATAAAATATATTTGTAATATATACTTCCATGGTGATGTGTGAGTAGTCTCCCTTCAGGTTATGGGTTTGTAAGTACTAACTATGTGGTCCCCTGGTCATATGAGTTGTCAGGCACGATTGTGATATTGGGCTTTATTCGTGGTGTTGAATTGTATGATGTGCTTCTGCATGTATGTTTCTTTACTTTAGATTAAATCTTGTTCATGTTATAAATCGTAATATGGGAATTCTGAAATCACATGGTGATTATTGAGTATAATATTAGGGTATACTTGAGGTAACATTGGGGCGCAACTGTACATTTGTATTAGAAAGATAGTCGGTATTTTCTGCAAAAAGGAAGATAGTTGTTGTTGGAGAACGTTGCAGAAAATTAAAATTTTTCTTACGGTTTCACCAAGATCCATCTATGAGTTCATCTAAGCAACGAGTCTAGGGAGAGAGTTTGCATCTACATACCACTTGTAGATCGCGTGCGGAAGCTTTCAAGGTGATGATGTAGTCGTACTCGACGTGATCCAAATCACCGATGACCAGCGCCGAACGGACGGCACCTCCGCGTTCAACACACGTACGGGACGGGAGACGTCTCCTCCTTCTTGATCCAGCAAGGGGGAAGGAGAGGTTGATGAAGATCCAGCAGCACGACGGCGTG
Source organism: Triticum dicoccoides (assembly GCF_002162155.2). Classification (NCBI taxonomy): domain Eukaryota; kingdom Viridiplantae; phylum Streptophyta; class Magnoliopsida; order Poales; family Poaceae; genus Triticum; species Triticum dicoccoides. Next base: position 67,547,387 of record NC_041392.1, read on the forward strand.
GTGGTGGATGCAGGGCGTCACAGCAGCAGGGCTTCGCCGAGACTACGAGGGAGAGACGTAACGGGGGGAGGTGGAGGCGCCAGGGGCTGGTGTGTTCTCCTCCTCTCCCCCCCCCCCACTATATATAGGGGTGCCAAGGGGGGGGCGCCGGCCCTAGTAGATGAGATCTACTAGGGGGGCGGCGGCCTAGGGGAGGTTTCCCTCCCCCCCAAGGCACCTAGGGGTGCCTTCCACCACTAGGACTCCTCCTAGGGGGAAACCCTAGGCGCATGGGCCTATAGGGGCTGGTGCCCTTGGCCCATGATGGCCAAGGCGCACCCCCTACAGCCCATGTGGCCCCCCGGGACAGGTGGCCCCACCCGGTGGACCCCCGGGACCCTTCCGGTGGTCCCGGTACAATACCGATAACCCCGAAACTTGTCCCGATGCCCGAAATAGCACTTCCTATATATAATTCTTTACCTCCGGACTATTCCGGAACTCCTCGTGACGTCCGGGATCTCATCCGGGACTCCGAACAACATTCGGGTTTCTGCATATACATATCTTCATAACCCTAGCGTCACCGAACCTTAAGTGTGTAGACCCTACGGGTTCAGGAGACATGCAGACATGACCGAGACGCTCTCAGTCAATAACCATCAGCGGGATCTGGATACCCATGATGGCTCCCACATGCTCCTCGATGTTGTCATCGGATGAACCACTATGTCGAGGATTTGATCAAACCCTGTATGCAATTCCCTTTGTCAATCGGTACGTTACTTGCCCGAGACTCGATCGTCGGTATCCCAATACCTTGTTCAGTCTCGTTACCGGCAAGTCACTTTACTCGTACCGTAATGCATGATCCCATGTCCAACACCTTGGTCACATTCAGCTCATTATGATGATGCATTACCGAGTGGGCCCAGAGATACCTCTCCGTCATACGGAGTGACAAATCCCAGTCTCGATCCGTGTCAACCCAACAGCTACTTTCGGAGATACCTGTAATGCACCTTTATAGTCACCCAGTTACGTTGTGACGTTTGATACACCCAAGGCACTCTTACGGTATCCGGGAGTTACACGATCTCATGGTCGAAGGAAGAGATACTTGACACTTGCAAAGCTCTAGCAAAACGAACTACACGATCTTTTATGCTATGCTTAGGATTGGGTCTTGTCCATCACATCATTCTCCTAATGATGTGATCCCGTTATCAACGACATCCAATGTCCATAGTCAGGAAACCATGACTATCTGTTGATCACAACAAGCTGGTCAACTAGAGGCTTACCAGGGACATAGTGTGGTCTAAGTATTCACACGTGTATTATGATTTCCGGATAATACAGTTATAGCATGAATAAAAGACAATTATCATGAACAATGAAATATAATAATACTTTTATTATTGCCTCTAGGGCATATTTCCAACAGTCTCCCACTTGCACTAGAGTCACCAATCTAGTTACATTGTGATGAATCTAACACCCATAGAGTTCTGGTGTTGATCATGTTTTGCACGCGAGAGAGGTTTAGTCAGCGGATCTGCGACATTCAGATCCGTGTGCACTTTGCAAATCTCTATGTCTCCATCTTGAACATTTTCACGGATGGAGTTGAAACGACGCTTGATGTGCCTGGTCTGCTTGTGAAACCTGGGCTCCTTTGCGAGGGCAATTGCTCCAGTGTTGTCACAGAAGAGTTTGATCGGCCCCGACGCATTGGGTATGACTCCTAGGTCGGTGATGAACTCCTTCACCCAAATCGCTTCATGTGCTGCCTCCGAGGCTGCCATGTACTCCGCTTCACACGTAGATCCCGCCACGACGCTCTGCTTGCAGCTGCACCAGCTTACTGCTCCACCATTCAACATATACATGTATCCGGTTTGTGACTTAGAGTCATCCAGATCTGAGTCGAAGCTAGCGTCGACGTAACCCTTTACGACGAGCTCTTCGTCTCCTCCATAAACGAGAAACATGTCCTTTGTCCTTTTCAGGTACTTCAGGATATTCTTGACCGCTGTCCAGTGTTCCTTGCCGGGATTACTTTGGTATCTTGCTACCAAACTTACGGCAAGGTTTACATCGGGTCTGGTACACAACATGGCATACATAATAGATCCTATGGCTGAAGCATAGGGGATGACACTCATCTCTTCTTTATCTTTTGCCGTGGTCGGTGACTGAGCTGAGCTCAGTATCATACCTTGTAATATAGGCAAGAACCCCTTCTTGGACTGATCCATTCTGAATCTCTTCAAAATCTTATCAAGGTATGTGCTTTGTGAAAGACCTATGTGGCGTCTCGATCTATCTCTATAGATCTTGATGCCTAATATATAAGCAGCTTCTCCAAGGTCCTTCATTGAAAAACACTTATTCAAGTAGGCCTTAATGCTGTCCAGAAATTCTATATTATTTCCCATCAGGAGTATGTCATCTACATATAATATGAGAAATGCTACAGAGCTCCCACTCACTTTCTTGTAAACGCAGGCTTCTCCATAAGTCTGCATAAACCCAAACGCTTTGATCATCTCATCAAAGCGAATGTTCCAACTCCGAGATGCTTGCACCAGTCCATAAATGGATCGCTGGAGCTTGCATACTTTGTTAGCGTTCCGAGGATCGACAAAACCTTCCGGCTGCATCATATACAGTTCTTCCTTAAGATGTCCGTTAAGGAATGCTGTTTTGACGTCCATCTGCCATATCTCATAATCATAGTATGCGGCAATTGCTAACATGATTCGGACGGACTTTAGCTTCGCTACGGGAGAGAATGTCTCGTCGTAGTCAATCCCTTGAACCTGTCGATAACCTTTAGCGATAAGTCGAGCTTTATAGATGGTAACATTACCATCCGCGTCCGTCTTCTTCTTAAAGATCCATTTGTTTTCTATCGCTCGCCGATCATCGGGCAAGTCTGTCAAAGTCCATACTTTGTTTTCATACATGGATTCTATCTCGGATTTCATGGCTTCAAGCCATTTGTTGGAATCCGGGCCCGCCATTGCTTCTTCATAGTTCGAAGGTTCATTGTTGTCTAACAACATGATTTCCAGAACAGGGTTGCCGTACCACTCTGGTGCGGAACGTGTCCTTGTGGACCTACGAAGTTCAGCAGTAACTTGATCCGAAGTACCTTGATCATTATCATGGTTTTCCTCTTCAGTTGGTGTGGGCATCACAGGAACGGTTTCCTGTGCTGCGTCACTATCCCGCTCAAGAGGTAGTACTTCATCGAGTTCTACTTTCCTCCCACTTACTTCTTTCGAGAGAAACTCTTTTTCTAGAAAGCATCCGTTCTTGGCAACAAAGATCTTGCCTTCAGATCTTAAGTAGAAGGTATACCCTACAGTTTCCTTAGGGTATCCTATGAATACGCATTTTTCCGACTTGGGTTCGAGCTTTTCAGGTTGTAGTTTCTTGACATAAGCTTCGCATCCCCAAACTTTTAGAAACGACAGCTTAGGTTTCTTTCCAAACCATAATTCATACGGTGTCGTCTCAACGGATTTAGACGGTGCCCTATTTAAAGTGAATGTAGCTGTCTCTAGAGCGTATCCCCAAAATGATAGCGGTAAATCGGTAAGAGACATCATAGACCGCACCATATCCAATAGAGTGCGATTACGACGTTCGGACACACCGTTTCGCTGAGGTGTTCCAGGCGGCGTGAGCTGTGAAACGATTCCACATTTCTTTAAGTGTGTACCAAATTCGTGACTTAAGTATTCTCCTCCACAATCTGATCGTAAGAATTTTATCTTTCGGTCACGTTGATTCTCCACCTCATTCTGAAATTCCTTGAACTTTTCAAAGGTCTCAGACTTGTGTTTCATTAAGTAGACATACCCATATCTACTCAAGTCATCTGTGAGAGTGAGAACATAACGATATCCTCCGCGAGCCTCAACGCTCATTGGACCGCACACATCGGTATGTATGATTTCCAAAAGTTGGTTGCTCGCTCCATTGTTCCGGAGAACGGAGTCTTGGTCATCTTGCCCAAGAGGCATGGTTCGCACGTGTCAAACGATTCATAATCAAGAGACTCTAAAAGTCCATCGGCATGGAGCTTCTTCATGCGCTTGACACCAATGTGACCAAGGCGGCAGTGCCACAAGTATGTGGGACTATCGTTATCAACTTTAAATCTTTTGGCATCTACACTATGAACATGTGTAATATTACGCTCGAGATTCATTAAGAATAAACCATTGACCATCGGAGCATGACCATAAAACATATCTCTCATATAAATCGAACAACCATTATTCTCAGACTTAAATGAGTAGCCATCTCGTATTAAACGAGATCCAGATACAATGTTCATGCTCAAACTTGGCACTAATAACAATTATTAAGGTTCAAAACTAATCCCGTAGGTAAATGTAGAGGCAGCGTGCCGACGGCGATCACATCGACTCTGGAACCATTCCCGACGCGCATCGTCACCTCGTCCTTTGCCAGTCTCCGTTTATTCCGCAGCTCCTGCTGTGAGTTACAAATATGAGCAACGACACCGGTATCAAATACCCAGGAGTTACTACGATTACTGGTAAGGTACACATCAATCACATGTATATCAAATATACCTTTGGTGTTGCCGGCCTTCTTATCCGCTAAGTATTTGGGGCAGTTCCGCTTCCAGTGACCCTTCCCCTTGCAATAAAAGCACTCAGTCTCAGGCTTGGGTCCATTCTTTGACTTCTTCCCGGTAACTGGCTTACCAGGCGCGGCAACATCTTTGCCGTCCTTCTTGAAGTTCTTCTTACCCTTGCCCTTCTTGAACTTGGTGGTCTTATTGACCATCAACACTTGATGTTCTTTCTTGATTTCAGCCTCTGCTGACTTCAGCATCGAGAACACTTCAGGAATGGTCTTTTCCATTCCCTGCATGTTGTAGTTCATCACAAAGCTCTTGTAGCTTGGTGGGAGCGACTGGAGGATTCTGTCAATGACCGCCTCATCTGGGAGGTTAATGTTCAGCTGGGTCATACGGTTGTGCAACCCAGACATCTTCAGGATGTGCTCACTGACAGAACTGTTTTCCTCCATCTTACAACTGTAGAACTTGTCGGAGACATCATATCTCTCGACCCGGGCATGAGCTTGAAAAACTAGTTTCAGCTCTTCGAACATCTCATATGCTCCGTGATGCTCAAAACGCTTTTGGAGCCCCGGTTCTAAGCTGTAAAGCATACCGCACTGAACGAGGGAGTAATCATCAGCGCGAGACTGCCAAGCATTCATAATGTCTTGGTTCTCTGGGACGGGAGCGTCACCTAGCGGTCCTTCTAGGACATATTGTTTCCTGGCAGCTATGAGGATGATCCTCAGGTTCCGGACCCAGTCCGTATAGTTGCTGCCATCATCTTTCAGCTTGGTTTTCTCTAGGAACGCGTTGAAGTTCATGTTGACGTTAGCGTTGGCCATTGATCTACAAGACATATTTGCAAAGGTTTTAGACTAAGTTCATGATAATAAAGTTCTAATCAAATTATGAACTCCCACTTAGATTAGACATCCCTTTAGTCGTCTAAGTGTTACACGATCCGAGTCGACTAGCCCGTGTCCGGTCATCACGTGAGACGGACTAGTCATCGTCGGTGAACATTTTCATGTTGATCGTATCTTCCATACGACTCGTGTTCGACCTTTCGGTCTCCGTGTTCCGAGGCCATGTCTGCACATGCTAGGCTCGTCAAGTTAACCCTAAGTGTTTTCGCTGTGTAAAACTGTCTTACACCCGTTGTATGTGAACGTAAGAATCCATCACACCCGATCATCACGTGGTGCTTAGAAACGACGAACTGTAGCAACGGTGCACAGTTAGGGGAGAACACTTCTTGAAATTTTATAAGGGATCATCTTATTTACTACCGTCGTCCTAAGTAAACAAGATGCATAATACATAATAAACATCACATGCAATTATATAGTTGTGACATGATATGGCCAATATCCTATAGCTCCATTGATCTTCATCTTCGGGGCTCCATGATCATCTTTGTCACCGGCTTGACACCATGATCTCCATCATCATGATCTCCATCATCGTGTCTTCATGAAGTTGTCACGCCAACGACTACTTCTACTTCTATGACTAACGTTTAGCAATAAAGTAAAGTAGTTTACATGACGTTATTCAATGACACGCAGGTCATACAAAAAATAATGACAACTCCTATGGCTCCTGCCGGTTGTCATACTCATCGACATGCAAGTCGTGAATCCTATTACAAAGAACATGATCTCATACATCACAATTCATCATTCATCACAACTTCTGGCCATATCACATCACATGATCAATCGCTGCAAAAACAAGTTAGACGTCCTCTAATTGTTGTTGCATCTTTTACGTGGCTGCAATTGGGTTCTAGCAAGAACATTTTCTTACCTACGAATCACCACAACGTGATTTTGTCAACTTCTATTTACCCTTCATAAGGGCCCTGTTCATCGATTCCGCTCCAACTAAGGTGGGAGAGACAGACACCCGCCAGCCACCTTATGCAACTTGTGCATGTCAGTCGGTGGAACCGGTCTCACGTAAGTGTACGTGTAAGGTTGGTCCGGGCCGCTTCATCCCACAATACCGTTGAGCAAGAAAAGACTAGTAGAGGCAAGTAAGATGACAAAATCCACGCCCACAACAAAGGTGTGTTCTACTCGTGCAAAGAGAACTACGCATAGACCTAGCTCATGATGCCACTGTTGGAGAACGTTGCAGAAAATTAAAATTTTTCTTACGGTTTCACCAAGATCCATCTATGAGTTCATCTAAGCAACGAGTCTAGGGAGAGAGTTTGCATCTACATACCACTTGTAGATCGCGTGCGGAAGCTTTCAAGGTGATGATGTAGTCGTACTCGACGTGATCCAAATCACCGATGACCAGCGCCGAACGGACGGCACCTCCGCGTTCAACACACGTACGGGACGGGAGACGTCTCCTCCTTCTTGATCCAGCAAGGGGGAAGGAGAGGTTGATGAAGATCCAGCAACACGACGGCGTGGTGGTGGATGCAGGGCGTCACAGCAGCAGGGCTTCGCCGAGACTACGAGGGAGAGACGTAACGGGGGGAGGTGGAGGCGCCAGGGGCTGGTGTGTTCTCCTCCTCTCCCCCCCCCCACTATATATAGGGGTGCCAAGGGGGGGGCTCCGGCCCTAGTAGATGAGATCTACTGGGGGGGCGGCGGCCTAGGGGAGGTTTCCCTCCCCCCCAAGGCACCTAGGGGTGCCTTCCACCACTAGGACTCCTCCTAGGGGGAAACCCTAGGCGCATGGGCCTATAGGGGCTGGTGCCCTTGGCCCAAGATGGCCAAGGCGCACCCCCTACAGCCCATGTGGCCCCCCGGGACAGGTGTCCCCACCCGGTGGACCCCCGGGACCCTTCCGGTGGTCCCGGTACAATACCGATAACCCCGAAACTTGTCCCGATGCCCGAAATAGCACTTCCTATATATAATTCTTTACCTCCGAACCATTCCGGAACTCCTCGTGACGTCCGGGATCTCATCCGGGACTCCAAACAACATTCGGGTTTCTGCATATACATATCTTCATAACCCTAGCGTCACCGAACCTTAAGTGTGTAGACCCTACGGGTTCGGGAGACATGCAGACATGACCGAGACGCTCTCAGTCAATAACCATCAGCGGGATCTGGATACCCATGATGGCTCCCACATGCTCCTCGATGTTGTCATCGGATGAACCACTATGTCAAGGATTCGATCAAACCCTGTATGCAATTCCCTTTGTCAATCGGTACGTTACTTGCCCGAGACTCGATCGTCGGTATCCCAATACCTTGTTCAGTCTCGTTACCGGCAAGTCACTTTACTCGTACCGTAATGCATGATCCCGTGTCCAACACCTTGGTCACATTGAGCTCAATATGATGATGCATTACCGAGTGGGCCCAGAGATACCTCTCCGTCATACGGAGTGACAAATCCCAGTCTCGATCCGTGTCAACCCAACAGCTACTTTCGGAGATACCTGTAATGCACCTTTATAGTCACCTAGTTACGTTGTGACGTTTGATACACCCAAGGCACTCTTACGGTATCCGGGAGTTACACGATCTCATGGTCGAAGGAAGAGATACTTGACACTTGCAAAGCTCTAGCAAAACGAACTACACGATCTTTTATGCTATGCTTAGGATTGGGTCTTGTCCATCACATCATTCTCCTAATGATGTGATCCCGTTATCAACGACATCCAATGTCCATAGTCAGGAAACCATGACTATCTGTTGATCACAACGAGCTGGTCAACTAGAGGCTTACCAGGGACATAGTGTGGTCTAAGTATTCACACGTGTATTACGATTTCCGGATAATACAGTTATAGCATGAATAAAAGACAATTATCATGAACAATGAAATATAATAATACTTTTATTATTGCCTTTAGGGCATATTTCCAACAGACTGTTGGGGAACGTTGCAGAAAATTAAAATTTTTCCTACGGTTTCACCAAGATCCATCTATGAGTTCATCTAAGCAACGAGTCTAGGGAGAGAGTTTGCATCTACATACCACTTGTAGATCGCGTGCGGAAGCTTGCAAGGTGATGATGTAGTCGTACTCGACGTGATCCAAATCACCAATGACCAGCGCCGAACGGACGGCACCTCCGCGTTCAACACACGTACGGGACGGGAGACGTCTCCTCCTTCTTGATCCAGCAAGGGGGAAGGAGAGGTTGATGAAGATCCAGCAGCACGACGGCGTGGTGGTGGATGCAGGGCGTCACAGCAGCAGGGCTTCGCCGAGACTACGAGGGAGAGACGTAACGGGGGGAGGTGGAGGCGCCAGGGGCTGGTGTATGAAGTCCCTCCTCTCCCCCACTATATATAGGGGTGCCAGGGGGGGCGCCAGCCCTAGTAGATGAGATCTACTAGGGGGGGCGGCGGCCTAGGGGAGGTTTCCCTCCCCCCCAAGGCACCTAGGGGTGCCTTCCACCACTAGGACTCCTCCTAGGGGAAACCCTAGGCGCATGGGCCTATAGGGGCTGGTGCCCTTGGCCCATGATGGCCAAGGCGCACCCCCTACAGCCCATGTGGCCCCCCGGGACAGGTGGCCCCACCCGGTGGACCCCCGGGACCCTTCCGGTGGTCCCGGTACAATACCGATAACCCCGAAACTTGTCCCGATGCCCGAAATAGCACTTCCTATATATAATTCTTTACCTCCGGACCATTCCGGAACTCCTCGTGACGTCCGGGATCTCATCCGGGACTCCGAACAACATTCAGGTTTCTGCATATCCATATCTTCATAACCCTAGCGTCACCGAACCTTAAGTGTGTAGACCCTACGGGTTCGGGAGACATGCAGACATGACCGAGACGCTCTCAGTCAATAACCATCAGCGGGATCTGGATACCCATGATGGCTCCCACATGCTCCTCGATGTTGTCATCGGATGAACCACTATGTCGAGGATTCGATCAAACCCTGTATGCAATTCCCTTTGTCAATCGGTACGTTACTTGCCCGAGACTCGATCGTCGGTATCCCAATACCTTGTTCAGTCTCATTACCGGCAAGTCACTTTACTCGTACCGTAATGCATGATCCCGTGTCCAACACCTTGGTCACATTGAGCTCAATATGATGATGCATTACCGAGTGGGCCCAGAGATACCTCTCCGTCATACGGAGTGACAAATCCCAGTCTCGATCCGTGTCAACCCAACAGCTACTTTCGGAGATACCTGTAATGCACCTTTATAGTCACCCAGTTACGTTGTGACGTTTGATACACCCAAGGCATTCTTACGGTATCCGGGAGTTACACGATCTCATGGTCGAAGGAAGAGATACTTGACACTTGCAAAGCTCTAGCAAAACGAACTACACGATCTTTTATGCTATGCTTAGGATTGGGTCTTGTCCATCACATCATTCTCCTAATGATGTGATCCCGTTATCAACGACATCCAATGTCCATAGTCAGGAAACCATGACTATCTATTGATCAAAACGAGCTGGTCAACTAGAGGCTTACCAGGGACATAGTGTGGTCTAAGTATTCACACGTGTATTACGATTTTCGGATAATACACTTATCATGAATAAAAGACAATTATCATGAACAATGAAATATAATAATACTTTTATTATTGCCTCTAGGGCATATTTCCAACAGCTGTTAGGGTGTGATGCTCTGCCACTATAAGGTACGTAGTAGGATACACACTACCTAATCGGACACAGCTTCAGTGACTTCGTGAAGCTAAGTCTCACCGTAACTTAGCCCCCTCTACCACCCATCCATTCAACATCTGATGGACCAGATTGATCCATATTCTGAATATTTTTTTAAAAGTGTTCAGAAAAATTTGAAAAAATTCCAATAAATCATAAATATTTCGTTTAGTATTCTGTGAAAATTTCAATCCATTTGGCTGTATAGTTTGCGAATACACATTTTTTATTTATTTGAGCTCAAAAAGTTATTTAATCATAAACCATACATCCAAATGGGTTGAGACTTCCACATAATACTAAACGAAACATTTATGATTTATTGGAATTTGTTCAAATTTTTCTGAACACTTTTAAAAATATATTCAAAATATGGATCAATCTGGTCCGTCGGATCTTGAATGGATGGCTGATAGAGGGGGCTAAGTTACGGTGAGACTTAGCTTCATGAAGTCACTGAAGCTGTGTCCCTAGCAATCACATGCACTTGCTCACAGCCAAAAGATAACAACCAAATATTGCAAGTTTCTTTTATCAATAAATTGGAAAAGCAATTTTAAAAGGTCTGATCATACGGCTTGAAAATCATTTTATCCTATATCATGACATATTAGCAAATACCATAACATATCCAAAAACCCGATTCGGACTCAAATCGAATTGTGTCCAGGTACCAAGAATTTCTTACCAATATCCTGCACTATGGAATTTATATTCGATTTAGTCAAAAATTATTCTAACCAATTTCACCTTCATTTGGCGGGCTCCACATTATCATCTGCATACAACCCGTGGTATTCTGAAGTGGCTTTTTTCTATCGATAACTCATATCGTAAATCAAGATTTTGTCATCTTTACACAATCACATATCCTATAGTCTGAATAAATGAACGCCAATGGTGACTTGGAAATGTTTACGTTCGGTTACCTAAGAAATAGTAAACGAAATTACTTCACATATAATTGAAACCCATCCGATGTTACATTAGACCCGTGACGATGTTGCATCAAGTTGCAATATTAGTCCCGGGCCCAAACCCGACCAGGACTAGTGCCCCGGATGAAAGGTCAGTTTTCTACTAGTGAATCAGCGATGTCTATATCCAATGTCGTACTGGACCAGTACAACTTGTGTTGTAGGTGAAGCAACACTCAACATTAAGACCGTATAAAATCTATGCACAATCACCAAAAAAAATTATTCTACAGAAAATATAAACAAACGCAGCCTTCTTTTCTAAATACGGAGTATAACGCTGTGTTTGGATGTCTGTATTGGAGGCCTCTGTATTGAATTGGTTTCAATTCCAAATCAACAAGGAAACTGTAATGGACATGAATACTAATTCGCTTGTTTGGAACTTTGGATGCTCATTGTATTGGCTCATGGAATCTCACTGAGGTTTCAATACCAAATCATGTTTGGATGGTAAACTATGGAATTGCATAGTACTTTGTTCTATATGCATCAAATCACGATTTCTAAAATGTGTGACTGTAAATTAAATGATTATATAGCAATAGTTCAAATATGTAAGTCCGAATTTCTCAACAACAGCACATAGTTTCCTTCAGAAAAAATGCTTCACAGCCATACTTTCAGGCTCGGGACTTTCAGCAATGGCAGTACCTAGATAACATTTTGCTGTTTGCTGCCTGACGGGATTTCTCAAGAATGGACGCATGCTCAGCTTCAGCCTGATCTGTCATTGCAGCTAGATAGCCTCACTCTCCTTTTTCTTTTGGAATTGTTTGGATTGCTTACCACATGTATCACGTTCTCGTATAGACTCACGATGCATGCATACTTATTATCTGACGGAACTGAACAAAACCAACACCTAGCTAACTGAAGATGTGCACCAGGATTACATTGGTCAAACATGATCGTTGTACTGTGTACACAGATTGCACAAACTGAAGAAAAATGACACGTAGCTAACTGAAGAAGGAGGGCGCAGAAGAGGGGATTTGGCGGCAGAGCACATGTGGAATGAGCAGAAGAGATGGGGGAACCGGCGGCAGAGGAGGAGGGTGTCCGGTGGCATGGAAGGACCGAAGGATGAAGGAGCAGAGGTAGAAGATGAGGAGCGGCGGTGGACAGCTAGGTCCCGGCCGTGGCGGCCATGGGAGGATATGGAGCGGCAGAGGAGACTTGATGGCAGAGGAGATGGGACGCCATGGGAGTAAGGGGAACGAGCTGTGGCAGTGGGGATGCCTATACCGGCGTAGGAGGAGGAGGAGGGCCAGCGAGAGGAGCTTGCCTCGGCACCGCCGCCGATGTGCTGCCCTGGGTGCGGCTCCTCCAGATCTTGGTCACGCGTGGGGGAGAAGAGGCAGGTCTCCCGCGGGGGCGTAGATCCAATTGTTTTCTTTTGCGGGTGTAGGTCGATTCAACCGAAATCGGAGCGGTGGAGCTCCGTATTGCGGAAGGCCCCCGAGCGTGAGAGCAAATTTGCTTCCGTATTGAGATTCATTTCAGTCTGGCATTTCAGTGCGCATCCAAACAGCTGAATTGGCAGCCAGGCAATACGAAATCCAATTCGGAGGCCCGATATAGACATCCAAACGTGACGTAAGACATTTTAGAGATTTTAATATGAACTACATATGGATGTATATAAACGCATTTTAGCATATAGATTCACTGTATACGTAGTCTGTATTGAAATCATTAAAAGAGTTATATTTAGAAATGGAGGGAGTATAGTACATAGTGTTGAAACTTGAAAGGCCAAGGGCAGATCGACACGTGCATAGCATAGTCCCTAGCCTGAAAATGTCACTCTTGCCAGCTGAAGATGACACCTCCAAAGACCTGCCGATGCAACAAAAAGAGTATACGTACTCGTACGTCGTCTTTTATTTTATATACATGGAACACAGCTACTCCATTAACAACGTTCCGTTATGTAGGAGTATCTGCAAAAGAAAGAAAGAAACAAGTGAAGAAGACTTGACCGTAAGAAGACGGAAGACTTGACCATCGTCGAGAAAAAAAAGAGGGAGTAGACTTTGGAGTTCTGACGAGTGACGACAAACCTGCGCCAGCCAGCTTCACGGGCGACGTCGACGAGAGGCACGCGACGGCGTCGGCGAAGCACCTCCGGAACCTGTGCATGCCGTCCGGCGGGAGCGAGATGCCCACCTCCGTCCCGCCGGCGCCGCCGCGGCCTTCCGCCACCGACATCGCGCCGGTCCTCGCCACGGACACGATGTCCACCTTGGCGGGCCTCCCGAACCCGAAGTCCACGTCGTACACCCGGAACCTGGGCGACCCCGCCAGCGTCAGCGGGACCCCGGCGCCGTACGCCTCCACGACGCGCTCCAGGCACGCGTCCCAGCTGCCCCGCCCGCCGTCGCCGCCGCGCGGGCGCGTCGCCTCGTCGATGGCCGCGGCCACCGCCGAGCATGCCGCTAAGAGGCCTCCCGCGCCGGCGGCGGTGATCTCCTTCTTGCCTGCCGTGGCGAAGCAGAGGCCCAGGCAGTTGCCGAGGTACGTGGCGGGGACGGGCGGGTCCAGCCGCGCGCGGTGGTCTGCCGCGAACACGGCGTAGGCGCGGTCGTCGTTACCCCCGCCGGCGCTGCTTTCTTTTGAGCGGTAGTAGCAGTGCCAGATGAAGCCGTACGTTGCTACGGTGGACGTGGGAGGAGGCGGCAGCGGCGACACGCCGCGGCGCGCCGCCTCGCGGGCGACCGTGTCCTTGATGCGGCGCAGGAGGTCCTCGGACAGCACGAACGTGGCGAGGAGCTTGTCCACGACGGCGTCCGGCGACCTGAGGAGCTTCCCGACGCGGTCCCTGTACGGCCTGGGTGCGGCGAAGGCGTCGTAGAGGTCGTCGCGGTCGCGGATGAAGGTGCGGCCGATGACGGGGAGCTCCGGCGCGATGGTGGCGCCACGGGACGCTGCCGCCCACGCCCAAGTGTGGAGGAAGTGCGTGGAGCACGCGCCGTCGCAGGCGGCGTGGTGGACCGTCACGCCAACGGCCAGGCCGCCACGGCGCAGCAGGGTGACCTGCAGAGCCAGCACCGCGCCGCCCTCCGGCAGCCGCGGCATCAGCGGGGCGATCCTGGCAAGCTCCGTCGGCTCGTCCGTGGCGAGCTCGTCCACGCCAACGTGATCGTACTCCGCCACGGTGAAGCTGACGCCGTCGCCTGGCTGGTAGTGGAGCTCGTGCCGGTTGGGCGTGTCGGGGGTGATGCGGAGGCGGCCGGCGAGCGGGTAGAAGGAGCGGAGCGCCTCCGACAACGAGTCCTGGAGGTTGGAGAGGAGGACGTCCATGGCGTCGTCGTGCTGATCCGCGCGGTGGAAGAGGAAGACCCGCTCTACGGGGGAGGTGTGGAGCCACATGGCGTCCATGTGGTTGAGCGGGAGAGAGCGCTCGGGAAGCGCCGCGCCGCCGGGCGACGGCGAGGGCGCCACGACGGAAGTGCGGAGGACGCGAGCCATGCTCATCTGGCTAATGTTGCCTGGTCGCGCGAAATCGATGGGTAGTGTACGTTACCTACGTAGCGTTGGTTCATAGTAAATGTTTTGGTTGATGGTGTCACGCTGATTGATCCATCCGATCCGATCTAAAACATTGATTGATTGATGATGCAGGATTCTTGTCTATCCACTGTACTTTCTAAAACTTTGTAAAAAACATATTTTTAGGGTTTTGAATATTTCCAACCAAATAACGCACATAGGTTTGAGTCGATATGTACCCATGAGAAATTTCGCAAACTTTAATATGATTTTTTTTTTTGAATTGGTTGAATTGCTTACCTGTTGAAAATGAGAAAGTAAAAATGGTACGTACAACTTAAATTTAAGACCTGAATTGTGGCACTATAATTTTCTCGTTTTTATCCGGCTCACAAATGGTCCTATACTATTTTACAAAAACTTACATGTGTAAGTTTGTAATGCACGATTTTTGAGAACATTTCACAAGGTTTGCCCGGCTCCGGTAAGGGAGAGACGATGACGATGGTGCGCCTTCGGCACGCCAAGCGCTTGTAGTCATCGCTAGGTGGTCCATGGACCTGGTTGTAATTTTTATCATCTCTAACATTCATTGTACTGTGATGATTGATTATGAATAGACAAAACAATCCTTCGCAAAAATAAATAAATATATGTACATTTATTTCTAAGTTTTATAAGGTGGGTTCCGTTGTAGTCTGATTCCAACGGTCCTCTCCCATATACTACCCCTAACAGAAGTCAACATATATAGTAATGTAGGTAAGCATGACTGACTACATACATAGTCATAAACAAATTCTATGACGAACGTGATGTTTCTTAGCTCGAGTTCAAATGAGCTTGGTGAATAGAGAAATCCAAAAAGGAAATTGAAAACCAATTAATTTTTATGTTGTTTTGGTAAATATTGACAAATGTTTTGAGTGCTGGCAAACTTTCACCACGGAATGACATTTGTGGAAGTCGAATAGAAAAACAAAACCGATCCTTCAAAAATGCTATTTTTGAAAGTATTTTTTATCGCTAATTTTGTTTTGCCACAACTTCCACGAATGACATTCCATAATGAAACTTTGCAAGTACTCGAAGCATTCGCCTATAGTTTGCCACAAAACAATCCGCATTTTTGAATTGTTTTGAATAATTTTCAAATTGTACTATCCATCACAACTTAATTTAAGCTTGTGAGCAGAAGAGGACTTTCATCCCATCCATGAATTTTGAAGGGAGAGTCCACATGGGTCGCCACAGCCCACACGCATGCGTGAGGGCGACGCACTATTGCGTCCTGATCTCCCTGCTATGGCTTCCCATGCCTCTGGCTGGCCTAGATCTGGAAGCCCCGCTCCACCCTCTCTCCCTCGCTCCCAAGCGGGCCCCTTGCATCGTGCTCCTCCGCCGCCACGCCGAGTTCCTGTGTGGTCATCTCGGCCTCCCACAACCGGTGAGGTGCCTGACAGTTTCTCAAGCGACCAGTTGGAGGATGATCTCATGCGGGTGAGCATGGGGCTCTCGCAAACTTGAAGGTGCACGGCTGATCAACTCTCCGCCCTCCATCCTTCGTTGTCGTCAGCCAGGCAGGATCAGAGCTCCCATCCGCGACTTCTCCCCCATCATCCTCAGCGTCACCTCGTCACCCCGGTCTCCCCGGTCTCCCCGGCATTGATGCAAACCTCCAAGGCAGCTTCGGCAGATGCCACTCTGGCTTCGGCATCCCCTCCCGCTAAAAATGTCTCTGTGGTCATCCCCGGCCCTCCGCTTTGCCAAGTCCATATTGGGAGAGACACGCTTTCCCACGACCGACGGTTGCCCTCGCGCTTGCGGTCTTGCGTGTCTCCTCTGCGGACGATGACAAGGATGATGGCGAAGAGGAGTTGGCCCTGTTGATGTCGCTTGTTGCCAAGAACATGGCACCGACTGCTCAGGCGGGTGTGAGGGGTGTTGCGGAGGCGAGCGAGGGATGGCAAGAGCTGTTTCCCTAGCATGGTCCACGCCGCTCGACATTGCAATCCCCGACAAATGGCTCCCAGACCCATTCCCGCTTGACTTCATGGCAGATGTTGCATATACCTCGCTCCTAGGCAACATGTGGTTGTTTGCCGAGATCTGCTTCGGTGCTCCTGCTATTTGTAGAACAGTCACCACACACATGGTTGTGTGATTGCTGTACTGTAGAAGTGGTTGGGTGTAACACCCACGATGCGGCTATATCTCCCACGTGTCGGAGCATGACTTAGAGGCATAACCGCATTGTAGGCATGTCGCAAGAGGGGTAATCTTTACACATCCCATGTACTGAATAAGAAAGAGGTACAGAGTTGGCTTACAATCGCCACTTCACACAATACATGAATATAGCATTACATCATCCAGATACAATCAAGGTCCGACTACGGAACCAAAATAAAGAAGACCATGCACCCCTAATGCAATAGATCCCCGATCGCCCCAACTGGGCTCCACTACTGATCGAAAGGTAAACGAAACAACACAACGAACACGATCTTCATCGAGCTCCCACTTGAACTCAGCTGCATCATCTGCAATGGTATCAACGGCACCTGCAACTGGTTTTGGAAGTAACATGTGAGTCACGGGGACTCAGCAATCTCACACCCTCGCGATCAAGACTATTTAAGCTTATGGGTAGGTAAAAGGTATGTGAGGTGGAGCTACAGCCAGCACTAGCATATATGGTGGCTAACTTACGCAAATGAGAGCGAGAAGAGAAGGCAAGGCACGGTCGTGAACTAGAAGTGATCAAGAAGTGAACCTGAAACTACTTATGTTCAAGCATAACAACAAAGTCGTGTTCACTTCTCGGACTCCGCCGAAAAGAGACCATCACGGCTATACACGCGGTTGATGCATTTTAATTAAGTTAAAAGTCAAGTTCTCTACAACCGGATATTAACAAATTCCCATCTGCCAATAACCGCGGACACGACTTTCGAAAGTTCAAAACCCTGCAGGGGTGTCCCAACTTAGCCCATCACAAGCTCTCACGGTCAACGAAGGATATTCCTTCTAGTGGGAAGACCCGATCAGCCTCAGAATCCCGGTTACAAGACATTTCGACAATGGTAAAACAAGACCAGCAAAGCCACCTGATGTGCCGACAAATCCCGATAGGAGTCGCACGTATCTCGTTCTCAGGGCAACACCGAATAAGACTAGCTACGAGTAAAACCAACCCTCAAGTTTCCCTGAGGTGGCCCCGCAGGTAGCTCGGTTCGGACCAACACTCAGAGGAGCACTGGCCCGGGGGGGTTAAAATAAGATGACCCTTGAGTCTGCAGAACCCAAGGGAAGGTATATGGTGGTAGGTAGGCAAATGGTAAAACCAAGGTCGGGCCTTGCTGGAGGAGTTTTATTCAAAGCGAACTGTCAAGGGGTTCCCATAACACCCAACCGCGTAAGGAACGCAAAATCAAGGAACATAACACCGGTATGACGGAAACTAGGGCGGCAAGAGTGGAACAAAACACCAGGCATAAGGCCGAGCCTTCCACCCTTTACCAAGTATATAGATGCATTAATAATTAAATAAGACATATTGTGATATCCCAACAAATATCGATGTTCCCAACAAGGAACAAACTCCAATCTTCACCTGCAACTAGCAACGCTATAAGAGGGGGCTGAGCAAAGCGGTAACATAGCTGAAAGGATCGATATGGTTGACTAGAGGGGGGTGAATAGGCAACTAACAATTTTTAGCTTTTCTTTAACAATTTAAACTTTGCATCAAAGTAGGTTGTCTAGATATGCAACTAGGTGAGCAACCTATATGATGCAACAAGGATAGGAACACAAGCAAGCAAGAGATATGATACAAATAAGCTTGCACAAGTAAAGGCACGAGATAACCAAGAGTGGAGACGGTGGAGACGAGGATGTGTTGCCGAAGTTCCTTCCCTTTGAGAGGAAGTACGTCTCCGTTGGAGCGGTGTGGAGGCACAATGCTCCCCAAGAAGCCACTAGGGCCACCGTATTCTCCTCACGCCCTCACACAATGCGAGATGCCATGATTCCACTATTGGTGCCCTTGGAGGCGACGACCGAACCTTTACAAACAAGGTTGGGGCAATCTCCACAACTCAATTGGAGGCTCCCAACGACACCACGAAGCTTCACCACAATGGACTATGGCTTCACGGTGACCTCAACCGTCTAGGATTCTCAAACACCCAAGAGCAACAAGATCCGCAAGGGATTAGTGGGGGGAATCAAATTTCTCTTGGTGGAAGTGTGGATCGAGGCCTTCTCAACCACTCCCGAACAAATCAACAAGTTTGATTGGCTAGGGAGTGAGATCGGGCGAAAATGGAGCTTAGAGCAATAATGGAGCTTAGGGTTGGAGGAGTTGAGTCAACGGGGAAGAAGGGGACTCCTTATATAGGTAGGACAAAGATCCAACCGTTACCCACCAACCAGCCCGCGGCCAGCGGTACTACCGCGCCAAGCCAGCGGTACTACCGCAGGGCTGCGCGGTACTACCGCTTGCTACCAAGCGGTACTACCGCACGGCCATGCGGTACTACCGTACAGGCTCACGGTACTGCCGCAACCCCAGCGACAGCAATGTCAGATCTGACGCGCAGGATCTGAGGGCGGTACTTCCGCGAGCGCGGTACTACCGTGCCTCCATGCGATACTAGGTCAAGGCAGAAATCCCCTAGCCAGGGGGAGGAAACATCAGTGCCTACTTCCGCAAAGAAACAAAATAAGCAAAAACCTGACATAGTAGTACTGCCGAGGGGTGGTACTACTGCCTGACAGCATAGCGCGGTACTACTGCGGAGTGAAAGCGGTACTACCGCGGTAGGTGCGGATGTAAAAAATTACATCCGCCCCTACTACCGCGAAGGAGCGGTACTAGCCTGGTGGGCAGCGGTAGTGCAGCTCCAGGGGAGCGGTACTGCCGTGGGCACCTGCGGTACTACCGCGCCACCGCATGGTACTACCGCTGATGCCTACGGTACTACCGCTTTCCTGGGAGCAGTACTACCGCGACCCAACTCAGCAGCCAGAACCAGGGAGGCGAGAAAGCGGAGGAAGCTCCAAGGGAAAAAGGAGGGGACAAGAAGGAGACGTGTACGTGATGATTCCACCCAAACCTTTCCAACGCGGACCCCCTCTTAATAGTACGGCTTTCCTACGACTCAAATCCACCAAAAAGAAACGTAGAAAAGACGCCATCTTCAACAGTCTTCGAGGGGCACCCAACCGTCTTGTGCCTAGCGATGAAATGTCTGGGATACTCAAGGCACACGATTAGTCCGCAAACGCGTTGTCATCAATCACCAAAACACCTTAGGGATAAATATGCCCTTACAATCTCCCCCTTTTTGGTGGATTGATGACAATACGGGATTTACACAATGGAAATAATATTAAGTAACCGCAAACCCCTCCTTTCTAGAATATAGACGGGCTCCCCCTAGATGTGTGCCACCTAGATGAGTGCTTTGGACTGCACGGCACACATACTAGGATCAAAGCTCCCCCTATATTATAGAGACAAGGCATATCTATCACTAGACAAGATAGCACAAACATAAGTTAACTAAGATAGATAGAGTGCATATGTCTTACACCATATGTAGGAAAGGTCTCGAAGGCACAAACCAAACAAAAGCAAACGAGGCAAATGAGGTCCAAACGACAAAGCAAACAAACACACCAAGCACGACACAACGCAAATCCCTACAGTCTCTCCCCCTTTGGCATCGAGACGCCAAAAAGGCAGAGAGGACACCTACACACACGGGGTGGCTCAGGCAGAGAAGTCGTCCCACTGCTCCTCGTGCTCCTCGTCAGACTCAGCGGCGGGGACGGTCTCCTTGATGTCTTCCTCTGAACTGGTCCACTTGTATCCCTGCTTCGATATCCAGGCAGCGTCAGGCATGATGATGTCCTCAGACCCGCCAGACACATCTTCTCCATAGATCCTCATAACCTTCTTGTCACAACGGCGACTCTCCTTGTCTGCCACGTGCGCCCTGTACTATCCCTTTGCCTGCATGCAGAAGAGAGTCTTCATCTTGTCCTTTAACTTCTTGGCCCACGACGACTCAGAGGAAGGTGTGGTGGACTTAGCAGCACGGTTCTCAGCAATATTCTCAGCAGCAGCCTCCTCCTCACCAACAGCCCTCCTAGCAGAAGAGGCCTCATCACGGGTAGTGGTGTTGGCCCAGTTGGGCTTGATGCGGAGGCTGATGGACTCATGGCGAATCCAGTCTGGAGCAAGGAACTCATCACCAGGGTACATCTTCTCCCAAGTGGTGGAGAGCAGCAGAAACAGGTACGGTCCATAGATGGGTACCTTGCGAGTGAACACCGCAAACCGAAGCTCACACCACATGATGTGTGAGACATCAAGTGGTTGAGTCTGAGATGAACGTGCCTCTGCACACAGGAGCAACATGTCCACTAGAAAAGAATGAACCTTGTCCTTGTCGCCAATGCGTGGGAACAAAGTGTTCCGGAAGATGCGATGCATGATATCTAGAAAGGAGTTCAGCACCCAAGTTGACTTGCCATTGGGGAGCACCTTCTCAACAAGGAATGGCTGAAGCAGGTTCTTGTTGGCAGACTCAGAGTTGGCGTGGGGGCGAACACCAACGGGGGTGTGAAGCCCGTCATCAGAAATGTGAAGCAGATCCACATGAACTCCTTCCAAGTAGCAGACAGCTGACGACCGTTGGTCATCCAGGTCATCCTCCGCTCTTCCCCGGGATGAAAGTAAACGGAGGCAAAGAACTGGCAGATAAGCTCAGGGTCGTGGTCAAGGTGAAAGGAGATCACCGGCTCAATAGCAAACTGCTCCACCAAGTCCAGAGCCTCTCTAAAATAGTCACGAAACTTGTCCTTCCGCATTTGATGCATGTCTATCCACTTGACATCCACGAAGGTATTCTGCTTGCTCTTGATCACATCTAGATAGATGAGAGCATGTTGCTTGGTCCAGAACAACTCGGTGCCTCTGAGGATAGCCCGAGGATTCACATAGGGATTGATCCTCCGGTGTTCGACATACTCAGAGACTGAAATCTCGTCCATGCCCTTAGCAGGTTCCTTTTGCTTGCTGGCAGTGGTCTTGACATTGCGCTTGGGGGCATTGGAGCCCTCTGGGGCTTCATCTTGGGGGTTGCGCAGACGCTTGGAGCCAGTGTCACGACTGGGATTGGAACAGCGAGAGCCACCACCCGAGACACAAAATGCAAAACACCCACGACAAACAAGAGGGATCAATGCAAAGACCACAACAAAGCAAAAGAAACATGCAGAAAGCACACAAGATAATTGCCTAGAGAGAGATTTGACCCCTACGGTAGTACTGCCAAGTGCTGCGGAACTAAGATAGTAGTACCGCTCTTAGACGCGGTAGTACCGTGCAAGGTCACGGTAGTACCGGGTCTAGGAGCGGTAGTACGAGCTTAGTGCCTCAGCTAGCGCGGTAGTACTGTGTCTGATGAGCGGTAGTACCGCACAAGCTCACGCGGTAGTACCGCACCTGATGGGCGGTAGTACCGCACGAGCGGTAGTACCGCACCGCGTCAGATCCGAACAAGTTCAAATCTGAGAAAAGCCCGCGAAACTGCGTCGGTACTACGGTTGGACAAATCTACCACAAGACAACATATCAAGTATGATTCCTACGCAACACGACTCTCCTACATCCTACTCTTGCATAGATTTGGCCTAAAATATCAAGGCAACAAGCATCTCCCCAAAAACCTAGAAGCAAGAGAACAGCCAAGAAAAAGAGGGATTTGGGGAAAAACCTTGGTCCATGGCAAGAGGAAGTGGTGGGGTTCGATCCCACCGGTCGAAATCCGAGGAGAGTGGCCGGAGATGGAGATCCGGCGAGGACCTCCGGTGCCATTCTTGAGCAAGAGAGAGAGAGAGAGAGAGACGTGGGGAGAGAGAGAAGTGAATGGGTATGGGGAGTTGGAACTCCCCTGCCCGAGTCATAACCCCGACGCTCCCTCGACGGCGCGGTAGTACCGTGCCACATCGCCGTAGTACTGCTCGGCGGAAGTACCGCACCTGAGCGGTAGTACCGCGCTATGGCGCGGTAGTATTGTGCCTCTCAAAGCGGTAGTACCGCGGCAAGCCGCGGTAGTACCGTGGGCTCAAGAAGATGCACGTTTCAAGCACATGAAAAACGAGGTCTTTACATGAACACTCCGAGGCAACACGACACCACAAGACCACGCTACACACACAGGCAAAAGGCAAACGACAAAATGAAACAACCACGAGACACCACCTCTCCAAAGAGAGGGCGGTGGCCGTAGCCACCTATGTTTGAGTCAATTGCTATGTCACCGCGAAGAATTATCCTTGGGTCCATGACCAAAACTCGTGTTTGAAGCACAAGTACCATCAAACATGGCTAAAGTGAAAGACTTGATCAATTTATGCATAATGGGGGGAGGGAGAGTTCATTGAGAGAACAACACTCCCACTATGTCCATGCCTACATCTAAACAAGACAACACGATGAGTATGGTGAGGTGTGCAAGGGTTCAAGCAACATTGCTCGAATCAATGATATTTAGCTCATGCATTAACTCGCGAAATCTTGCTTCATCCAAGGGCTTCGTGACAATATCCGCAAGGTTATCATGAGTGTTGACATAGTTTAGCTCGATCTCTCCTCGCCTAATGTGATCCCGGATGAAGTGATACCGGATCTCAATATGCTTCGTCTTAAAGTGTTGCACCGGGTTGAGAGAGATCTTGATGGAACTTTCATTGTCACACCAAAGACGCACTTTGTCACAAATGACACCGTAATCCTTTAAAGTTTGCCTCATCCATAAGAGTTGTGCACAACAACTACCGGCCTCCACGTACTCCGCTTCGGTGGACGAGAGAGACACACAACTTTGCTTTTTGGAAGACCAACTTACCAAAGAGCAACCAAGGAATTGTCACCCTCCGGAAGTGGACTTCCTATCCACTTTGTCTCCCGCCCCATCGGAATCCGAATATCCTACAAGCTTGAAGTTTGCTCCTCTTGGATACCATAAGCCAAATTTTGGGGTATGAGCCAAATATTGAAAGATTCGTTTGACCGCCACATAGTGACTTTCCTTAGGTGCGGCTTGAAACTGCGCACAAATTCCCACACTCAACATGATATCCGGTCTAGATGCACAAAGGTAGAGCAAGGAGCCTATCATGAAGCGATATACCTTTTGATCCACCGCTTTACCATTGGGATCTATGTCAAGTTGGCACTTGGTGGGCATTGGGGTGGAAGTCGGCTTGACATCACTTAGCTTGAATCTCTTGAGCATGTCTTGAGTATATTTGGCTTGGTTGATGAAGGTTCCTTCTCTTCTTTGCTTCACTTTGAACCCTAGAAAGAACTTCAACTCTCCCATGGAATACATCTCGAACTTTGAGGTCATGAGAGCGGCAAATTCCTTATTGAAAGCTTTGTTAGGGGAACCAAAGATAATATCATCAACATATAATTGGCACACAACCAACTCCCCTTTGACCTTCTAAGTAAAAAGAGTGGGGTCGATTAGCCCAACTTCAAAACCACGGTCTTGTAACAACTCGGTAAGGTGGTCATACCACGCACGTGGGGCTTGTTTAAGGCCATAGAGTGCCTTATCGAGTTGATACACATGATCGGGAAAGTAGGGATCCTCGACCCCGGGGGGTTGCTTGACATAAACCAATTCATTAATGGGACCATTAAGAAAATCACTCTTCACATCCATTTGTTGTAACTTAAAGTTATGATGAGAAGCATAAGCAATCAACATGCGAATAGATTCAAGAAGAGCAACGGGAGCAAAGGTTTCACCGTAGTCGATACCCTCGACTTGGGAGTAGCCTTGTGCTACCAAACGAGCCTTGTTGCGAATGATAATCCCATGGGCATCTTGCTTGTTCTTAAATATCCACTTGGTTCCAATTACATTGTGGTTCCCCGTCGGTCTTGGCACCAATCTCCACACTTTGTTGCGCTCGAAGGTGTTGAGTTATTCATGCATGGCATTGAGCCAATCTGGATCTTCTAGCGCCTCATAGACCTTGTGGGGTTCGACACAAGAGACAAACGCGTGATGCTCACAATAGTCTGCTAATTGTCTACGAGTGCTTACCCCCTTTCTTAAGCTTCCAAGCACATTCGTCATGAGATGATCCTTGGTGGAGAGCTTGGAAGCAACCTTGGCGGCACGACGCTCCAATTCCTCCTCGGGGGTGAGATGAGGAGTGGTCACTTGATCATCTTGAGCGTCGTCTTGAGCTTGTTTTTGGTCTTGAACTTGCTTGGAGGAGAGAACTTGACCTTGGGCATCACTTGATGTGTCAACATCATCTTGAGAATGATCTTGTCCTTGGTCATGTTCTTGAGGATGAGGGCCTTCATGTTGTTCTTCGGAAGCGTGGTCCTTGGGTTGGTGATGGCTCCACTTGAGTGGAGCATTGTCCTTCTTCTTCGGCCACAAGGGGTTCCTCAATGGGTAGGATAAAGCCAACACCCATTCTTCTTATGGCTTGAGGAGGAATTTCATCACCTACATCACAAGTGCCACTTTTCTCCACTTGGGAGCCGTTATTCTCATCAAACTCCATGTTACATGTCTCCTCAATAAGTCCCGTGGATTTATTGAGGACACGGTAAGCATGAGAGTTTGTAGCATAACCAACAAATATGCCCTCATAAGCTCTAGCCTCAAATTTAGACAACCAAACACCTTTCTTGAGAATGAAACACTTACACTCAAACACCCAAAAGTACTTGAGGTTGGGCTTGTTACCGGTGAGTATATCATATGGAGTCTTGTTCAAGCCCTTGCGGAGGTAGAGCCGATTGGATGCATGACACGCGGTGTTGATGGCTTCGGCCCAAAAGTTGTACGGAGACTTGAACTTCGCCATCATGGTCCTTGCCACATCCATCAATGTCCGGTTCTTCCTCTCCGCAACACCGTTTTGTTGAGGGGTGTAAGGTGCGGAATATTGATGCTTGATCCCCTCATCACTGAGAAACTCATCCAAGGTGTAGTTCTTGAACTCGGTGCCGTTGTCACTTCTTATTGTCAAGATCTTTGCATTGTGTTGACGTTGTGCTTCATTTGCAAAGTCAATGACGGTTTGTTGGGTCTCGCTCTTCCTCTTGAAGAAATACACCCAAGTGTATCTTGAGTAGTCATCCACAATCACCAAGCAATACTTCCTACCCCCAAGACTATCGAAGGATGGAGGCCCAAAGAGATCCATATGAAGGATCTCCAAAGGCCTCTTTGAGTAAATGATAGTCGTGGGAGGGTGAGCCTTCTCATGTAGCTTTCCTTCGATACAAGCACTGCAAGCACGATCTTTAGCAAAACTAACATTCGTTAGTCCACGGACATGGTCCCCCTTGAGAAGACTTTGCAAAGATCTCATATTGACATGGGCTAGACGGCGATGCCAAAGCCATCCCACATCAACTTTAGCCATTAGGCATGTCGCGGTTTTAGTGGGTCGCTCCGAAAAGTTAATCACATATAGACCGTTCTTGACACGCCCAACAAAGGCTACTTTAAGAATCTTGCTCCACAAGAGGGCCACGGTATCGATATCAAAGAAAGTGGCAAAGCCCATGATTGCAAGTTGACGAACAGAAAGTAAATTGTATGCAAGGGACTCAACAAGCATGACCTTCTCGATCGTGAGATCATGAGAGATGACCACCTTGCCAAGTCCCAATACCTTAGAGGATGAGGTGTCACCCCACTCGACATTGGTGGGCATAGATGGAATCTTGTGCACGTCCACCACCAAGTCCTTGCTTCCGGTCATATGATTTGTAGCTCCGCTATCGAGCAACCATGACCCCCCACCGGAAGCAAACACCTACAAGAGATTAATGCTTGGTTTTAGGTACCCATTTTGTAATGGGTCCTTTGATGTTAGTAACAAGGGTCTTTGGAACCCAAATAGACCATTCAATGTATTCATGAGGAGAACCAACGAATTTGGCATAGACATGCCCATCACTAGCATGACATAACACATAAGAAGGATTAAAGTCGCCGGCTTTGGTGCGAGGAGTGGCATTGCCCTTTTTGACAACGCCACCCTTTGCATTGTTCTTCTTCTTCTCCTCGAAGGCACTCTCTCCCTCCTTCACAAAGGTTTGCATGAGAGGAGGAGGTCGTTTGGTCTTGTCATTCTTCTTCTTGTTCTTGGACTCGGGCACGTACCCAACCCCTTCCTTGGCCACAACTCCCTTTTGGTTGATCAAGAGGTCGTTGAGGTTCTTCTTGCCTTGTATGCAAGTCGCAAGACCTTTCTCAAGTTGCCCCTTTAGCTTAGTGTTCTCCTCAACGAGATGCACATGCTCACAACACGGGTTAGTAGCATTTGCATTATCAATTAACATCATACGAGGAAAAGTGGATTTTTCCTTGGTTAGCTTTACTTGAAGTTGATCATGAGACTCTTTCAGGCTAGCATGAGCACCCTTCAAGACCTTGTGAGACTTGTCAAGTAGATCAAACTCCTCTTTGAGTCTAGCAAGATCAACCTCAAGTTCGGCCTTCTCGGAGTTTAGCACATGAGAAACAATGAGGACATGATCATAATCTTTCCTTAACTTAGCATGATCAACGTTGTGTGACTCCTCAAGATCTAAATGAAGACCACACTCTTCCTCAAGAGCATTGGAAAGATCCGAAATCTCATCGGCATAGTCACGACTATGCCCTTCCATCTTAGTGATGGTGTCTTTGTGAGCCTCGATCATGTCATTGGCTTCACCAAGTTGTTCTAAGAGAGCAACAAAGTGCTTCTTGGATTTTCCCTTAAGTTTGCCCATAAAGGCCTCAAACTCATTTGCCTCCACATTAGCTCCCTCAAGTTCATTAATGCTATCCGTCGGAGAAGGATGATTAATGATGGTAGTTTTTGTTGGAAATATGCCCTAGAGGAAATAATAAATTAGTTATTATTATTATATTTCCTTGTTCATGATAATCGTTTATTATCCATGCTAGAATTGTATTGATAGGAAACTCAGATACATGTGTGGATACATAGACAACACCATGTCCCTAGTAAGCCTCTAGTTGACTAGCTCGTTGATCAATAGATGGTTACGGTTTCCTGACCATGGACATTGGATGTCGTTGATAACGGGATAACATCATTAGGAGAATGATGTGATGGACAAGACCCAATCCTAAGCCTAGCACAAGATCATGTAGTTCATATGCTAAAAGCTTTTCTAATGTCAAGTATCATTTCCTTAGACCATGAGATTGTGAAACTCCCGGATACTGTAGGAATGCTTTGGGTGTACCAAACGTCAGAACATAACTGGGTGGCTATAAAGGTGCACTACGGGTATCTCCGAAAGTGTCTGTTGGGTTGGCATGAATCGAGACTGGGATTTGTCACTCCGTGTAAACAAAGAGGTATCTCTGGGCCCACTCGGTAGGACATCATCATAATGTGCACAATGTGACGAAGGAGTTGATCACGGGATGATGTGTTACGGAACGAGTAAAGAGACTTGCCGGTAACGAGATTGAACGAGGTATCGGGATACCGACGATCGAATCTTGGGCAAGTATCGTACCGATAGACAAAAGGAATTGAATACGGGATTGATTGAATCCTCGACATCGTGGTTCATCCAATGAGATCATCGTGGAGCATGTGGGAGCCAACATGGGTATCCAGATCCCGTTGTTGGTTATTGACCGAAGAGTTGTCTCGGTCATGTCTACTTGTCTCCCGAACCCGTAGGGTCTACACACTTAAGGTTCGGTGACACTAGAGTTGTAGAGATATTAGTATGCGGTTAACCAAAAGTTGTTCGGAGTCTCGGATGAGATCTCGGACATCACGAGGAGTTCTGGAATGGTCCGGAGGTAAAGATTTATATATAGGAAGTCCAGTTTCGGCCACCGGAAGAGTTACGGAAGTCATCGGTATTGTATCGGGACCACCGGAAGGGTCCCGGGGGTCCACCGGGTGGGGCCACCTATCCCGGAGGGCCCCATGGGCTGAAGGGGCGTCGGAACCAGCCCCTGGTGGGCTGGTGCGCCCCCCTTAGGCCTCCCATGCACCTAGGGTTGGAAACCCTAAGGGGTGGGGGCGCCTCCACTTGGCTTGGAGGCCAAGCCACCCCTAGGGCTGCCGCCCCCTCCCTAGATGGGATCTACAAGGGGACGGAGCCCCCTAGGCCCCTATATATAGTGGAGGGGAGGGAGAGCAGCCACACCTGAAGCCCTGGCGCCTCCCTCCCTCGCGTGACACCTCTTCCTCCCCGCTTGTGCTTGGCGAAGCCCTGCCAGGATCCCGCTACTTCCACCACCACGCCGTCGTGCTGTTGGATCTCCATCAACTTCTCCTCCCCCCTTGCTGGATCAAGAAGGAGGAGACGTCTCCGCTCCGTACGTGTGTTGAACGCGGAGGTGTCGTCCGTTCGGCGCTAGGATCATCGGTGATTTGGATCACGACGAGTACGACTCCATCAACCCCGTTCTCTTGAACACTTCTGCTTAGCGATCTACAAGGGTATGTAGATGCACTCCCCTTCCCCTCGTTGCTAGATTACTCCATAGATTGATCTTGGTGACACGTAGAATTTTTTTTTAATTATTGCTACGTTCTCCAACACTGGCATCATGAGCCAGGTTTATCCATAGATTCTATGCACGAGTAGAACATAAAGTAGTTGTGGGTGATGATTTGTTCAATTTGCTTGCCGTTACTAGTCTTATCTTGATTCGGAGGCATTGTGGGATGAAGCTGCCCGGACCGACCTTACACGTACTCTTACGTGCGACAGGTTCCACCGACTGACATGCACTAGTTGCATAAGGTGGCTAGCGGGTGTCTGTCTCTCCCACTTTAGTTGGATCGATTTCTATGAAAAGGGTCCTTATGAAGGGTAAATAGCAATTGGCATATCACCTTTGTGGTTTTGCGTAGGTAAGAAACGTTCTTGCTAGAAACCCATAGCAGCCACGTAAAACATGCAACAACAATTAGAGGACATCTAACTTGTTTTTGCAGGGTATGCTATGTGATGTGATATGGACAAAAGGATGTGATGAATGATATATGTGATGTATGAGATTGATCATGTTCTTGTAATAGGAATCATGACTTGCAT
Organism: Triticum dicoccoides; assembly: GCF_002162155.2. NCBI lineage: Eukaryota > Viridiplantae > Streptophyta > Magnoliopsida > Poales > Poaceae > Triticum > Triticum dicoccoides. The sequence goes on from NC_041392.1 coordinate 67,577,241, forward strand.
GTCGATGAGTATGACAACCTGCAGGAGCCATAGGAGTTGTCTTAATTTATTTATGACCTGCGTGTCAATGAAAACGCCATGTAATTACTTTACTTTATTGCTAACCGTTAGCCATAGTAGTAGAAGTAATAGTTGGCGAGGCAACTTCATGAAGACACGATGAAGGAAATCATGATAATGGAGATCATGGTGTCATGCCGGTGACGATGGTGTTCATGCCACGCCTCGAAGATGGAGATCAAAGGCGCAAGATGATATTGGCCATATCATGTCACTTTATGATTTGCATGTGATGTGTGTCATGTTTACATCTTATTTGCTTAGAACGACGGTAGCATAAATAAGATGATCCCTCGCAATAATTTCAAGAAAGTGTTCCCCCTAACCGTGCACCGTTGCTAAGGACCGTTGTTCCGAAGCACCACGTGATGATCGGGTGTGATAGGTTCTAACGTTCGCATACAACGGGTGTAAGCCAGATTTACACACGCAATACACTTACGTTAACTTGACGAGCCTAGCATGTACAGACATGGCCTCGGAACACGGAAGACCGAAAGGTCGAACATGAGTCGTATAGTGGATACGATCAACATGAAGATGTTCACCGATGATGACTAGTCCGTCTCACGTGATGATCGGACACAGCCTAGTTGACTCGGATCATGTATCACTTAGATGACTAGAGGGATGTCTATCTAAGTGGGAGTTCATTAAATAATTTGATTAGATGAACTTAATTATCATGAACATAGTCAAAAGGTCTTTGCAAATTATGCCGTAGCTTGCGCTATAGTTCTACTGTTTTAGATATGTTCCTAGAGAAAATTTAGTTGAGAGTTGACGGTAGCAACTATGCGGACTGGGTCCGTAAACTGAGGATTGTCCTCATTGCTGCACAGAAGGATTATGTCCTTAATGCACCGCTCAGTGTGCTGATCCTCGAGCATTGTCTGTAGATGTTGGGAAACATCTGACATACACGTTTTCATGACTACATGATAGTTCAGTGCGTAATGCTAACGGTTTAGAATTGTGGCACCAAAGACGGTTTTTGAAACGTCGAGAACATATGAGATGTTCCAAATACTGAAATTGGGATTTCAAACTAGTGCCCATGTCAAGAGGTATGAGACCTCTGACAAGTTTCTTAAGCCTGCAAACTAAGGGAGAAAAGCTCAATCGTTGAGCATGTGCTCAGATTGTCTGAGTACTACAATCTCTTGAATCGAGTGGGAGTTAATCTTCCAGATGAGATAGTGATGATTCTCCATAGTCACTGCCACCAAGCTATTGGAGCTTCGTGATGAACTATAACATATCATGGATAGACATGATGATCCTTGAGCAACTCGCGATGTTTGACACCGTGAAAGTAGAAATCAAGTAGGAGCATCAATTGTTGATGGTTAAACCACTAGTTTCAAGAAGGGCAAGGGAAAGAAGGGATACTTCATGAGACGACAAATCAGTTGCTGCTCTAGTGAAGAAACCCAAGGTTGAACCAAACCCGAGACTAAGTGCTTCTATAATAAGGGGAACGGTCACTGAAGCAGGACTACCCTAGATACTTGGTAGATGAGAAGGCTGGCAAGGTCGACAGAAGTATTTTGGATATACGTTATATTAATGTGTACTTTACTAGTACTCCAAGTAGCACCAGGGTATTAAAATACCGGTTCAGTTGCTAAGTGTTAGTAACTCGAAATAAAAGGCTAGGAATAAAACGGAGACTAGCTGAAGGTGAGATGACGATATGTGTTGGAAGTGTTTCCAAGGTTGATATGATCAAGCATCGCATGCTCCCTCTACCATCGAGATTGGTGTTAAACCTAAATAATTGTTATTTGGTGTTTGCGTTGAGCATAGACATGATTGGATTATGTTTATCGCAATACGGTTATTCATTTAAGGAGAATAATGGTTACTCTATTTATTTGAATAATACCTTCAATGGTCTTGCACCTAAAATGAATGGTTCATTGAATCTCGATCGTAGTGATACACATGTTCATGCCAAAAGATATAAGATAGTAATGATAGTACCATGTACTTGTGGCACTGCCATTTGAGTCATGTTGGTATAAAACGCATGAAGAAGCTCCATGTTGATGGATCTTTGGTCTCACTCGTTTTGAAAAGATTGAGACATGCGGACCATGTCTATTGGTAGATATGCATGAAGAAACTCCATGCAGATGGATCGTTTGGACTCACTTGATTTTGAATCACTTAAGACATGCAAATCATACCACATGGGCAAGATGACTGAAAGGCCTCGTTTTCAGTAAGATGGAACAAGAAAGCAACTTGTTGGAAGTAATACATTTTGGTGTGTGCAGTCCAATGAGTGCTGAGGCATGCAGTGGACATCATTATGTTCTTACTTCACAGATGATTCGAGTAGATGCTGAGTATATTTACTTGATGAAACACAAGTCTGAATTATTGAAAGGTTCAAGTAATTTCAGAGTGAAGTTGAAGATCGTCGTGACAAGAGGATAAAATGTCTATGATATGATCATAGAGATGAATATCCGAGTTACGAGTTTGGCACACAATTAAGACATTATGGAAATTGTTTCACGACTAATACCGCCTGGACCACCATAGTGTGATGGTGTGTCCGAACATCACAACTGCACCCTATTGGATATGGTGCATACCATGATGTCTCTTATCGAATTACCACTATCGTTTATGGGTTAGGCATTAGAGACAACCGCACTCACTTTAAATAGGGCACCACACAATTCCGTTGAGACGACACCGTATGAACTATGGTTTAGAGAAACCTAAGCTGTCGTTTCTCAAAAGTTTGGGGCTGTGATGCTTATGTGAAAAAGTTTCAGGCTGATAAGCTTGAACCCAAAGCGTATAAATGCATCTTCATAGAATACCCAAAAATAGTTGGGTATACCTCCTATTTCAGATCCGGAAGCAAAAGTGATTGTTTCTAGAAACAGGTCCTTTCTCGAGAAAAAGTTTCTCTCGAAAGAATTGAGTGGGAGGATGGTGGAGACTTGATGAGGTTATTGAACCGTCACTTCAACTAGTGTGTAGCAGGGCATAGGAAGTTGTTCCTATGGAACCTACACCAATTGAAGTGGAAGCTTATGATAGTGATCATGAAACTTCGGATCAAGTCACTACCAAACCTCATAGGTTGACAAAGATGTGTACTACTTCAGAGAGGTACGTAATCCTGTCTTGGAAGTCATGTTGCTAGACAACAATGAACCTACGAGCTATGGAGAAGCGATGGTGGGCCCGGATTCCGAAAATGGCTCGAGGCCATAAAATCCGAGAGAGGATCCATGTATGAAAACAAAGTGTAGACTTTGGAAGAACTACTTGATGGTCGTAAGGCTGTTGGGTACATATGGATTTTAAAAGGAAGACGGACAATGATGGTAAGTGTCACCATTAAGAAAGCTCGACTTGTCGTTAAGATGTTTTCCGACAAGTTTAAGGAGTCGACTACAATGAGACTTTCTCACTCATAGCGATGCTAAGAGTCTGTTGGAATTATGTTAGCAGTTACTGCATTATTTATGAAATCTTGCAGATAGGATGTCAAAACATTGTTTCCTCGATGTTTTTCTTGAGGAAAGGTTGTATGTGATACAACCAGAAGGTTTTGTCAATCCTGAGATTCTAACAAGTATGCAAAGCTCCAGCAATCCTTCTAAGGACTGGAGTAAGCATCTCGGAATTGGAATGTACGCTTTGATGAGATTATCAAAGATTTTGGGTTTCTACAAAGTTTATGAGAAACTTGTATTTCCAAAGGAGTGAGTGGGAGCACTATAGAATTTTTGATGAGTATATGTTGTTAACATATTGTTGATCAAAAATGATGTAGAATTTCTGGAAAGCATGTAGGGTTATTTGAAAAGTGTTTTTCAGTGGAAAACCTGGATTAAGCTACTTGAACATTGAGCATCAAGATCTATAAGGATAGATCAAAAATGCTTAATGGTACTTTCAAATAAATACATACCGTGACAAGATTTTGAAGGAGTTCAAAATAGATCAGCAAAGAAGGAGTTCTTGGCTGTGTTACAAGGTGTGAGTATTGAGTAAGACTCAAGACCTGACCACGGCACAAGAGAGAGAAAGGACGAAGGTCGTCCCCTATGCTTTAGACGTGGGCTCGACAGTATGTTGTGTTGCGTACCGCACCTGAAGTGTGCCAAGCCATGAGTCAGTCAAGGGGTACAAGTGTGATCTAGGAATGGATCACAGGACAACGATCAAGGTTATCCTTAGTAACTAGTGGACTAAGGAATTTTCTCGATTATGGAGGTGGTAAAAGAGTTCATCGTAAAGGGTTACGCCGATGCAATTTTTGGCACTAATCTGGATGATACTGAGTAGTAAACCGGATTCGTATAGTAGAACAGTTATTTGGAATAGCTCCAAATATAGCGTGATAGCTGCATCTACAAAATTACATAGAGATTTGTAAAGCACACACGGATCTGAAAGGTTCAGACCCGCTGACTATAACATCTCTCACAAGCATAACATGATCAAACCCAGAACTCATTGAGTGTTAATCACATGGTAATGTGAACTAGATTATTGACTCTAGTAAACTCTTTGGGTGTTAGTCACATGGGGATGTGATCTTGAGTGTTAATCACATAGTGATGTGAACTGGATTATTGACTCTAGTGCAAGTGGGAGACTGTTGGAAATATGCCCTAGAGGCAATGATAAATTAGTTATTATTATTATATTTCCTTGTTCATGATAATCGTTTATTGTCCATTCTAGAATTGTATTGATAGGAAACTCAGATACATGTGTGGATACATAGACAACACCATGTCCCTAGTAAGTCTCTAGTTGACTAGCTCGTTGATCAATAGATGGTTACGGTTTCCTGACCACGGACATTGGATGTCGTTGATAATGGGATCACATCATTAGGAGAATGATGTGATGGACAAGACCCAATCCTAAGCCTAGCACAAGATCGTGTAGTTCGTATGCTAAAAGCTTTTCTAATGTCAAGTATCATTTCCTTAGACCATGAGATTGTGCAACTCCCGGATACCGTATAAGTGCTTTGGGTGTACCAAACATCACAACGTAACTGGGTGGCTATAAAGGTGCACTACGGGTATCTCCGAAAGTGTCTGTTGGGTTGGCACGAATCGAGACTGGGATTTGTCACTCCGTGTAAACGAAGAGGTATCTCTGGGCCCACTCGGTAGGACATCATCATAATGTGCACAATGTGACCAAGGAGTTGATAAGGGGATGATGTGTTACGGAACGAGTAAAGAGACTTGCCGGTAACGAGATTGAACGAGGTATCGGGATACCGACGATCGAATCTCGGGCAAGTATCGTACCGATAGACAAAGGGAATTGAATACGGGATTGATTGAATCCTCGACATCGTGGTTCATCCAATGAGATCATCATGGAGCATGTGGGAGCCAACATGGGTATCCAGATCCCGTTGTTGGTTATTGACCGAAGAGTTGTCTCGGTCATGTCTACTTGTCTCCCGAACCCGTAGGGTCTACACACTTAAGGTTCGGTGACGCTAGAGTTGTAGAGATATTAGTACGCGTTTAACCAAAAGTTGTTCGGAGTCTGGAATGAGATCTCGGACGTCACGAGGAGTTCTGGAATGGTCCGGAGGTAAAGATTTATATATAGGAAGTCCAGTTTCGGCCACCGGGAGAGTTACGGAAGTCATCGGTATTGTACCGGGACCACCGGAAGGGTCCCGGGGGTCCACCGGATGGGGCCACCTATCCCGGAGGGCCCCATGGGCTGAAGGGGTGTGGGAACCAGCCCCTGGTGGGCTGGTGCTCCCCCCCTTGGGCCTCCCATGCGCATAGGGTTGGAAACCCTAAGGGGTGCGGGCGCCTCCACTTGGCTTGGAGGCCAAGCCACCCCTAGGGCTGCCGCCCCCCTCCCTAGATGGGATCTGCAAGGGGCCGGCGCCCCCCTAGGCGCCCTCCCTCCCCCCACTATATATAGGACCCCTAGGGGGGCGCCGGCCCTAGGAGATCCAATCTCCAAGGGGGGGCGGCGGCCAAGGGGGGTGGCTTGCCCCCCAAGCCAAGTGGGGCGCCCCCCACCCCTAGGGTTTCCAACCCTAGGCGCAGGGGGAGGCCCAAGGGGGGTGCACCAACCCACCAGGGACTGGTTCCCTTCCCCACTTCAGCCCATGGGGCCCTCCGGGATAGGTGGCCCCACCCGGTGGACCCCCGGGACCCTTCCAGTGGTCCCGGTACAATACCGGTGACCCCCAAAACTTTCCCGGTGGCCGAAACTAGACTTCCTATATACAATTCTTCACCTCCAGACCATTCCGGAACTCCTCGTGACATCCGGGATCTCATCTGGGACTCCGAACAACTTTCGAGTTACCGCATACTAATATCTCAACAACCCTAGCGCCACCGAACCTTAAGTGTGTAGACCCTACGGGTTCGGGAGACACGCAGACATGACCGAGACGACTCTCCAGTCAATAACCAACAGCGGGATCTGCATACCCATGTTGGCTCCCACATGCTCCTCGATGATCTTATCGGATGAACCATGATGTCGAGGATTCACACTGGTAGAAAAAGGGCATATAGTCCCGGTTCGTAAGGGCCTTTAGTCCCGGTTCCGGAACCGGGACTAAAGTGTCGGTACTAATACCTCCCCCCTTTAGTCCCGGTTCAATCCAGAACCGGGACTAAAGGCCCTCCACATGGGCAGTGCGCAGAGCCCAGTCAGGAGACCCTTTGGTCCCGGTTGGTGGCACCAACCGGGACCAATAGGCATCCACGCGTCAGCACTTCTGTGGCTGGGGTTTTTGTTTTTTTTTGAAAGGGGGGGGGGTTGGGGGTTTTGGGGGGTTAATTTAGGTGTTTCATATATTGTGTTAGCTAGCTATAATTAATAGAGAGAAGTGTCCTCTGTTATGTCCGTGCTTGGTCGACGCTACGTACTATACATACGTATAGAGAGGACTAGACACGCTAGCTAGCTAGTAAGCAAACGAAGGAAACAGAAGATCCTCATGAACATATATGCATACAGAGAGAAGTGATATCGACCACCTATCCTTCTCCGAGAGATTGGTCGAACAACAAGTTCTCGTATATCTATCTGACACTATCGGCTACATATATACAATAATTATCTCTTACAAATATAATCATGCGAACTCAGGGTCCACATAGAATTCTCCGTCTTCAGGGATCACGTGGTCAAGAAAGAATGCCGCCAATTCCTCTTGAATTGCTCGCATGCGAGCTGGTGCTAGGAGTTCATCCCGCTTCCGAAACATCTAATTTGAAGAAGGGGGTCAATACATATATATATATAAATGAATGAAACTCAACACAAATGATGGTAATAAAATAAAATTGTGAATGTTGTTATTTACGTACTTCATATTGTTCGTTAGAGTACCCGCCCCGCTCACAGGTCGTGTGGCAGATGGACTCGCAGATGTAGTATCCACAGAAATCATTCCCTTGTTCCTGCCACAACCACTTTACAAGAAATAGAGGTCAATCAAACTGATAAGCAAGAATGCTAAATGGTATTGATGAAACTAGCGCTTGAATCACTAGGAGATGCGCGGAACATGCTACTATAGTACTTACTTTCGGGTGTCTAAATTCCAGCTCCTTCGGCAGTCCCGGAACTGTTTTGGTGTCTCCAAACCCTGCCGGACAAAGAAAACAATTACTTAATATCAGGAAATGAACAAAGTTGCTGATATGGTGGATAATGATCGATTTAACTTACTTCTTGAGGATTTCAGTCATGTCCGCATACTCCTTGGGATCTTTTCGTTTAGAGTCCAAGACGGTTACTACTCCCTGCTCAAGCTTAATCTCTAGGAGAATATAGTGGAAACTGCACACACATGCATAACTCATGAATTACATTACTATAACCTTGACTAATATATAAGGGAAATCAAATACGCACAAGACAGTAACACTCACCTGAAGTTGTAAGGAAAGAGTATTATATCTTTGTTTTGATTTATTACGAACGATCCTAGCAAGTTGGTCTCGGTAGCTGCGGCATGAAGTTTAACCTGAGTTGCATCTATGAGATATGTGTTAATGAACCCAATATCACTGACTTGTCTTTTCTTCAATTCGGCGATCTTCAATCTGCATAATATAGTGAGGATGATTATAAATACATGCAATGAAAGAGCTAAGCTATATAGAGAAACTTAATGACAGAAGTAGTACTACTTACAGACAGTAGCAGGCGACCGTTGTTTTATCGAGGGCCAATTGATTGAAAAACTGATAGAACTCCTCAAATGGAATAGGCAACAGATCAATTCCAACGAGGTCATGCTCCTTTTTAACTTTCACATACAAAGTACTCCTCCCCCAGAGTCTCTGCAGATTTTCAAGTACCAATCATGCAATCTTCGCATCATCGTTGATAGAGATCTTTCATCTTTGACAAGAGGCTTCCCGTACTCGTATCTTTGTATCTGCACGTCCATGGGTTCATAATGTACTTCGTCGGGCAGGTAATCTGCAAGATTGCTATAACCGGGCACCATCCTCGGATCATTAGCGACGTTGTGGCTAGGCACCTTGAGCGGGGGGCACGATTGCTTCGCTTGTTCGCTGAGCTGGGCAATTTGTTTCCCAGCTCGTCGTTCTTTCAGCCTTTGATCACTGATAGTACTTCCCGACCGCTCCGCTTCGGCAAATTCCTTTCCAATAATGCGGTCATAGTTTCCTTTCGGCGGATCAGACTTCGGTGGTTTTGTCAGGGCAGCCAGAGTGTGCTTCACTTTCACCCGATCTACCTTCTTCTCCGGAGGTGGATGTTTCTTTGCTTTCACCCCTTCAAAGAAGTTCCTCACTTCTTCTCACGCGATCTCGGCATTCTCCTCCAGGGTCCTCTCATATGGTAACTTCTCTAGAGTCTTCAGAGAAGGACCGAATCTGTATGTCCTCCCGCCTCTGGTTGTACTGCTAGACACCGACCGAGCAAACGGAGCGGTTGTCTTCTTTACTTGATTAAGAGGCGGAGGAGAAGGACTACGACGCGCCGGAGCAGCTGGAGCGGCGGCAGGTCTCTTCCGCCCTTGCTGACGAGGCGGAGAAGGAGGAGGCTGGCTGCTCGGGCGCGTCGGCGCAGGCGGAGAAGGAGGCGGAGTGCCGCCACGCGCTGGAGAAGGAGACGGCCGAGGGCCCTGATCGTCACTCGCCGGAGGAGGAGGCGGTGGAGGCGGAGTGCCCTGACTTGCCGGAGGTGGAGGAGGAGGTGGTGGCGTCCAGTTCGGAAGGTTGATGAGCTCCTTCCGCCATAGGCATGGAGTCTTCAGAGCAGACCCCAGCCGAGTCTCCCCTTCACCGGTAGGGTGGTCAAGCTAGAGGTCCTCAAATCCCTCCGTTATCTCATCCACCATCACCCTAGCATATCTTTCTGGAATCGGCCGGCAGTGAAAAGTTGCTCCGGGTTCAGTAGGATAAACAGAGCCAACAGCCGCCTTGACCTTCAAATTCATCCATTGCGTCATAAGGTGGCAATTTTGAGACTCCGTTATAGCATCCACGGGATAGCTGGCAGGAGCCGTCAAGGCATGCTCCAGCTGAAGCAGCTCGGTGGAAGCCACGCTACTTCTGCGCTGAGATGGCGGGGTAGCTTCGGGGGAGGCTTTGGCAGTACGTTTGCTGCGATTTGCTTCTCGTTCCTCTATCGCGTCTACCATTGCTTGCAGCGCCTGTATTTGGGTCTGCTGCACTTTTTTCCTCCCCTCATGGGATTTGTAACCGCCTGCGTCCGGAAACCCAACCTTCCACGGAATGGAGCCTGGCGTGCCTCGTGTCCGTCCAGGGTGCTCAGGATTCCCGAGGGCCATTGTGAGCTCATCGTTCTCTCTGTCTGGAAAGAACGTCCCTTCCTGCGCTGCTTCGATATACTGCTTAAGCTTACTGACTGGTATGTCCATTTGATCGTTCGTCCAAATGCACTTCCCTGTTACAGGGTCCAGTGTTCCGCCAGCCCCGAAGAACCAAGTCCGGCAACGGTCTGGCCAGTTAATTGTCTCTGGTTCGATCCCTTTATGAACCAGATCATTTTCAGTCTTGGACCACTTAGGCCGGGCTACGAGGTAGCCACCTGACTCTGTGCGATGGTGAAGCTTCTTCTTCGCATCATTTTGCTTGTTTGTCGCCGACATCTTCTTACTCTTTTCTGATGTCTTGTGGGCCACAAATGTGGGCCAGTGATCTCTGATCTTCTCATATCCGCCCTTGAATTCTGGTGTCTCATTATTTTCGACAAACTTATTCAGCTCTTTCTTCCACCTCCTGAATAGTTCTGCCATCCTCTTCAGAGCAAAAGACTTGATTAATTTCTCTTTAACTGGGTTCTCTGGATTATCCTCAGGCGGTAGGGTGAAATTTGACTTCAGCTCGGTCCAAAGATCATTTTTCTACATATCATTGACATAAGACACCTCAGGATCTTCTGTAGCCGGCTTAAACCATTGATGGATGCTTATCGGGATCTTGTCCCTAACCAGAACCCCGCACTGAGCAACAAATGCGCTCTTTGTCCGGAGGGGTTCAATAGGTTGGCCGTCGGGCGCGATTGCTATGATCTCAAACTTTTCATCCGAGCTCAACTTTTTCTTCGGGCCTCGTCTCTTTACCGAAGTTGTGCTCGATTCGGAGGGCTAGGAAAAAGAACAAAGACTTAATTAATATGTGTACATACTAAAACAATGAATGCATCAGTCAGCTAGTCAGCATAGGCTTAACTAATATATATACCTGGCCGGACTCGATTCGGTCACCGGAGCCGTCATCATGGTCTCCTTCTTGCACCGGCATTGGGTCACCGGAGCCGTCCTCATGTTCTTCTTCTTGCACCGGCATTAGGTCACCGTAGCCAGCTTGTTCACCCTCTCCTTCCAGACCATCGGTTTCGTTGAGAAACAACGAGATGGCATCACTTCCTTCTGCGATTATGTCCCTCAACAACGCTTCTTTTGTTGCTTCGTCTAGGGCGTTGTCCATAGTTTCTACAAATATTTACAACATGGCAATTATTATTCAAACATGACAGATGGATATATTAGTGCCAAACATAGAACTAGCTACCTAATCATAGTAAGCTATAGGGAGGGGGTATATATCGACAACGACGACACTACATCTATGTCCCTCGACGACCCTCGTTCCCGATAAAAAAAGAGGAAGAAGAAGAAAAAAAAGAGGATCTCCTCTATTCTTTCTTCTCCTCTTTTTTTTCTTCTTCTTCTTCTTTTTTTATCCTCTTCTTCCTCTCATGTTCGATAGGATCGCCGAGGGGTCGGGAGGTTGCCTAGTGTCAAGGGATTCAACAAAACCATGTCTTCATCATTAGGCGAAAGTAACATGTGCATGATGGTACGAAGCTCTTCAAAGTTGTTCTGGAACGGAGTCCCAGATAGGATAATTCGCTTTTTGGTACAAAGTTCAGCAAGAGCCTTCCAATTATCGCTATTTGGAAGGCCTTTGCTGAATTCGTACCAAAAGGCGGATTAATCTATCCGGGACTCCATTCCAGAACAACTTTGCAGAACTTCGTACCAACATGCCCTGGTTACTTCCGGCTAATGATGAAGGCATGGATTTCTTCAATACTTTGACACTAGGAAACCTCTCTCTACTTCCGACTAATAATAATAATAAGAAGAAGAAGAAGAAGAAGAAGAAGAAAAGAAAAGAAGAAAAAAAAGAGGAGAAGAAGAAAGGAATAGTGGAGAAGAAGAGAAAATAGAATATATTCTATTTTCTCTTCTTCTCCACTATTCCTTTCTTCTTCTCCCCTTCTTCTTCTTCTTTTTTCTTCTTCTTATTTATTTCTCCTCTTCTTTTCGGTAGAGGAAACCATAAATAGCTAGCAAGTATCGTGGGTGTGAGATACATGTGGCCTTCGGTGTCGGACACTACATCCACGTCCCACAAGTGACGTGGGCGTTGAAGCCCGCGCCACTTGTGGGATGTGGGTGTAGTGTCCGACACCGACGATACATGTATCTCACACCGACGATACTTTCTATTTAGGGTTTCTCCTCTACCACTCCTCGACCTCTCGACGACCCTCGTTCCCGATAAAATAAAGAGGAAGAAGAAGAAGAAAAAAGAAGAGAAGAAAGAATAGAGGAGAAGACTTCCTCTTCTTCCTCTCCTCTTCTTCTCCCTCTTCTTCCCCTTCTTCCTCGCCTCTCTCATGAATGTCCGGCGTTCTCAACCCCCCCCCC
>NC_041392.1:67590584-67591196 GCF_002162155.2 Triticum dicoccoides
AAAAAAAAGAAGAAAAAAAAGAGGAGAAGAAGAAAGGAATAGAGGAGAAAAGAGAAAATAGAATATATATTCTATTTTTCTCTTCTTCTCCTCTATTCCTTTCTTCTTCTCCTCTTCTTTTTCTTCTTTTTTCTTCTTCTTATTTATTTCTCCTCTTCTTTTCGGTAGAGGAAAGAATAGAGGAGAAGACTTCCTCTTCTTCCTCTCCTCTTCTTCTCCCTCTTCTTCCCCTTCTTCCTCGCCTCTCTCATGAATACATATACATGTACAGTATATATGAACAAAAAAATATATCAATACATCCATCGATATCATTCCATACATACATATACATCTACATTATATATGAACAAAAAAATATCAAAATTCATCATACATACATGTACAGTATATATGAACAAAAATTATAAACTTTCTCCCCAACTCATACATACATACATACATACATCTACATCATATCAATATTTTGCAAACTATGGAGCAGGGAAGGAAAGAAGGGGGGAGGATGGGGCGGTAGCTACCTCTCCCGGAGGGATCGGGGAGGAGACGCGGGCGGCCGGCGTCGGGGGCGACGGCGACGAGGACGGGCTCGGGGTCGGTGAGGGCGAGGGC
>NC_041392.1:67591801-67616153 GCF_002162155.2 Triticum dicoccoides
GGGGGCGGTGGATGGGCTCGGCGGCGCAGGGGGTGCTCGGGGGCGGTGGACGGGCGGCCGGCGACGACGGCGAGGTAGGGCGCGCTCGGGGGCGGGGCAGGGGCAACGGCAGCGACAGCGAGGCGAGCAGAGGGGCAGCCTGGCGGCGACGTCGGGGCGGGATCGAAGAAACTGAACCAAAATTTTCACAAGTGTGGCTTATATAGACGGAGCATTGGTCCCGGTTGGTGGCACAAACCGGGACTAATGCCCCCTTTAGTCCCGGTTGGTGCCACGAACCGGGACCAAAGGCCAATTTTCAGCAGCCCAAAGGGCGGGAAGCGGCGGCCTTTGGTCCCGGTTGGTGGAACCAACCGGGACTAAAGGGGGGCATTGGTCACGGTTGGCGCCACGAACCGGGACCAATGCCCCCTTTAGTCCCGGTTGGTGCCACCAACCGGGACCAATGGCCTTCGCTGCCCCGAGCCCAAAAGTTTAGTCCCACATCGCTAGCTGAAGGGCGCCGGCACTGGTTTAAAAGCGCGGGTGTGCCCACCCATTCGAGCTCCTCTCTAATGCAGACTTTCGGGCTTAACTTGCTACTACCAGTGGGCCTATTGGGCCTTCTGCGGGCCTGAATCCTGGCCCATGTAGGGTTTCTAGTCGTATTCAGGCCGTGGAGGCCCAGTAGGAGGCATTTTTTTTGGTTTTTTCTTTTTTATTTCTATATTTTTTTGGTTTATTATTTTTTTATTTCTACTTAAAACTAAATACTTATAGTTTTTTAGTGATTTCTTTTTGCTTTTAGGTCACAAAAATTATAAACTTTCTGTTAGTGCCATTAGTTTTAAATTTTAAATAGTTTAAATTTGAATTTTTAAAAATTTGTGTGAATCGCTAGTTTATGAATAACTTTACTATAAAAATAGATTTTTTTTCTATTTATTTTTTATTTCTACTTACAACTAAATACTTACAGTTTTTTAGTGATTTCTTTTTGCTTTTAGGTCACAAAAATTATAAACTTTCTGTTAGTGCCATTAGTTTTAAATTTTAAATAGTTTAAATTTGAATTTTTAAAAATTTGTGTGAATCACTAGTTTATGAATAACTTTACTATAAAATTAGAAATTTTTTCTTCTTTGCTATTTATTTTTTATTTATACTTACAATTAAATACTTATAGTTTGATTTTAGGTCACAAAAATTATATTCTTTTTGCTATTGAAGAATATTATAGTTTTATTTTAGTTGATCATAACATAATATTTTAATTGATTGTTTTTATTTTCATAAAAGTTTTGTAGTTTATTCTGTTTGATATTAATTCATTCTTTGAGCTAAATGACTCTGAAATTGGAAAGCATTTCAAAATGAACTCTGAAAAGGTTGAAAGTTGGCATGGTATCATCATTTCACCCACATAGCATGTTCCAAAAAGTAGAGAGGGTTACGACAAAAACTTGATGCACTTCGTGTACAAAATGGACAATCACTTTCGAAGTATCAAAGTTTCAAACCATAAGACATGAAAGCATTTCAAATGAACTCTGAAAAAGTTAAAAGTTGGGATGGTATCATAATTTCACCCACATAGCATGTGCATGTACAAAACGGACAATGGTAGCATGTTCGTCTGTTACAAATTTGGCATGGTATCATCATAATAGTTGCGGGAGAAAGTATTCACTTTTTCTTCGCTTGTGTCATTTGCTTATTGCGCCGTAACCATGGATAATCTTCATTGTTTATCAGGATGCTTGGGTCAGCCTTGACATTGAAGGGAGGAATTTCATGAAACTTTTCATAATCTTCAGACATGTCTGTCTTGCCGTCCACTCCCAGGATGTCCCTTTTTCCTGAAAGAACTATGTGGCGCTTTGGCTCATCGTATGATGTATTCGCTTCCTTATCTTTTCTTTTTCTCGGTTTGGTAGACATGTCCTTCACATAGATAACCTGTGCTACATCATTGGCTAGGACGAACGGTTCGTCAGTGTACCCAAGATTTTTCAGATCCACTGTTGTCATTCCGTACTGTGGGTCTACCTGTACCCCGCCGCCTAACAGATTGACCCATTTGCACTTAACAAAGGGACCTTAAAATCAGGTCCGTAGTCAAGTTCCCATATGTCCACTATGTAACCATAATATGTGTCATTTCCGCTCTCGGTTGCTGCATCAAAGCGGACACCGCTGTTTTGGTTGGTGCTCTTTTGATCTTGGGCGATCGTGTAAAATGTATTCCCATTTATCTCGTATCCTTTGTAAGTAAATACAGTCAAAGATGGTCCCCTGGACAACAAGTACAACTCATCACAAACAGTGTTGTCACCTCTGAGACGTGTTTCCAACCAACTGCTGAAAGTCCTGATGTGTTCACATGTAATCCAGTCGTCGCACTGCTCCGGGTGTTTGGAGCGCAGACTGTTCTTGTGTTCATCGACATACGGGGTCACCAACGTAGAGTTCTGTAGAACTGTGTAGTGTGCTTGAGACCAAGAATATCCGTCCCTGCATATTATTGAGTCTCTTCCAAGAGTGCCTTTTCCAGTCAGTCTCCCCTCATACCGCGATTTAGGGAGACCTATCTTGTTAAGGCCAGGAATGAAGTCAACACAAAACCCGATAACATCCTCTGTTTGATGGCCCATGGAGATGCTTCCTTCTGTCCTAGCGCGGTTACGGACATATTTCTTTAGGACTCCCATGAACCTCTCAAAGGGGAACATATTGTGTAGAAATACGGGCCCCAGGATGACAATCTCGTCGACTAGATGAACTAGGACGTGCGTCATGATATTGAAGAAGGATGGTGGGAACACCAGCCCGAAACTGACAAGACAATGCGCCACATCACTCCTTAGCCTTGGTACGATTTCTGGATCGATCACCTTATGAGAGATTGCATTGAGGAATGCACATAGCTTCACAATGGCTAATCGGACGTTTTCCGGTAGAAGCCCCCTCAATGCAACCGGAAGCAGTTGCGTCATAATCACGTGGCAGTCATGAGACTATAGGTTCTGAAACTTTTTCTCTGGCATATTTATTATTCCCTTTATATTCGACGAGAAGCCAGTCGTGACCTTCATACTGAGCAGGCATTCAAAGAAGATTTCTTTCTCTTCTTTCGTAAGAGCGTAGCTAGCAGGACCTTTATACTGCTTCGGAGGCATGCCGTCTTTTTCGTGCAAACGTTGCAGGTCCTCTCGGGCCTCAGGTGTATCTTTTGTCTTCCCATACACGCCCAAGAAGCCTAGTAGGTTCACACAACGGTTCTTCATCACGTGCATCATGTCGATTGAGGAGCGGACCTCTAGGTCTTTCCAGTAGGATAGGTCCCAAAATATAGATTTCTTCTTCCACATGGGTCCGTGTCCCTCAGCGTCATTCGGAACAGCTAGTCCACCGGGACCCTTTCCAAAGATTACGTAGTGTAAATCATTGACCATAGCAAGCACGTGATCACCGGTGCGCATGGCGGGCTTCTTCCGGTGATCTGCCTCGCCTTTGAAATGCTTGCCTTTCTTTCGACATTGATGGTTGGTTGGAAGAAATCGACGATGGCCCAGGTACACATTCTTCCTGCATTTGTCCAGGTATATACTTTCAGTATCATCTAAACAGTGCGTGCATGCGTGGTATCCTTTGTTTGTCTGTCCTGAAAGGTTACTGAGAGCGGGCCAATTGTTGATGGTCACGAACAGCAACGCCTTAAGGTTAAATTCCTCCTGTCTGTGCTCATCCCACGTACGTACACCGTTTCCATTTCACAGCTGTAAAAGTTCTTCAACTAATGGCCTTAGGTACACATCAATTTCGTTGCCGGGTTGCTTAGGGCCTTGGATGAGAACTGGCATCATAATGAACTTCCGCTTCATGCACATCCAAGGAGGAAGGTTATACATACATAGAGTCACGGGCCAGGTGCTGTGATTGCTTCTCTGCTCCCCGAAAGGATTAATGCCATCCGCGCTTAAAGCAAACCATACATTCCTTGGGTCCTTTGCAAACTCATCCCAGTACTTTCTCTTGATTTTTCTCCACTGCGACCCGTCAGCGGGTGCTCTCAACTTCCCATCTTTCTTTCGGTTCTCACTGTGCCATCGCATCAACTTGGCATGCTCTTCGTTTCTGAACATATGTTTCAACCGTGGTATTATAGGAGCATACCACATCACCTTCGCAGGAACCCTCTTCCTGAGGGGCTCGCCGTCAACATCACCAGGGTCATGTCGTCTGATCTTATACCGCAACGCACCGCATACCGGGCATGCATTCAGATCCTTGTATGCACTGCGGTAGAGGATGCAGTCATTAGGGCATGCATGTGTCTTCTCCACCTCCAATCCTAGAGGGCATACGACCTTCTTTGCTGCGTATGTACTGTCGAGCAATTCGTTATCCTTTGGAAGCTTCTTCTTCAATATTTTCAGTAGCTTCTCAAATCCTTTGTCAGCCACAGCATTCTCTGCCTTCCACTGCAGCAATTCCAGTACGGTACCGAGCTTTGTGTTGCCATCTTCGCAATTGGGGTATAACCCTTTTTTGTGATCCTCTAACATGCGATCGAACTTCAGCTTCTCCTTTTGACTAATGCATTGCGTCCTTGCATCGACAATGACCCAGCGGAGATCATCATCATCAGGCACATCGTCTGGTTCCTCTTGATCTTCAGCAGCTTCACCCGTGGCAGCATCATTGGGCACATCGTCTGGTTCCTCTTGATCTTCACCAGCTCCCCCCGTTGCAGCATCACCGTATTTAGGGGGCACATAGTTGTCATCGTACTCTTCTTCTTCGCCGTCTTCCATCATAACCCCTATTTCTCCGTGCCTCGTCCAAACATTATAGTGTGGCATGAAACCCTTGTAAAGCAGGTGGGAGTGAAGGATTTTCCGGTTAGAGTAAGACCTCGTATTCCCACATTCAGTGCATGGACAACACATAAAACCATTCTGCTTGTTTGCCTCAGCCGCATCGAGAAACTCATGCACGCCCTTAATGTACTCGCGGGTGTGTCTGTCACCGTACATCCATTGCCGGTTCATCTGCGTGCATTATATATAATTAAGTGTCCAAATTAATAGAAGTTCATCATCACATTAAAACCAAAGTGCATACGTAGTTCCCATCTAACAACATATAGCTCTCCAGAGCATCTAATTAATTAAACCATACATTGAAACTATGTAAAACATTTCAATGCGAAAACAAATGCGATCATAATCGCAACCAAGGTAACAATTGATCCAACGGCATAATGATACCAAGCCTCAGTATGAATGGCATATTTTCTAATCTTTCTAATCTTCAAGCGCATTGCATCCATCTTGATCTTGTGATCATCGACGACATCCGCAACATGCAACTCCAATATCATCTTCTCCTCCTCAATTTTTTTTATTTTTTCCTTCAACAAATTGTTTTCTTCTTCAACTAAATTTAACCTCTCGACAATAGGGTCGGTTGGCATTTCCGATTCACATACATCCTAGATAAATAAAATCTATGTCACGTTGGTCGGCATAATTTTCATAAACAATAAATGAACCAATAGTTATAAAGATAATATACATACCAAATCCGAATCATAGACAGGACGAGGGCCGACGGGGGTGGATACCAAAACCATCGCACTATATAAGATGCAACAATAAATGTAAAAAAATGATACAAGTATCTACCTAAACATACAAGTAAGAATATTTTTCCTTTCAGAAAGAAGATAAGAACAAGAGGCTCACCACGGTGGTGTCGGTGATGAGATCGGCGCGGGTGATCGACGGCGGTGAAGACGGGGACGGGGCGTGACGGACCACTAAATCTAGACAAATCTCGAGGAAAATGGAGCTTGGAGGTCGAGCTTCGAGAGGAGAAAGCTTAAGTAGTGTGGCTCGGGCATTCCATCGAACACCTTGTGTGCATAGGAGGTGAGCTAGAGCACCACCAAGCCCTCTCCCCCTCGGCCAGAAAAAAACAGAGCAGTGTGCTCTGCTCTTATGCGAGGGGGTATATATAGGCACGTCATTGGTCCCGGTTGGTGGCATGAACCGGGACTAAAGGGAAGCCTTTGGTCCCGGTTCAAGCCACCAACCGGGACCAATGGTGGTGGGCCAGGAGCGAGGCCCATTGGTCCCGGTTCGTCCCACCAACCGGGACCAAAAGGTCCAGACGAACCGGGACCAATGGCCCATGTGGCCCGGCCGGCCCCCTGGGCTCACGAACCGGGACCAATGCCCACATTGGTCCCGGTTCTACACTGAACCGGGACTAATGGGCTGAGCCGGCCTGGACCATAGCCCTGTTTTCTACTAGTGTCAATCAATCCCGTATACAATTCCCTTTGTCAATCAGTACGTTACTCGCCCGAGACTCGATCGTCGGTATCCCAATACCTCGTTCAATCTCGTTACCGGCAAGTCACTTTACTCGTACCGCAATGCATGATCCCGTGATCAACCACTTGGTCACGTTGAGCTCATTATGATGATGCATTACCGAGTGGGCCCAGAGATACCTCTCCGTCATACGGAGTGACAAATCCCAGTCTCGATTCGTGCCAACCCAACAGACACTTTCGGAGATACCCGTAGTGCACATTTATAATCACCCAGTTATGTTGTGACGTTTGGCACACCCAAAGCACTCCTACGGTATCCGGGAGTTGCACAATCTCATGGTCTAAGGAAATGATACTTGACATTAGAAAAGATTTAGCAAACGAACTACACGATCTTGTGCTAGGCTTAGGATTGGGTCTTGTCCATCACATCATTCTCCTAATGATGTGATCCCGTTATCAACGACATCCAATGTCCATGGTCAGGAAACCGTAACCATCTATTGATCAACGAGCTAGTCAACGATTTCCGGATAACACAATTATAGCATGAACAATAGACAATTATCATGAACAAGGAAATATAATAATAACCATTTTATTATTGCCTCCAGGGCATATTTCCAACAGTCTCCCACTTGCACTAGAGTCAATAATCTAGTTACATTGTGATGAATCGAACACCCATAGAGTTCTGGTGTTGATCATGTTTTGCTCTAGGGAGAGGTTTAGTCAACGGATCTGCTACATTCAGGTCCGTATGTACTTTACAAATATCTATGTCTCCATTTTGAACACTTTCATGAATGGAGTTGAAGCGACGCTTTATATGTCTGGTCTTCCTGTGAAACCTGGGCTCCTTGGCAAGGGCAATAGCTCCAGTGTTGTCACAGAAGTCATCGGGCCCAACGCATTGGGAATGACTCCTAGGTTGGTAATGAACTCCTTCACCCAGATTGCTTCTTGTGCTGCCTCCGAGGCTGCCATGTACTCCGCTTCACATGTAGATCCCACCACAACACTTTGCTTGCAACTGCACTAGCTTACTGCCCCACCATTCAAAATATACACATATCCGGTTTGTGACTTAGAGTAATCCAGATCTGTGTCGAAGCTAGCATCAACGTAACCCTTTACGACGAGCTCTTCGTCACCTCCATAAACGAGAAACATATCCTTAGTCCTCTTCAGGTACTTCAGGATATTCTTGACCGCTGTCCAGTGTTCCATGCCGGGATTACTTTGGTACCTTCCTACCAAACTTATGGCAAGGTTTACATCAGGTCTGGTACACAGCATAGCATACATGATAGACCCTATGGCCGAGGCATAGGGGACAACACTCATCTTTTCTCTATCTTCTGTCGTGGTCGGGCATTGAGCCGTGCTCAATCTCGTACCTTGCAACACAGGCAAGATCCCCTTCTTTGACTGATCCATATTGAACTTCTTCAATATCTTGTCAAGGTACGTACTCTGTGAAAGACCAATGAGGTGTCTCGATCTATCTCTATAGATCTTGATGCCTAATATGTAAGCAGCTTCTCCAAGATCCTTCATTGAAAAACACTTGTTCAAGTAGGCCTTTATGCTTTCCAAGAATTATATATCATTTCCCATCAATAGTATGTCATCCACATACAATATGAGAAATGCTATAGAGCTCCCACTCACTTTCTTGTAAATGCAGGCTTCTCCATAAGTCTGCGTAAACCCAAATGCTTTGATCATCTCATCAAAATGAATGTTCCAACTCCGAGATGCTTGCACCAGCCCATAGATCAAGCGTTGGAGCTTGCACACCTTGCCAGCATTCTTAGGATCGACAAAACCTTCCGGCTGCATCATATACAATTCTTCCTTAAGGAAACCATTAAGGAATGCAGTTTTGACATCCATTTGCCATATCTCATAATCATAGAATGCGGCAATTGCTAACATGATTCAGACGGACTTCAGCTTCGCTACGGGTGAGAAAGTCTCATCGTAGTCAACCCCTTGAACTTGTCGATAACCCTCAGCGACAAGCTAAGCTTTATAGATGGTTACATTACCATCCGCGTCTGTCTTCTTCTTAAAGATCCATTTATTTTCTATGGCTCGACGATGAACGGGCAAGTCAGTCAAAGTCCATACTTCGTTTTCATACATGGATCCTATCTCGGATTTCATGGCTTCCAACCATTTGTCGGAATCTGGGCCCGCCATCGCTTCCTTATAGTTCGAAGGTTCACCGTTGTCTAACAACATGATTTCCAAGACAGGGTTGACATACCACTCTGGTGCGGAACGTGTCCTTGTGGACCTACGAAGTTCAGTAGCAACTTGATCTGAAGTTTCATGATCATCATCATTAGCTTCCTCTCTAGTCGGTGCAGGCACCTCAGGAACATTTTCTTGAGTTGCGCCACTTTCCGGTTCAAGAGGTAATACTTCATCAAGTTCTACTTTCCTCCCACTTACTTCTTTCGAGAGAAACTCTTTCTCTAGAAAGGATCCATTCTTGGCAACAAAGATCTTGCCTTCGGATCTGAGGTAGAAGGTATACCCAATAGTTTCTTTAGGGTATCCTATGAAGACACATTTTTCTGATTTGGGTTCGAGCTTTTCAGGTTGAAGTTTCTTGACATAAGCATTGCATCCCCAAACTTTTAGAAATGACAGCTTAGGTTTCTTCCCAAACCATAATTCATACGGTGTCGTCTCAACGGATTTCGATGGAGCCCTATTTAAAGTGAATGCGGCAGTCTCTAAAGCATAGCCCCAAAATGACAGCGGTAGATCGGTAAGAGACATCATAGATCGCACCATATCCAATAGAGTGCGATTACGATGTTCGGACACACCATTACGCTGAGGTGTTCCAGGCGGCATGAGTTGTGAAACTATTCCACATTTCCTTAAGTACGTGCCAAATTCGTGACTCAAGTATTCTCCCCCACGATCTGATCGCAAGAACTTGATTTTTCTGTCACGTTGATTTTCAACCTCACTCTGAAATTCCTTGAACCTTTCAAAGGTCTCAGACTTGTGTTTCATTAAGTAGACATACCCATATCTACTCAAGTCATCAGTGAGAGTGAGAACATAACGATAGCCACCGCGAGCCTCAACACTCATTGGGCAGCACACATCAGTATGTATGATTTTCAATAAGTTGGTTGCTCGCTCCATTGTTCCTGAGAACTGAGTCTTGGTCATTTTACCCATGAGGCATGGTTCGCACGTGTCAAATGATTCGTAATCAAGAGACTCCAAAAGTCCATCTGCATGGAGCTTCTTCATGCGTTTGTCACCTATGTGACCAAGGCGGCAGTGCCACAAGTATGTGGGACTATCATTATCAACCTTACATCTTTTGGTATTCACACTATGAATATGTGTAACATTACGCTCGAGATTCATTAAGAATAAACCATTCACCAGCGGAGCATGACCATAAAACATATCTCTCATATAAATAGAACAACCACTATTCTCGGATTTAAATGAGTAGCCACCTCGAATTAAACGAGGTCCTGATACAATGTTCATGCTCAAAGCTGGCACTAAATAACAATTATTGAGGTTTAAAACTAATCCCATAGGTAAATGTAGAGGTAGCGTGCCGACGGCGATCACATCGACCTTGGAACCATTCCCGATGTGCATCGTCACCTCGTCCTTCGCCAGTCTCCGCTTATTCCGCAGCTCCTGCTTTGAGTTACAAATGTGAGCAACCGCACCGGTATCAAATACCCAGGAGCTACTACGAGTACTGGTAAGGTACACATCAATTACATGTATATCACATATACCTTTAGTGTTGCCGGCCTTCTTGCCCGCTAAGTATTTGGGGCAGTTCCGCTTCCAGTGACCACTTCCCTTGCAATAAAAACACTCAGTCTTGGGCTTGGGTCCATTCTTTGGCTTCTTCCCGGCAGCTTGCTTACCGGGCGCGGCAACTCCCTTACCATCCTTCTTGAAGTTCTTCTTACCCTTGCCTTTATTAACTTAGTGGTTTTATTCACCATCAACACTTGATGTTCCTTTTTGATCTCCACCTCCGCTGATTTCAGCATTGAATATACCTCAGGAATGGTCTTTTCCACCCCCTGCATATTGAAGTTCATCACAAAGCTCTTGTAGCTCGGTGGAAGCGACTGAAGGATTCTGTCAATGACCGCGTCATCCGAGAGATTAACTCCCAGTTGAGTCAAGCGGTTGTGCAACCCAGACATTTTGAGTATGTGCTCACTGACAGAACTATTTTCCTCCATCTTACAACTGAAGAACTTGTCAGAGACTTCATATCTCTCGACCCGGGCATGAGCTTGGAAAACCATTTTCAGCTCTTCGAACATCTCATATGCTCCGTGTTGCTCAAAATGCTTTTGGAGCCCCGGTTCTAAGCTGTAAAGCATGCCGTACTGAACGAGGGAGTAATCATCAGCACGTGACTGCCAAGCGTTCATAACGTCTTGGTTCTCTGGGATGGGTGCGTCACCTAGCGGTGCTTCTAGGACATAATCTTTCCTGGCAGCTATGAGGATGATCCTCAGGTTCTGGACCCAGTCCGTATAGTTACTGCCATCATCTTTCAGCTTGGTTTTCTCTAGGAACGCGTTGAAGTTGAGGGCAACATTAGCGTGGGCCATTTGATCTACAAGACATATTGTAAAGATTTTAGACTAAGTTCATGATAATTAAGTTCATCTAATAAAATTATTCAATGAACTCCCACTCAGATAGACATCCCTCTAGTCATCTAAGTGAAACATGATCCGAGTCAACTAGGCCGTGTCCGATCATCACGTGAGATGGACTAGTCAACATAGGTGAACATCTTCATGTTGATCGTATCTTCTATACGACTCATGCTCGACCTTTCGGTCTTTCGTGTTCCGAGGCCATGTCTGTACATGCTAGGCTCGTCAAGTCAACCTAAGTGTATTGCGTGTGTAAATCTGGCTTACACCCGTTGTATTCGAATGTTAGAATCTATCACACCCGATCATCACGTGGTGCTTCGAAACAACGAACCTTCGCAACGGTGCACAGTTAGGGGGAACACTTTCTTGAAATTATTACGAGGGATCATCTTATTTAAGCTACCGTCATTCTAAGCAAATAAGATGTAAAACATGATAAACATCACATGCAATTAAATAGTGACATGATATGGCCAATATCATTTGCTCCTTTTGATCTCCATCTTTGGGGCGCCATGATCATCTTCGTCACCGGCATGACACCATGATCTTCATCATCATGATCTCCATCATCGTGTCTTCATGAAGTTGTCTCGTCATCTATTACTTCTACTACTATGGCTAACGGTTTAGCAATAAAGTAAAGTAATTACATGACGTTTATGTCGACACGTAGGTCATAAATAAATTAAGACAACTCCTATGGCTCCTGCCGGTTGTCATACTCATCGACATGCAAGTCGTGATTCCTATTACAAGAACATGATCAATCTCATACATCACATATATCATTCATCACATCCTTTTGGCCATATCACATCACATGGCACATGCTGCAAAAACAAGTTAGACGTCCTCTAATTGTTGTTACAAGTTTTTACATGGCTGCTATAGGTTTCTAGCAAGAACGTTTCTTACCTACGCCAAAACCACAACGTGATATGCCAATTTCTATTTACCCTTCATAAGGACCCTTTTCATCGAATCTGATCCGACTAAAGTGGGAGAGACAGACACCCGCTAGCCACCTTATGCAACTAGTGCATGTCAGTCGGTGGAACCAGTCTCACGTAAGCGTACGTGTAAGGTCGGTCCGGGCCGCTTCATCCAACGATGCCACCGAATCAAGATAAGACTAGTAATGGCAAGTAAATTGACAATATCGACGCCCACAACTGCTTTGTTTTCTACTCGTGCATAGAAACTACGCATAGACCTAGCTCTAATACCACTGTTGGGGAACATAGCAGAATTTAAAATTTTCTACGCATCACCAAGATCAATCTATGGAGTTATCTAGGAACGAGGGAAAGGGGAGCATCTACATACCCTTGTAGATCGCAAGCGGAAGCGTTCAAGAGAATGGGGTTGATGGAGTCGTACTCGTCGTGATCCAAATCACCGATGACCGAGCGCCGAACGGACGGTACCTCCACGTTCAACACACGTATGGTTGGGAAGACGTCTCCTCCTTCTTGATCCAGCAAGGGGGGAGGAGAGGTTGATGGAGATCCAGCAGCACGACGGCGTGGTGGTGGAAGTAACGGCGATCTCGGCAGGGCTTCGCCAAGCTCAGCGAGAGGGAGAGGTGTGACGGGAGGGAGAGGGAGGCGCCAGGGGCTAGGGTGCGGCTGCCCTCCCTCCCCCCCCCCACTATATATAGGACCCCTAGGGGGGCGCCGTCCCTAGGAGATCCAATCTCCAAGGGGGGCGGCGGCCAAGGGGGTGGCTTGCCCCCCAAGCCAAGTGGGGCGCCCCCCACCCCTAGGGTTTCCAACCCTAGGCGCAGGGGGAGGCCCAAGGGGGGCGCACCAGCCCACCAAGGGCTGGTTCCCTTCCCCACTTCAGCCCATGCGGCCCTCCGGGATAGGTGGACCCACCTGGTGGACCCCCGGGACCCTTCTGGTGGTCCCGGTACAATACCGGTGACCCCCAAAACTTTCCCGGTGGCCGAAACTGGACTTCCTATATACAATTCTTCACCCCCGGACCATTCCGGAACTCCTCGTGACGTCTGGTATCTCATCCTGGACTCCGAACAACTTTCAGGTTACCACATACTAATATCTCAACAACCCTAGCGTCACCGAACCTTAAGTGTGTAGACCCTATGGGTTCGGGAGACACGCAGACATGACCGAGACGACTCTCCGGTCAATAACCAACAGCGGGATCTGGATACCCATGTTGGCTCCCACATGCTCCTCGATGATCTCATCGGATGAACCACGATGTCGAGGATTCAATCAATCCCGTATACAATTCCCTTTGTCAATCGGTACGTTACTCGCCCGAGACTCGATCGCCGGTATCCCAATACCTCGTTCAATCTCGTTACCGGCAAGTCACTTTACTCGTACCGCAATGCATGATCCCGTGATCAACCACTTGGTCACATTGAGCTCATTATGATGATGCATTACCGAGTGGGCCCAGAGATACCTCTCCATCATACGGAGTGACAAATCCCACTCTCGATTCGTGCCAACCCAACAGACACTTTCGGAGATACCCGTAGTGCACCTTTATAGTCACCCAGTTACGTTGTGACGTTTGGCACGCCCAAAGCACTCCTACGGTATCCGGGAGTTGCACGGTCTCATGGTCTAAGGAAATGATACTTGACATTCGGAAAAGCTATAGCAAACGAACTACACGATCTTTGAGCTATGCTTACGATTGGGTCTTGTCCATCACATCATTCTCCTAATGATGTGATCCCGTTATCAATGACATCTAATGTCCATAGTCAGGAAACCATGACTATCTTTTGATCAACGAGCTAGTCAACTAGAGGCTCACTAGGGACGTGTTGTGGTCTATGTATTCACACATGTATTACGATTTCCGGATAACACAATTATAGCATGAACAATAGACAATTATCATGAACAAGGAAATATAATAATAACCATTTTGTTATTGCCTCTAGGGCATATTTCCAACAGCGATGTGTCACGCTGTGAGTTGAGGGGAGCGGCGGCGGAGCGACGTGTCGTCCCCTGGTTGGCCGGAGTGAGGTGGTCGGGCGAGCGAACATGTCCGGCCAGTGAGAAATTTTGTCCGTCGGCGCGAGGGAAAGAATTTTTAGGGTTCATCCGCGAATTTTCGGGGGAGATGACATATATATAGGTAGAGGGAGCTAGGAGAGTCCAAATGAGGTGCGGTTTTCGGCCATGCAATCGTGATCGAACGACCGAGAGGATGGAGCGGGTTTAGGTGGGTTTTGGGCCACTTTGGAGGGGTGTTGGGCTGCAACACTCACGAGGCCTATAGGGTTCCCCGGTTAACCGTTGAAGTATCAAACGAACTCCAAATGGCACGAAACTTGACAGGCGGTCTACCGGTGGTAACCCAAGGCCGCTTGGCAAATCTCGGTCCAATCCAAGAACGTTCAACACCCGCACACGAAAAGAGGCAAAAGAGGACGCCGGAGGGCATAGGAGCGCCGGATTGCAAAACAGACAATGGGGAAAATGCTCGAATGCATGAGATGAACTGAAGGAAATATGCCCTAGAGGCAATAATAAAGTTATTATTTATTTCCTTATATCATGATAAATGTTTATTATTCATGCTAGAATTGTATTAACCGGAAACATAATACATGTGTGAATACATAGACAAACAGAGTGTCACTAGTATGCCTCTACTTGACTAGCTCGTTAATCAAAGATGGTTATGTTTCCTAACCATAGACATGATTTGTCATTTGATTAACGGGATCACATCATTAGGAGAATGATGTGATTGACTTGACCCATTTCGTTAGCTTAGCACTTGATCGTTTAGTTTGTTGCTATTGCTTTCTTCATGACTTATACATATGTTCCTATGACTATGAGATTATGCAACTCCCGTTTACCGGAGGAACACTTTGTGTGCCACCAAACGTCACAACATAACTGGGTGATTATAAAGGTGCTCTACAGGTGTCTCCGAAGGTACTTGTTGGGTTGGCGTATTTCAAGATTAGGATTTGTCACTCCGATTGTCGGAGAGGTATCTCTGGGCCCACTCGGTAATGCACATCACTATAAGCCTTGCAAGCATTGCAACTAATGAGTTAGTTGCGGGATGATGTGTTACGGAACGAGTAAAGAGACTTTCCGGTAACGAGATTGAACTAGGTATTGAGATACCGACAATCGAATCTCGGGCAAGTAACATACCGATGACAAAGGGAACAACGTATGTTGTTATGCGGTTTGACCGATAAAGATCTTCATAGAATATGTAGGAGCCAATATGAGCATCCAGGTTCCGCTATTGTTTATTGACCGGAGATGTGTCTCGGTCATGTCTACATAGTTCTCGAACCCGTAGGGTCCGCACGCTTAAAGTTCGATGACGGTTATATTATGAGTTTATGTGTTTTGATGTACCGAAGGAGTTCGGAGTCCCGGATGAGATCGGGGATATGACGAGGAGTCTCGAAATGGTCGAGACGTAAAGATCAATATATTGGACGACTATATTCGGACATCGGAAAGGTTCTGAGTGATTCGGGTATTTTCGGGAGTACCGGGGAGTTACGGAATTCGTATTGGGCCTTAATGGGCCATACAGGAAAGGAGAGAAAGGCCTCAAAGGGTGGCCGCACCCCTCCCCATGGGCTGGTCCGAATTGGACTAGGGAGGGGGGCGCCCCCTTCCTTCCTTCTCCTTTTCCCTTCCCTTTCCTTCCCTCCTACTCCTACTACTTGGAAGGGCTCCTAGTTATACTAGGAAAAGGGGAATCCTACTCGGCCCTCCCCCTCCTCCACTCCTTTATATACGGGGACAGGGGGCACCCTATAGACACAACAATTGATCTCTTGATCTCTTAGCCGTGTGCGGTGCCCCCTTCCACCATAATCCACCTCGATCATATCGTAGCGGTGCTTAGGCGAAGTCCTGCGACGGTAGAACATCATCATCGTCACCACGCCGTCGTGCTAACGGAACTCTCCCGTGAAGCTCTACTGGATTGGAGTTCGCAGGACGTCATCGAGCTAAACGTGTGCAGAAATCGGAGGTACCGTGCGTTCGGTACTTGGATCAGTCGGATCGTGAAGATGTACGACTACATCAACCGCGTTGTCATAACGCTTCCGCTTTCGGTCTACGAGGGTACATGGACACACTCTCCCGTCTTGTTGCTATGCATCACCATGATCCTGTGTGTGCGTAGGAAATTTTTAAAAATTACTATGTTCCCCAACAGTGGTATCAGAGCCAGGTTTTATGCGTTGATATTATATGCATGAGTAGAACACAAGTGAGTTGTGGGCGATATAAGTCATACTGCTTACCAGCATGTCATACTTTGGTTCGGCAGTATTGTTGGATGAAGCGGCCCGGACCAACATTATGCGTACGCTTACGCGAGACTGGTTCTACCGACGTCCTTTGCACACAGGTGGCTGGCGGGTGTCAGTTTCTCCAACTTTAGTTGAACCGAGTGTGGCTACGCCCGGTCCTTGTGAAGGTTAAAACAGCACCAACTTGACAAACTATCGTTGTGGTTTTGATGCGTAGGTAAGAACGGTTCTTTCTAAGCCCGTAGCAGCCACGTAAAACTTGCAACAATAAAGTAGAGGACGTCTAACTTGTTTTTGCAGGGCATGTTGTGATGTGATATGGTCAAGACGTGCTGAGATATAAGTTGTTGTATAATATGATCATGTTTTGTTGAAGTTATCGGCAACTGGCAGAAGCCTTATGGTTGTCTCTTTATTGCATAAGATGCAAGCGCCAAATAATTGCTTTACTTTATCGCTATGCGATAGCAATAGTTGCAAGAGCAATAGTTGGCGAGACGACCATGTGACGACACATTGATATAGATCAAGATGATGGAGATCATGGTGGCATGCCGGTGACGATGGAAATCATGACGATGCTTTGGAGATGGAGATCAAAGGCACAAGATGATGATGGCCATATCATGTCACATATTTTGATTGCATGTGCTGTTTATCTTTTATGCATCTTATCTTGCTTTGATTGACAGTAGCATTATAAGATGATCTCTCACTAAAATTCAAGATAAAAAGTGTTCTCCCTGAGTATGCACCGTTGCCAAAGTTCGTCGTGCCCAGACACCACATGATGACCGGGTGTGATAAGCTCTACGTCCATCTACAACGGGTGCAAGCCAGTTTTGCACACGCAGAATACTCAGGTTAAACTTGACGAGCCTAGCATATGTAGATATGGCCTCAGAACACTAAGACCGAAAGGTCGAGCATGAATCATATAGTAGATATGATCAACATAGTGATGTTCACCATTGAAAACTACTCCATTTCACGTGATGATCGGTTATGGTTTAGTTGATTTGGATCACGTGATCACTTAGAAGATTAGAGGGATGTCTTTCTAAGTGGGAGTTCTTAAGTAATATGATTAATTGAACTTAAATTTATCATGAACTTAGTCCTGGTAGTATTAGCATATCTATGTTGTAGATCAATAGCTCGCGTTTAGCTCCCCTATTTTATTTTTGATATGTTCCTAGAGAAAACTAATTTGAAAGATGTTAGTAGCAATGATACGGATTGGATTCGTGATCTGAGGTTTATCCTCATTGCTGCACAGAAGAATTATGTCCTTAATGCACCGCTAGGTGACAGACCTATTGCAGGAGCAGATGCAGACATCATGAACGTTTGGCTAGCTCAATATGATGACTACTTGATAGTTCAGTGCAACATGCTTAACAGCTTAGAATCGGGACTTCAAAGACGTTTTGAACGTCATGGATCATATGGATGTTCCAGGAGTTGAAGTTAATATTTCAAGAAAATACCCGAGTTGAGAGATATGAAGTCTCCAACAAGTTCTATAGCTAAGAGATGGAGGAGAATAGCTCAAGCAGTGAGCATGTGTTCAGATTGACTGGGTACTACAATCGCTTGAATCAAGTGGGAGTTAATCTTCCAGATAAAAATAGTGACTGACAAAATTCTCTAGTCACCATCACCAAGTTAGTACAACTTCGTGATGAACTATAGTATGCAAGGGATGATGAAAACGATTCCCGAGCTTTTCATGATGATGAAATCGATGAAGGTGGAAATCAAGAAAGAGCATCAAGTGTTGATGATTAACAAGACCACTAGTTTGAAGAAAAGGGCAAAGGGAAAGAAAGGGAACTTCAAGAAGAACGGCAAGCAAGTTGCTGCTCAAGTGAAGAAGCCCAAGTCTAGTCCTAAGCCTGAGACTAAGTGCTTCTACTGCAAAGGGACTGGTCACTGGAAGCAGAACTGCCCCAACTATTTGGCGGATAAGAAGGATGGCAAAGTGAACAAAGGTATATTTGATATACAGATTATTGATGTGTATTTTACTAGTGTTCGTAGCAACCCCTCGGTATTTGATACTGATTCAGTTGCTAAGAGTAATAACTCGAAACGGGAGTTGCAGAATGAACAGAGACTAGTTAAGGGTGAAGTGACGATGTGTGTTGGAAGTGGTTCCAAGATTGATATGATCATCATCGCACACTCCCTATACTTTCGGGATTAGTGTTGAACCTAAATAAGTGTTATTTGGTGTTTGCGTTGAGCATGAATATGATTTGATCATGTTTACTGCAATAGGGTTATTCATTTAAGTAAGAGAATAAAGTGTTGTTCTGTTTACATGAATAAAACCTTCTATGGTCATACACCCAATGAAAATGGTTCGTTGGATCACGATCGTAGTGATACACATATTCATAATATTGAAACCAAAAGATGCAAAGTTAATAATGATAGTGCAACTTATTTGTGGCACTGCCGTTTAGGTCATATTGATGCAAAGCGCATGAAGAAACTCCATGATGATGGGATTTTGGAATCACTTGATTATGAATCACTTGATGCTTGCGAACCATGCCTCATGGGCAAGATGACTAAAACTCCATTCTCTGGTACAATGGAGCGAGAAATTGACTTATTGGAAATAATACATACTGATGTATGCGGTCCGATGAGTGTTGAGGCTCGCGGCGGGTATCATTATTTTCTGACCTTCATAGATAATTTGAGCAGATATGGGTATATCTACTTAAAGAAACATAAGTCTGAAACATTTGAAAAGTTCAAAGAATTTCAGAGTGAAGTGGAAAATCATCATAACATGAAAATAAAGTTTCCACGATCTGATCGCAGAGGCGAATATTTGAGTTACGAGTTTGGTCTTCAATTAAAACAATGTGGAATAGTTTCACAAACTCATGCCACCTAGAACACCACAACGTAATGGTGTGTCCGAACGTCATAACCGTACTTTATTTGATATAGTGCAACCTAAGATGTCTGTTACAGATTTACCACTATCGTTTTGGGGTTATGCATTAGAGACAGCTACATTCACGTTAAATAGGGCACCATCGAAATCTGTTGAGATGATGCCTTATGAACTGTGGTTTGGCAAGAAACCAAAGTTGTCGTTTCTTAAAGTTTGAGGTTGCAATGCTTATGTGAAAAAGTTTCAACCTGATAAGCTCAAACCCAAATCGGAGAAGTGCATCTTCATAGGATACCCAAAAGAAAATGTTGGGTACACCTTCTATCACGGATCCGAATGCAAGATATTCATTGCTGAGAATGGATCCTTTCTAGAGAAGGAGTTTCTCTCGAAAGAAGTGAGTGGGAGGAAAGTAGAACTTGATGAGGTAATTGTACCTACTCCCTTATTGGAAAGTAGTTCATCACAGAAATCTGTTCCTGTGACTACTACACCAATTAGTGAGGAAGCTAATGATGATGATCATGTAACTTCAGATCAATTTACTACCGAACCTCGTAGTTAAACCAGAGTGAGATCTGCACCAGAGTGGTACGGTAATCCTGTTCTGGAGGACATGTTACTTGACCATGACGAGCCTATGAACTATGAGGAAGTGATGATGAGCCCAGATTCCACGAAATGGCTTGAGGCCATGAAATCTGAGATGAGATCCATGTATGAGAACAAAGTATGGACTTTGATTGACTTGCCCAAAGATCGGCGATCCATTGGGATTAAATGGATCTTCAAGAGGAAGACGGACGCTGATAGTAGTGTTACTATCTACAAAGCTAGAATTGTCGCAAAAAGGTTTTCGACAAGTTCGAGGTGTTGACTACGATGAGAGTTTCTCACTCGTATCTATGCTTAAGTCTATCCGAATCATGTAAGCAATTGCCACATTTTATGAAATCTGGCGAATGGATAAACAAAACTACATTCCTTAATGGATTTATTAAAGAAGAGTTGTATATGATGCAACAAGAAAGTTTTGTCAATCCTAAAGGTGCTAACAAAATAAGCAAGCTCCAGCGATCCATCTATGGACTGGTGCAAGCATCTCGGAGTTGGAATATACACTTTGATAAGTTGATCAAAGCATATAGTTTTATACAGACTTGTGGTGCAGCCTGTATTTACAAGAAAGTGAGTGGGAGCACTACAACATTTCTGATAAGTATATGTGAATGACATATTGTTGATCGGAGATAATGTAGACTTATTCTGCAAAGCATAAAGGGGTGTTTGAAAGGAGTTTTTCAAAGAAAGACCTCGGTGAAGCTGCTTACATATTGAGCGTCAAGATCTATAGAGATAGATCAAGACGCCTGATAAGTTTTTTCAATAAGTACATACCTTGACAGGATTTTTAAGTAGTTCAAAATGGAACAGTCAAAGAAGGAGTTCTTGCCTATGTTACAAGGTGTGAAGTTGAGTAAGACTCAAAACCCGACCATGATAGAAGATAGAGAGAGAATGAAAGTCATTCCCTATGCTTTAGCCATAGGTTCTATAAAGTATGCCATGCTGTGTACTAGACCTATTGTATACCCTGCCTTGAGTTTGGCAAGGGAGTACAATAGTGATCTAGGAGTAGATCGCTGGACATTGGTCAAAATTAGCCTTAGTGGAATAATGATATGTTTCTCAATTATGGAGGTGACAAAAGGTTCGTCGTAAAGGGTTACGTCGATGCAAGTTTTGACACTGATCCAGATGACTCAAAGTCTCAATCTGGATACATAATGAAAGTGGGAGAAATTAGCTAGAGTAGCTCCGTGTAGAGCATTGTTGACATGGAAATTTGCAAAATACATACGGATCTGAATATGGCAGACCCATTGACTAAACTTCCCTCACAAGCAAAACATGATCACACCTTAGTACTCTTTGGGTATTAATCACATAACGATGTGAAATAGATTATTGACTCTAGTAAACCCTTTGGGTGTTGGTCACATGACGATGTGAACTATGGGTGTTAATCACATGGTGATGTGAACTATTGATGTTAAATCACATGGCGATGTGAACTAGATTATTGACTCTAGTGCAAGTGGGAGACTGAAGGAAATATGCCCTAGATGCAATAATAAAGTTATTATTTATTTCCTTATATCATGATAAATGTTTATTATTCATGCTAGAATTGTATTAACCGGAAACATAATACATGTGTGAATACATAGACAAACAGAGTGTCACTAGTATGCCTCTACTTGACTAGCTCGTTAATCAAAGATGGTTATGTTTCCTAACCATAGACATGATTTGTCATTTGATTAACGGGATCACATCATTAGGAGAATGATGTGATTGACTTGACCCATTTCGTTAGCTTAGCACTTGATCGTTTAGTTTGTTGCTATTGCTTTCTTCATGACTTATACATATGTTCCTATGACTATGAGATTATGCAACTCCCGTTTACCGGAGGAACACTTTGTGTGCCACCAAACGTCACAACATAACTGGGTGATTATAAAGGTGCTCTACAGGTGTCTCCGAAGGTACTTGTTGGGTTGGCGTATTTCAAGATTAGGATTTGTCACTCCGATTGTCGGAGAGGTATCTCTGGGCCCACTCGGTAATGCACATCACTATAAGCCTTGCAAGCATTGCAACTAATGAGTTAGTTGCGGGATGATGTGTTACGGAACGAGTAAAGAGACTTTCCGGTAACGAGATTGAACTAGGTATTGAGATACCGACAATCGAATCTCGGG
The DNA here is from genome assembly GCF_002162155.2 of Triticum dicoccoides. Taxonomy (NCBI): domain Eukaryota; kingdom Viridiplantae; phylum Streptophyta; class Magnoliopsida; order Poales; family Poaceae; genus Triticum; species Triticum dicoccoides. The sequence goes on from NC_041392.1 coordinate 67,613,805, forward strand.
CAAGTAACATACCGATGACAAAGGGAACAACGTATGTTGTTATGCGGTTTGACCAATAAAGATCTTCATAGAATATGTAGGAGCCAATATGAGCATCCAGGTTCCGCTATTGTTTATTGACCGGAGATGTGTCTCGGTCATGTCTACATAGTTCTCGAACCCGTAGGGTCCGCACGCTTAAAGTTCGATGACGGTTATATTATGAGTTTATGTGTTTTGACGTACCGAAGGGTCCGCACGCTTAAAGATCGGGGACATGACGAGGAGTCTCGAAATGGTCGAGATGTAAAGATCGATATATTGGACAACTATATTCGGACATCGGAAAGGTTCCGAGTGATTCGGGTATTTTCGGGAGTACCGGGGAGTTACGGGAATTCGTATTGGGCCTTAATGGGCCATACAGGAAAGGAGAGAAAGGCCTCAAAGGGTGGCCGCACCCCTCCCCATGGGCTGGTCCAAATTGGACTAGGGAGGGGGCGCCCCCTTCCTTCCTTCTCCTTTTCCCTTCCCTTTCCTTCCCTCCTACTCCTACTACTTGGAAGGGCTCCTAGTTCTACTAGGAAAAGGGGAATCCTACTCCCGGTGGGAGTAGGACTCCCCTAGGGCGCGCCATAGAGAGGGCCGGCCCTCCCCCTCCTCCACTCCTTTATATACGGGGACAGGGGGCACCCCATAGACACAACAATCGATCTCTTGATCTTTTAGCCGTGTGCGGTACCCCCTTCCACCATAATCCACCTCGATCATATCGTAGCGGTGCTTAGGCGAAGCCCTGCGATGGTAGAACATCATCATCGTCACCACGCCGTCATGCTAACGGAACTCTCCCGTGAAGCTCTACTGGATTGGAGTTCGCGGGACGTCATCGAGCTGAACGTGTGCAGAACTCGGAGGTACCGTGCGTTCAGTACTTGGATCGGTCGGATCGTGAAGACGTACGACTACATCAACCGCGTTGTCATAACGCTTCCGCTTTTGGTCTACGGGGGTACGTGGACACACTCTCCCCTCTTGTTGCTATGCATCACCATGATCCTGTGTGTGCGTAGGAATTTTTTCGAAATTACTATGTTCCCCAACACGAACATGTATGCAAATGCGATGTACATGATGACATGATATGAAATGTATGACACGAAAACAAATGATAAGGCAACAACAGCGAATAACTGGAAGACACCTGGCGTAACGGTCTCGGGGTGTTACATTGGGTAACCCCCAAATGTAAGGGTGATGTAAACTTGCAATAAGTATTTCTCTCAATTGAGAATCAAGGTTTATCTCCACAACGACTAATGGTCAATACTTGCATACAACACAAAAACAAACTTTTCCCTAATGATTCAAGAAAGTTGTCAATCTTCTTGTCTTGTTAGTTACAACGGAAAATTGCATAGTATAGTAGGAAGTGGTAAATAGAAGCAATAAAGAAAAATGAACGACGAAAAAACAAAATCATAACATTTGACTGCAATGATAGGAAAATAGACTTGGGGCCATAGTGATGGTGTCCTCGACTAGGGGGTGCTTACCGTGTCGACTCCCGGATAGCTAGGCCGGGCCGAGGACCCGCTTTGTCAGTTACCTCCTGGGCCACTTTGGGAAGCACATGATGAAGGAAATATGCCCTAGAGGCAATAATAAAGTTGTTAGTATTATATATTTTTCTTATTCATGCTAGAATTGTATTGATCGGAAACCTAAATACATGTGTAAATATATAAACAAACACTGTGTCTCTAGTGAGCCTCTACTTGACTAGCTCGTTGATCAAAGATGGTTAAGGTTTCCTGACCATGGATCACTACTGGAATCAGCAGATTTGCCGTCTGCCGACACTTTGCCGTCAGCTAGCGGACGACAAAGAAAGGCTTTGCCATCGGCCACCGGAAAACGGACGGCAAAAAAGATAGTGGATGCCAACGAAAGGCTTTGCCATCAGCATATCTTTGCCGTCTGCTAGCTGACGGCAAAGAGGATGGGTGGCGGGCTTACGAGGACGACCTAACGGTCATTTTCTTTGCCGTCTGTTGGCGGAAGGCAAAACTTCTTTGTCGTCAGCCAGCAGACGGCAAAGAAAATGTCTATTAGGTCGTCCGTTTCCACCCAGCCCCACCCCACTAGGTACGCTCTTTGCCATCTGCTAGCAGACGACAAAGAGCTGTGACCTACTAGTAGAAAAGGGGCCGCGCCCGCGCCCGTGCCCCCCCTCTCTGATCTGTCCGTCCCCTGCCTGAGCCGCCGCCACCCCTCAACCCTGCCGCCGCCCCTAACCCGCGCCGCCACCCCCATCGTCGGCCACCGCGCACCGCCCCGCCCCGGCCCCGTGCCTGATCCGCCGCCGCC
>NC_041392.1:67616558-67668374 GCF_002162155.2 Triticum dicoccoides
ACCGCCCGGCCCTGCCCCGCCGCCGCCCTGCCCCTCATCGTCGTGAGTTTTTTTCTTCTGTTTTTTAGATTTAGTTTACGTTTGTTTAGGTTAGGTTAATTAGGTTCATTTAGTTTAGGTTAGTTTAGGTTAGTTTAGGTTATTTAGGTTAGTTTAGTTTATTTTAGGTTACATATAGTTTATAGTTTTGTTTAGGTTTTTTTCCTGTTTTTAAGAATAATCAAGAAAGATGAAAGAAAAAGAAAAAGAAGAAGAAGAAGAAGGAGAAGAAAAAAGAACAATAAGTAGTAAAAGAAGAAGATGATGAAAAAAAGAAATAGAAGTTGAATATGAAAAAAGAAGTAGGAAAAGGGGGCGCCCGGGGACGAGGGGGTTAATTAGGGGGTTCCTCGGTGTCGATGGAACCCTAAATAGCAAGTATATCGTCGGTGCGAGATACATGTGGCCGTCGGTGTCGAACACTACATTCATGTCCCACAAGTGACGCCGACGTTCGGCGTCTCAAAGCAACTGTTCTCGGCGTCGATGGCGGTCGAACACCATCGCGAATTTGTATGGCAGCCTCTGCGATGACGATTGAAAGGCAAGTGTTGAAACTTGAAACACCCAAACTGACTCAAGTTGGTTTGGTTGTTTGAAATTTCAAAACTTGGCTTTAATCCTCATCGCAGAGGCTGCCAGACAAATTTGCGATGGTGTTCGACCGTCATCGGCAACCAGAACTATTGTTGCGGGACGCCGGGCGCCGACTTCACTTGTGGAATGTGGATCTAGTGTTCAATGTCGAGCGCCACATGTATCTCGCACCGATGATACTTGCTATTTAGGGTTCCATCGACGCCAAGGACCCCCTAACCTGCTCGTCCTGTTGTCAATATTTAGTTAGGTCAACTGAAGAAACAAAATTGCTATGTTACTCATCTTTGGATTTAAATGTGCAGTTATTTCGTCGCTGCGAGGGTCTAGTGTTCGACGAGCTTCGCCCCTGCGTTCGTTGGTGAGCATAAATGACATCTCCCGATGAAACTTGCTAGCTATATGTGTCAATCATCAGTATGCGTAACCACTATGCGTCTCCCGTTCGAAAGGGTTACATCTATAAATATGCATGCATTTGCATATTTATAATCGTGATTCTTTCGAATTGTCCAACGTTATCCATGGACAGCCCGAGTATGTGTAGATTGGGTTCTTTTTCCCATATGCTCTTCTCCAGATCCGATGCAGAATTTCGTTAGTGCCTCCCTGTTGTTCTCCGGGTACACATCCTCTCTGCTTATTGCCGAGACATGTATCAGGAGAACAGCGGGGAGGTGCTGCCAAAATTTTGCGTCGGATCCGGAGTAGAGCATGGGAAAACGAACTCAATCTACACATACTCGGGTGGGATTAGGACCTATCTTTACCTATTAGCGTGTAGGTTGCATGGACATAATAAAACTGACAAACTCCATTAACTGATGGATATGGTTTGCTTAATTATGTATATATTTCTTGTGTGCCCAGTAGGAAGTCAATATGAGTGATCGTGCATGGATGTACACCGGTTACACTAGTCAGAAAGTTTGGACCGAGGAATGGTTAACAAAAACCAAGGGGTTTGTTAGAGCCGCATTTGCAAATGGCCAGGAATTAAGCTGGTGCCCCTGTGCCTATTGCGACAACTATAAAAAGAGGGACAAGCTTGAAATGAGTAAAGACCTGCAAAAGTTTGGTTTTATGCCTGGTTACACGGTCTGGACATTACATGGTGAGTCTGCCTAACATGCCAGAGCCGAGGTGGTTCATCGTTGCACCGACGAGCATGGTACCGGGACCGCAGACATGGTGCAAGACTTTGACGATGCTTGGGACTCGGACGAGGAGATGGAGGAATCTGCAAAGGCCTTCACTGAAATGTTGGAGTCCTCAAAACATCCTCTCCACGAGCACACTGAGCTTTGTCAGCTGGATGCCATCTCACAAATAATGGCTTTGAAGGCTCAATTCAACTTGGGCAGAGAATGCTACGATGCGATGATGACAATATTGACGATTTCTACCCAAAGGCCATGTGCTACCTCCGTACATATACCAGTCAGACAAAATCCTTCGTGCTCTTAAGATGCCCTATGAGAAGATACATGCCTGTGAGAAAGGACGTGTCTTATTTAGGCTTCAGTATGAGGACTTGAACTATTTATATTTCCTTATATCATGATAAATGTTTGTTATTCATGCTAGAATTGTATTAACCGGAAACTTAGTACATGTGTGAATACATAGACAAACAAAGTGTCACTAGTTTGCCTCTACTTGACTAGCTCGTTGAATCAATTATGGTTATGTTTCCTGACCATAGACATGAGTTGTCATTTGATTAACAGGATCACATCATTAGAGAATGATGTGATTGACTTGACCCATCTGTTAGCTTAGCACGATGATCGTTTAGTTTGTTGCTTTTGTTTTCTCCATAACTATACATGTTCCTATGACTATGAGATCATGCAACTCCCGAATACCGGAGGAACACTTTGTGTGCTACCAAACGTCACAACGTAACTGGGTGATTATAAAGGTGTTGTACAAGTGTCTCCGATGGTATTTGTTGAGTTGGCATGGATCAAGATTGGGATTTGTCACTTCGGTTGTCGGAGATGTATCTCTGGGCCCTCTCGGTAATGTACATCACTATAAGCCTTGCAAGCAATGTAGCTAATGAGTTAGTTACGGGATGTAGCATTACGGAACGAGTAAAGAGACTTACCGGTAACGAGATTGAACTAGGTATTGAGATACCGATGATCGAATCTCGGGCAAGTAACATACCGATGACAAAGGGAACAACGTAAACCGTTATGCGGTTTGACCGATAAAGATCTTCATAGAATATGTAGGAACCAAGATGAGCATCCAGGTTTTGCTATTGGTTATTGACCGGAGACATGTCTCGGTCATGTCTACATAGTTATCGAACCCGTAGGGTCCGCACGCTTAACGTTCGGTGACGATCGGTATTACGTGTTTATGTGTTTTGATGTACCGAAGGTAGTTCGGAGTCCCGGATTTGATCACGGACATAACGAGGAGTCTAGAAATGGTCAAGACGTAAAGATCGATATATTGGAAGCCTATGTTTGGACATCGGAATGGTTCCGAGTGAAAATGGGAGTATACTGGAGCGCATGGAGGTTACCGGAACCCCCCGGGGGGTATATGGGCCTTATTGGGGGGAAGAGCAAAGGAGGGGGCGCCCCCCCCCCCCCACAAGCCCAATCTGAATTGGGAGCCCCCCCCCCTTTCCTTCCTCCTCCCTCCTCCTTCCTTCTCTCCTAAATCCAACAAGGCAAGAGGGGAATCCTACTCCCGGTGGGAGTAGGACTCCCCTTGGGGCGCGCCTAGGAGGCCGGCCCCCTCCCCTTCCTCCACTCCTTTATATACGGGGGAGGGGGGCACCCCATAGACACACAATTGATCATTGATCTTTTAGCCGTGTGCAGTGCCCCCCTTCACCATAATCCACCTCAGTTATATCGTAGTGGTGCTTAGGCGAAACCCTGTTCCCGTAGAAACATCATCACCGTCATCACGCCGTCGTGCTGACGAAACTCTCTCTCGAAGCTCTACTAGATCGTGAGTTCGCGGAACGTCACCGAGCCAAACGTGTGCAGATCGCGGAGGTGCCGTACCTTCGGTGCTAGATCGGTCGATCGTGAAGACGTACAACTACGTCAACCGCGTTGTCATAACGCTTCCGCTTACGGTCTACGAGGGTACGTAGACGGTACTCTCCCCTCTCGTTGCTATGCATCACCATGATCTTGCGTGTGCGTAGGAATTTTTTTGAAATTACTGCGTTCCCCAACAGTACTTGACATTGGTTTACCAGGACCAAAATGCTCTCTCTCTCTCTCTCTCTCTCTCTCTCTCTCTCTCTCTCTCTCTCTCTCTCTCTCTCTCTTCTCCTTAATTGTTGTGTCATGCCATTTTTTCGCTTATGTGGCATGATTAGCACATGTACATCATGAAGCACTGGTAAGCTATAACCCTTCCCTCTCTCTTATTAATTATTACTCCCTCCGTTTCATAATATAAGAGTGTTTTGGACACCAACACGAAGAAGTGAGTGTAACACATCAGCAAAACATCTATGAAACCGTGCTAAGAAATCTGCATACAAAAATTCCCTCGATGAAGTGAGCCTTTCCATTAGCGCTTACAAAATTCCCTAATAATCTCACCGTAGCCCTCGGTCCCGCCTACATCACTCGCACCCAAACTCCATCTCGCCTTGAACTGTGAGAAGAACACAATGATCATTGGTTAATCTCATTTCAGGGCTCAGCCAAAAGAAGAGGACGAAGAAATTGGTTTCAAACAGCTTTTTTTTCGTGTATATATAAAAATTCAATTCACGGCAGCTCAACCTATCAGGCCAAAGGTTTGCCAAATTCTAACCGGGCTCTGTTTCCCGAGGCTCCCGAATCACAGGCCCAGCAGCCCACCTTTGTCGTCTTTGTCGGTTTGGATCTCTCTCCGCCTCCTTTCCTCTTCGCCGCCGAGTGTACGGGAGACGAGGCGAAGCCGCCACCGCCGCGTGGTGTATAAATACCCACCGAGCAGAACACGGCGGCGATCGAGGCGAGTACCAGAGCAAAGATCGCGGAGAGGAGATGGCGATGGAGGGAGGCGAATCGAGCTCCACTCCCGAGCAGCAGCAGATCGAGGTCCTGTGCGTGGAGATGGAGGAGCTGGCGTCTTTCCTGAGGGCCAAGATCGAACCAGCAGCAGCCGCGCTCCGCCGCCGCAGCAGCAACGAGCCGGCGGCGGCGCCGGGGACGGACATCTCGGATCGCATCTCGGAGGCGCGGTACGCCGTATCCAAGGTCAGATCGGGGATGGCCACGCTCCTGCGGGGACCAGCAGCTGCATGCGAGTTCGTTCCGAACCCCGCTGGCGCTGACCATCAACCGGAGGAGGGGGAGGAGGAGGACATGACCCCCGAGACGACCAAGTATTAAAGGATGCTCGAGAGCGAGGTCGAGCTGGAGGAGAACGGGCGGAGGACATAGCGATGTATGCCCGGTTCTGCAAGGAGCTGCTAGAGATGGAGTACGGCCTTCGAGAGCTCCGGGAGCAGAATGAGAGGGATGACATTAAAAGGCAGCGCGAAGTGGACGCCACCATCCGCTTGTCGCGTCGGGGCCAACAGGAAGAGGAGGATGAAGAGGAAGCTGAGGAGGAGGAGGAAGAGGAAGAGGATGAAGACCTCACGGAATCAGCCGAGGAGATGGCCATGGAGATGGAGGCGGAGGAGAAGTTGTTTGCTTTGGAACGTAAAGGCTGGGAGTCTGCATGGGGAGACGAAAACGACTTCCAAGACGCGAGTAAGTAAAACATATTCCCTCCGAGACACTTATTTTGGGACGGAGGGAATATATTCCTTTGCTTTCTTCATTCAATCCTCCATTGTACTCCTTATGTAAACTAATATAAGATCTTTTAGATCACTAAAGATGGTATAAAGTAATTCATGTTGGAACATGTCTAACGCTTGGATTGATTTGGTTGCTTTGTGTCCTGCAGCCGTGCTGAGTCCTATGCACTTTACATACTGCACGCCAGGATTGATCCCATATGCTGCTAGGACCGCGAGCACCCTGCAGATCTACTCCGTCAAGATTATCGGAGCAGGTAGGAAGTTGGAGTGGCCACTCAATGTGTATGGGGTCGTCGCTGCCCGAGACGCCGTGGACTACAACCGCAACATCCTCTTCTCTCGGTGGAGGGACGACTGCCAAAAACTCACTCCAGAGGTGTGCACCGTGTCCCTGTTTTTTCTCTTCGTTCCACCTTTCTTTTTCTTTTTCATTGTGCTCAACTATACGCATGATTATGATGATGATCCCTGCAGGATCCATTTTTGTGCTTGACTGGTCCGTCCCGTGCGATTGTGGCCATGGAATGTGCCGATTTGGAAGTCCAGCTGAAAGTAAAGGGTGAAACAAGGTCTAGTGATAGAGCATTGATCACCCGTCGGTCCACTTACTCCGGTGGTTACCATCAAGGTTTAGAGACCATGCTCTTCAGCAACTGCTTTTGCACGGTAGAGTTAAGCTTAGAGCGGCTTACGGAAACTGTCCAGGCTACTATCTTGAGTGTCCGTGTTGACGAAGAGGGGCCATGGCCTTTTGAACATGGCGGACGGATTATGTGCTCCTCACCACCACACGAAGTTAAGGACCCCCTATCCAAGCAAGTTGTTCTGGTTGATTCTCATAGTTGTGAAGGTGGAGAAATGCCAATGGGCACAGCCAGTTACATTGATCTGTCAAGGCGTGTTGTTTCTGTAAAATTGGAAGACAGCCTGCAATTTGCCATACGAGCCTACTCGCAGTCTGGCGCTATTGCTAGACAAAGTAGTGTCACGTTCAGGACCAAATATTGCAACGTTAGCCGAGGTATATGCAAGATTGGTGACTCGGTGGTGGAGATTACTATTGCTTGGTCCCATATTGTTAGGCGCAAGAGGGGAATCCACTTAGCAGGTCATGTTTGATGCTTCCTGTATTGTGTTGATGTTTTTTTTTCGAAAGGGTATTGCGTTGATGTTATGGACTATGATACCCTTTACCCAGTTGTATCTGTTTTTGCCTCACATGTGGTTTACGAAGCTGCGGAAACTTCTTTTTTGTAGTAGTAGTATCGATTAGCTAAATGACCAATGTTACCTGAATATTTTTGTGTATGTGTATTATAATTTCTTACTATGCTGTGTGAAGTAGATTCAGCAGCCATGTTGTACAAATAGTCTGTGTTTTGTACTTTTCTTATTATATGTCACTCATGCTATATTCTGTCTACCATAATACTTGATTTCCCATAACATCCATCCATTCTTGTAAAGCCAAAACCAAATAAATGGCTATGGTCGAACCTGAGCTCCATCAAGGTGCTCTCAATGTTTTACAACTCCCCAGCCACCCGAAACATTGTCTCCGACATCAACTTTTCCAGGGCTTTCAGTGGTCAACTTGTTTCACTTGTCCTTCGCAGCAGAAAGGAACCTGTTTGACTTGTCCCTGCCTGAAAAGATATACTAAGAAAAGGGCCCATGAGTAAGAGTTGATAGACCAAGGAAACAGCATGAACATGGAGCCACGAGATCAGCTTGTTCCATGTCTGACCTGGCCTCCATGATGAATTATACCTGGTTTCTAGCGTAAGATGCAGGAGCATCCCTACCAGCTGTTTCCTCTATCTCATCAGCTGACATTTGATCAACACGGTTGCCCAACACATGCTGACAGAGAATCTCTAGTCCTGGTTGTTTTGCTCAATCTCTTCAATTGCTTAAGTTCTGCGAATTATAGAGTCACAAAGCGGAGTAGAAGATATCATTTTTTTTAGGGAAAAGTATATTTCTCATCCCTCAACTCTTACAAAAGTTTAGAAATAGTCTCTAAACTTCAAAACCAGCAAAATATAGTCCCTCAACTTTCAAAAGCAGATAAGTTCTCTCGAAATAGGATTTCGCCCCGCTTTATAAATAAAGCAATGATCCCCAAAATCCAAATCCGAACATCACCATACAAATGACGGATGGGGCCATAGCACAATCATGCCCAAGTAAATAAAAGAGAAATAAGAAAAAAGCCACCTAATGGCGAGTGCCAGCGGGCACTATGCCGATGATAAGCGACGCACCGAAGCCAGGATTCAAAAGCAGATAAGTTTAGTCGCTGGTGTCACCTCATGTGGTTTCTTTGCTGACCAGGAGTGGTTTTTGATTAAAACAGGACATGCCATGTGCGGGTCCCACTTGTCATTGTCAGGGAGAAAGAAATAATAGCTAAACATAAAAGTAAGGTGGGTGGGCTGCTAGCCCTTGCGTACTCCTGTCGCCGCGGTGCGGGTTCGACCCTGTGTCTCACACTTCTCTCTTAACTAGCTAGTATGATGCCCGGCCGTGCATTGCACGGAACATCAAGATGCATATTTTTATAAAACACCTATTGTGATTGACCCATGCGGAAGTAATCCCATGTGTAAAAACTAATGACATCTCGAGAAAGAAGAGAGATAAGGTGAGGAGGAGTGGGGTGTGGTGGTGATCGGTGGTCGGACTGAGCGGAGGCATGGGGATGGACGACACTGACAGCGGCCACCATGCCAGATTGTTCCAGAGGCTTTCTTTTTTAATTGCTCAACAATTAGGTTGTGGGAGATAAGGATGAACGAGGGAATGCCTTATCTGTAAATATGGAGAGAGGTGCGAGTATCTTTTTGCAAAATTGTCATAGTTTGCTTTCTATCCGTCAGTTATAGATCAGACGGTCTATATTGCAAGATGGCAGGCACACCATCATCATCAACTCGGTTTTTTTATAAGAAATAAAGACTAAAAAGCCAGAGGGGTAAATGAATGGATTATAATGAGCTGCAAAACATATACTATTGTGAATAAAGTAAGGACCAAATAAATTGTATGACTTGTCTGGTTGTCCCTGCCTGGATAAATATATACTCAAAAAGGAACAATGACTAGAGCTGACGACCAAGGAAAACACATTTGATGGACCGCCGAGGCACGGCATGAACGTGGAGCCATGCAATTTAAGCGTCACTGGTAAAGTTAGGATACTCGCACGGAGTACATCAACAGACGACAACACAGCTAGCCGTCAGTGTTTTCACAAAGAAATTAAAATTTCGCGCGGTGCAAAGTTCTAGGGTTATGAGAAGTCGGCTTTTCCCCGGGTCAAGTCAGAATTGTGATGGTTTCGTACAATTCACTAAGATCAAGTGAACGCTCTGAACCATGGTCACGAAATTCTCCTCTCCTATAGAATATAATTTGTAATTTGCAATTAGATTAAAGCCTCAAACAGATCTTCAGCCATTTGTTGTATACATTAAAATTGAGGTCTCGAGGCCAATAAGCTAACAGTTTTTTGGTTCTCGAGATAGCTGACCGCTCTTTTTTTTTTTGCCAAGCGGTCAATAAGCTAACAGTATACTTCTATTATTTAAAGAAAAACAGTATACTTCTACTTGTGAATTAGAGATTTTGCAATTTGTTTTTATGAAGTGCTCTCATTTCTTCCTCTTGCCCTTGGTGTATACATCCCAGAAAACGACGAAACATGAGGGTGGTGGAGAGCGATGGATGCCGGCGGCCAAACCCTAACAACGGTGCACTGCCCCCGAGTATGAGAGCAAAGATGTGAATAATGGGTTGAACCAACCACTTGCTCGCGTTCAAACTAGTAACTCTTCCGATTATGCCCGTTGCCCTGTGGGATTTGTTTGGTCCCTTTGACCAAAAAAATACTAGCACTCACGTGTGGGAGTAGTATCGATTGATCAGGTTCCTCGGATCAGCTCAATGAATGCCTCATATCGATCTGCTCGTATCTTAAAAGTTATCTTTTTCTAGGAGGCCTATTTTCTGCTATTATTTCTCTAAATACATGCATGTTTGATTGACTTTCATTCACGCTTTTATCACTCCATATTTGCTATCGTTGATATTATGTCTAGAAATTCCAATTTCCCTCATTTATATCAGGGAGGTGCTCCACTGTTTTTCCTACTTTGGTATGATGTTCTATTTTATCTTATAGACATTTCTCCGAGACCCAAGTTAAATCCAACCATTTCTTTAGTTCTTCAAATAATCCTTTCAGTTCGATTCACATGTCCACTCTGATCATTTAATCTACAAATATTAGCTACAAGCAGAATACACAAACATATCACCCAAAAAAATTTCTATAGATATTAATAATTATGTACCATCTATATACAGTACATACACTTTTAATGGTGCCCCATAATGATCCACAAATTTTAAAACGACTATCTTTTTTGAAACTTGATATACTTGATGCCAACACAGAAGATAAAACAGAAGAACATGCTTAGCACAAAGTGAAGAGCTGTGACTAGGGGAAAGTAGCCATTTTCAAGGCCTAAGTACTCCTCCAAAAACTTCATCACTGGTTGGTCTGGCTGGCCCAACACACGGATTAGTTCCGTGTGGTCGCCGAGCTGTGAAGACACAAGCCCATATAGGGTCCATGCTGCTGGATCGGCCCAGTACATCCACCTCCACCACATGGGCATCGCCTGTAAAAGTGAGTGGCAATGCGTCATATACGCTAACATCCATTCTTCTATCAAAATTTCTAAGAGAGAAAGAATTGAAGGAATCAATTACCTTCCGTGTAATGATGAAGCCCGAGAAGAAATTCCATATCATGAAGATGAGGAAGGATAGCCCAGCAGCTATCTCTGGACTGGGTGTCAGTGCAACAGCCATCATCCCGTAGAGTGTGTAGTCCATGAAGCTTAGTATCATGTACATGACAAACCATATGAATTTTTCAAATGTCATCTGGAACCCTACCATTGGGTACACAATTGCTGAGAAAATGAGTGGTTGAATAACAATGTAAGGAATTTCAGCTGCTACCTGTGCAAGAAGATCCATTATGTGTGTTAGTTACATTCCCAAGTGATGGAAGGTGTTTTACCAATTGACTTACCTGACCAATTACAAACGCCATTGAGGAGTACATGCCAGAAGCTTTTTCTCTATAGAAAACAACTCTCTCCATCGCCACGACTGGTTGTAAACTATTGCAGTTCATGAAACCGAGAAATAGGGCTGATCCATATCCAATTCCCAGTATGTTGAACACATCTTGCTCCACCTTACTGTTGTGAAGAAGATAGCTGGTAAATATTCTATGTCTGGTGAACTTTTCATTTTAGATTTGACACAACTAGTGACCATGCATGCGTACTTACATTGTTGACCCAATTTGCCAGAACACAACGCCAAACATGATTGAGATTGCAAATGTATTTAGAAAGCGAAATATATTTAGCTCTGAGTTTTTTCTGTAAGAGCAATATTGTTTCCATATACATGTCATGCATTGAGTTTTAGTGTCTCGCCAATATTTGGATGTGAATTGTAGATCTTCCTGGTTTGTATTTGGTTTGCTCAGCTCATCAACCAAAGCCATGTTCTCCCTGTGGATAGATACACAAGCCAGAGAAATACAATGTGATCATTTGCCTTCAAAATTTCCAGATGACAAATACAATATTTAAACAGCAAATTTATAGGCATGCATGTAATAGCTTACTTATATAAGTTGGAGTTCTCATAAATTTGTACGTAGTCCACTCCAATTGTACACTCCATGGCATGTGAGCTAATGTCTAACACCCATGAAGCTGGATTTTGACCATCCTTGATTCTAGGAACAGCGGGAATAACCTAAAAAGAGGCCATTTAGTTTTTCTCTCTATCTTATGAATGATAAGTTCGTCTCAACCTATCTCACCTCGAAATATTTTGTCAAATTTCTAGATAGTGATCCTAGAGAACCGCTATAAATGAGTTGACCTCCTTGTTTCATAAGTAGCAGCTGTGATTAGTGAGAAAAAATCAATCATTGTACTAAATAAATTTTTGCATGGAATAAATGATTAGCTTAATTTTAAGAAATGTTTTGTCCAATGAACCCCTATAAAAGAGACATCCCTACTCTATATATTGGGTGTGGTTGTCATTCTTTCTGGTAGCACTAGGCATGTGCACAACAACTAACATACCTCGTCAAAAGATTCGAATAAATGAATGTTCGGTTGATGAATTGTGCAAACAATAGTGCGCCCAGTGTCCACCAACTTTCGTACTGTATGCAAGACAATTGCTGCAGCACGAGCATCTAAACCAGTTGTTGGCTCATCCATGAACATAATAGAAGGGCTTGCCACAAGCTCCACCGCTATTGTAAGTCTTTTTCGTTGCTCGGCTGATAGACCTGTCACCCCAGGAATGCCCACCATTGCATTCCTCAAGCTGTTTAGCTCTACTAGTTCCATAATTTCTTCCACAAACATCTAGCAAAGTTTAAAACATGAAACTGTGAGAACATGTTTGCAAATCATGGTGCTAGTTTTTCTGTAATAATAAAAGTAATAAATATCTTACATCTCGTTGATAAGGTTTCACATATGAAGGTAGGCGAAGGTATGCAGAGAATAGAAGTGACTCATAGACTGTCAAGTGAGGAGAGTGTATGTCGGTTTGCTCACAATAACCAGTAATCCTTGAGCATGTATCTTGCTGTTTTTGGTAGCCGCCTATGTTAATAGTACCTTCGATGTAACCTCCGGTTTTTCTTCCTGCCAAAACATCAAGTAATGTTGTTTTCCCAGCACCAGTGATCCCCATCAACGCTGTTAGGACTCCTGGTCTGAATGAGCCACTAACATCTCGTAACAGCTGAAGCCTTGTTTCGGTTGCTCCATATTTTTTCATCTCCTGTCATAAAATTGGCATATCTAAGATAAAAAGAGAGCAAAATAAGTTTTCATAACTAACATAAAATTGACATACAAGGGAGGGATTACTTTAGGCATGTCAACAAAATAGTTGATTTTTTTAAATACAAAACACAGCGGTTGGAACGGGATGCTAGCTTGATCAGTTGAAGCCTTCCCACCAACTATTACTTGACCGTCGTACTCCAAAGATTGTCTCCCTTGTGACTTGATATTACCTTGGTGCTTGTGTGGAGCTGCAAATAGTTTGATGAGATATTTATCCTTGTTTTTTCTCCGTGAAGCATAAGATGTAACTTTGTTCAATGTACTTACAGTTTAAGAACTCTAATGCCAATATGCTCAGGATGTTGAAGATTAGTGCAAATCCAAATAAAACTACTACACAAATCCAATACCATTGCCATTCACCGAGCAAACCCCTGACCTTCAGAATAGCTTCTCCAATAGTCTTAGCATTTTCAAAATGGAACTCCTGTAATAAGACATGATTTAGAAAAATAGTAGACAGTGGAACACAGAGATATTGTGTCTCATGACATACAATAATTGTTTATGTTGTAGTGTTATATGCTGCTAGTATATCGTTCCTTCTTACCTTAGCCCATCTTTTGTCAAGATATTCGTTCAAAGCTAGAGCATTGAGGGCGTAGGTGAATGGGGAAGCCCAATAACCCCAACTCAACCATGGTTGGAGGTCATCTGCGTTTTGAATGGAAAATAGGTAAATTCCATCTCTGGCCTTGAAATGATGAGAATGTTATTACGTTGTTGCGCTATTCAGTGGTAGATAATCTAACCTTTTGATATGATGAAGCCTCCAAGTATGAAGATTGCAACTAGAGCTTGCGTCCCTAGTATATTTGATACTATTGGTGTTCTTCCAATGGTCGCTAAAAAGCGATAAAGACCTAGTGACATTTGATGCATCGCAAAAAACACTAGTAATTGCTGAAATAACCTGCCACAAAATTGAAGGCCTCAGTTAGTGAGTAGTTATTTCCTTATTGGATAGCATTTGAATGATGATGAATGATGTTGAAATTTTTGTATATACCTAATGGGAGAAGGTGCATAGCCAATTGCATAGTAGGTTGGGAAGGTCCAAAGACTTGACTCCATTAGTGATATAGGTAGACTGATAAGGAAAACTGAGCAAACAACAGCCCATCCTGGTAATGCTAATGACTCCCTTTGTTTATAGAATATCGGGAGTCTCTTTGTGGTCATTGCAAGTTCGATCATGCTGTTGAAGTTTATGACAGCTATACCCATAAAGAGAGCACCCAAGTACTTTACTCCCTCAAAAACTGTATCTGGGCTCGTTTCTGTCCGAAGGAAAAGTGTTGCAATGACAAAAGCTAGAAAAATGATTTGTATAGCCTTGAACATATGAACCGGACAATTTCTTTTAAATAGGAGTACTTCCCTTGAGAGGCAAGCTCTGAAAACATTCCGCTTTGATATGCCTGGATTGTTATATGCTTGAAATTCTTCCTTGCCCTGTTCGATGTCGTAATTCTTGCACTGCTTATCTTCCAGAGATTGAGGAAGGTCATATGCTTTGAAGCAATTTACGAAATTTTCAATGGTATGATTTTGATATTCACTCACATCACCGCTCCAGTACTGCTTTTGATACTTTTTTAAGGTAACCTATCCAATGCAAATAGTACATTATTTATCATGTTGAGTAGTTGGAGAAATTGATCTCGTGCTTACTCTAAATGATACATTAGACTATAAAGTGCTTTACTATTGATTCCAATCACCGTGTGTGAACAAGCGGACAAGACTTCTTGTGCATTAGAATTCGGTAAATAAAAAACACTGGCATGCAGTTCAACTTAATAAATGTCACTCTACTATTTCCCTATGCTAAAGAAACAATCTAGTGCTCTTCCTAATATTGTTTCGTCTTTTTGTATGTTTCTTTCAATGGAACACCATGTCAACTAAATTATCTTTGCTTCATTTTTTCGTGCGATGTTTGGTTATGTTAATCACATAACAATGCTTAATCCATACACGTCTATACTCATAGTATATTTATTTTCTATTGATGACCTTATGGCTATATAATTAGAAATGGCAAGATATTTGTACTATGTGTTTTATCTACCCAGTGAACTAATGGTCTACGATACAATTCCAATATAGCTTTCCGATCATTTGAAGCTCATGCAAGGCAAGTACTTGTAACGAATATGATTTATAACCAGTTATGAAATGTATCATGATTTACCTCTTGAAGGAAGTCAGCTACATTCTTCCTGCTAGGGCAGGTAAATCCAATGTTGTTGAAAAAGTCAATAACATTTTGTCGAGCGCCATGGTAAACAATATCACCCTCACAGAGAAGGATTATGTCATCAAACAATTCTAATATCTCTGGAGATGGTTGTAACAAGGAGATAACCATTGTAAGATCCATGAGATGTGCCATTTGTCCAAGAAATGTCATAATCTCAAATGTGGTAGAGCTATCCAGGCCTGTTGATATGTCATCCATAAAGAAGCACCTTGCACGACCAACTAGCATCTCTCCTGGATCATTAAAAGGAAGGTACTTAGAAAGATTGCTAGTGAGATACATATATATAATGAATTACAATATGTACATGCAACCTACTTAACCCGAGCATACCCAGGACCAGGCTTTTGCAAAGCCTACCATGGTAATCATGTGGCCCAAAAACAGACGTTTGCATTGTAAAAGGCACTCAAACCATTTTTTTGGAATAAACATGAGTTAATGTGCCTATTTAAAAATATTTTTTCACAACTTTTGGTATTTTGGGGCCAGTTTTGGCAGAAATCATAGCTCAAGCCCATGCACACCCCCTCGAAATTTCAGGTCGGGCTGCCCATGACCAGGCATAGTACAAACCATGTGGCACAATATAATTTTCCAACGATTGTAGACATGTAAATTTTATCTCTGCAATGTTCTTTCCTTCATCAACATAATAGAGTTAAATGTACCTTTAATTATATTATTCTCTTTGCAATATTTTGGGCCATGTTGTCCCACAACATAGGTAGGGTATGCAATTCTTCATGTCATTTTTGCAACAAGCACCTAATGTGCTAAATATCGCTTACTTTTTAGTGTGTTGTACAATTGATTGCAAACAACTATATTATATTTCATTAGTAGAAATAAATCTTCTAGGATCACAATCTCCGAGGACAAGAATAATATTGCCATATTGGTCAGACAAAAGATCCTTTAGACTGAAGTTACTCAATTGCATAGAGTGGTATGGAAGTTAAAGCAAATAGTTTATCAGAGTGGAACAGAAGATCATGTGTGTATTTAAAAAAAGTAAGACTTGCCTAATGTGGTTCTCTTCTTTTGCCCCCCAGAAATCCCTCTTCGGAGCTCATCCCCTATTATGGTGTCAGCACAGTTCGACAATCCAAGAATCTATGTGTAGTATAATTTTTAAGTTATTGTTAGATAATATAATTCTGAATATCATAAGATGAAATAAATATACCTTCATAATATAGTTTGTTTTCAGGTTGCTTCCTTCTCCAAACTTGGTTGCCTATGCAAAAGACACCTTGTATGTTATTCAATAAAATGATGACAACTTCACAAATATTTTAGTCATAAAAGTGAGTGATACCTTAGAAAATAGCTCATCATCCACTGGAGCAGTCCTTCGCACTTCATCTTGTAGCATCTCTAAATTGATGGGCATGTCAAGTAGGAGCAATGAATTTGTGCGTATTTCGCATGGAAATTGATATTATTTATTATTGAAACATGGCTACTGCCTGATGGTGTCAGTTAAATCAAGAGATTATTTGTTTTTGCCTAATTTAGCGTAAGCAATAGAAGAAACACAAGGGGCACACCAAAGTCGTTGCTGGAACCCATCATGTTGGAAGAGAAATTAAGTGTCTCTCTCACTGTCATCTCAGCATGGTGAAGATCATACTGGCTAACATAAGCACGCATGTAGTGAGGTGTAGAGGAAATTGATTCTCCATTGTACATTACTTTCCCTTGGAACTGCCAAAATGATATTAAAACATGATATTATTTAAAACCTTGCTTGCAAACCATTTGCAACAGATGTAACATAGCATAATATATTATGTACTTTTTTTAGCCTGATACCTTCAAAGAGGGGTCTAATTTTCCAGCCAGTGCTCTTAAAAAGGTTGTTTTTCCTGATCCAGGTGCTCCCACAACAAGAGTCATCCTAAATATAAATAGAAAGGAAAGCTTCAGGTATAATGAAATAATGTACTTCCCTTCATAGATATTCAATAGGACCTCAGGACATCGCCTCCTCGATGACGCAAAAGGTTGTCCACGGCTCAATGAGAATGAGTGCACTATGCTTACTCCTTCTAGCCATGATGAAACTTATTTGTAACATAAAATGTGCCATGGAAAAAGAATTATGTAGCTTTACCTTGATGATCTTATTGTGCCACTTGCCGTGTTGAGAATTTTGATTCCCGTCCTCTGTGTGCCACAAAGGTATGCAGATTCTAGAATTTCCTACGCAAGAAAGAGATTTTCGCCCATACATAAACTTTTCAATGAGGATACAAGAGGATATTGTCATTAACTGGTGAGCACCATACAAACCAGCAATAGGAAAATACATTTGTGAACATAGCTGCAAGCGCACCCGGCTAGCTATTTGATAAAATCCGCAGAACATTATTGTACATACTTTTGTGTTTTCTATGGCCCTTTTTCACTGACAATGGGCTTCGTAAGCTATATTTTTTTGGCGCTGTTGTTTATGTTCTTCAATTTGGTATGCTTGCTGTTCTCTTCTAGATTCTGGTCAAGCTCATGTGACTGGGTGTATGTTGTGGAATATGCGATACATTCGTTGCCATGCAATGATGGCAATGAACAATTTCTATCAAATCCACGTCACACTGTATAGCTATAGATGAATAACAGAACACATATATGGTGTATATAATTATGAATTTTAGCACTTCGGTGGTTGGGTTACGAGCCAACTTGACATGTACATATAGGAATAGGAATCGGCAAGCAGATACAACCACTACGCCATTGCCATTCGACTAGTCTATCAGAGTATCATACGGAGTCAGGTCCAGTAGGCGCAGGATGCGCTAAGCCATTCGATCTTCCTACTGGTGGTCCACCATAGAGCTCCTATGTAGCCATTTGTTTTCTCTCTTAAATAATTTGTTTCTTTTTATCTCATGACTTTTTATGCGATCGGAAAACGAATGAGATCAGAAAGATAGGCGGACGACTTGACCATAAGGTGGGATGTTTCCCTGAGCAGTAAGCAACGGATCTCCCTTAAGAGGATTTATGCGGGTGCCTGGGTACCGACCCCATTGTTTTGGCTTTCAATTTTGAATCTTGTATATCTTTTGAACCAAAAGTCTAAATGAAATTTTGTTTGCACATTCATTTTCCTAGTGAAGAGGACTTTTAAATAAGATCACTTCTGAATACATTTTGACATGTTTTTAAAACTTCACCAAGTTTCAACTGGTAAAACTTTTTTTTGCGGGAGTGCAACTGGTGAAACTTGATATGAACGAACGAAAAAATTACCAAGTTTCAGGAACTAAAACTTAAAACTTGGTATTTCTCGTGTGGAATCCAATGATTTTGCGGATTCAGAAGCAATCGTGCTGCTGGGCACGGCTGAGCTGGTGTGTGCCCCTACACCCGTGTGCCTCTGCGAATTTCGGTGTACATATATGTATGCCATGTTGAGCTAAATTTGTAAATAAGCATATGGGGGTGGTTTGCCGGGCATGCATGCGTGCATCGTTAAAAGGCGTAACCGTACCCACCTTGGCAGCGCCGACGCCCGGCAGTGCAGGCACGCCGGCGTGGACACTGACGTCGTCGAACTGGACCTCCACCTTCCCCGGAGCTCCGCCGCATCCCGACCTACGCACGCACACAGCTCCGCTTTCATTAATCTGCATGCAGTATACGTAGGAAGTACGGAGTACACACTAGCATATACTGTATGTACATGCAAATGCAACCATGCATGCAAGCACATAAAATCGTAAAAGAGCGTATATGTACCGTAGCCTGGCCTCCCGGAGAATGCGAAGGAACTCTCGGTTCTCTGCATGCGTCAATGGAGGCACCTCCGCCATTGTTGCCGCCCGCAAGTATGTGACTGTGCGTATACCGAGCAACCATGGTGTGTATATATACACATTTAAAACGGACGCTTCCACTTTGAGCGTAAACCTCAGGAAATGCT
Organism: Triticum dicoccoides; assembly: GCF_002162155.2. Classification (NCBI taxonomy): domain Eukaryota; kingdom Viridiplantae; phylum Streptophyta; class Magnoliopsida; order Poales; family Poaceae; genus Triticum; species Triticum dicoccoides. The sequence goes on from NC_041392.1 coordinate 67,635,155, forward strand.
AGCGAGTAGTACGTAAAAATATACTTATAATAAACACGCATGACTCGCATTGCTCTGTATTCTAAGCGCCCAACCAACCATGCATATGGGCTAATATTTAAGAAGCAAAGACCTCTACCTACACGATCAACAAAATGATTCAGTCGAATGTTAGTGGTGCTTATGATACGTATAAAATGGGTATGGGTTGATGTATTTCAGTATTTGTGCTGAAGTAATGGGTGCATGTACTATTTAAAGCATACAGTTACATGAATTCACGTAAAAAACGATAGTTATAGGTATATCAACGATCGACCCACGTTGTACAACCTACACATAGTGCTAATACGTTCGCTAGAAAAATCTTAATCGGTTGGCTAAGAGATTCTGCAAGCGACGTGCGTTGAGGAGCCATACTAACCGGCCTGGTGATCGCGTCTACTTTTTTTAACACAGTAGAGATGTAAGCGCTCATATAAACGCGCATACACTCACTCCAATAAACGCACACACGCACACCCTATTTCTATGAACACCTCCGAAAGACTGAGCCGGCATATCATCTTGAAATTTACGAAGTCACCGTAGCCATCTCGTCGACGGGAACGTCTCAACCACTGAATGCGCATCGCCGGAAATCCTGAAATAAATTCAGGAATAAATGCAAGCACCAGGACTTGAACCCTGATGGGCTGGAGATACCATAGTTCCTCTAACCATCCAACCACAGGTTAGTTCGCCGCGTCTACTTTAATTATTAGTTGATGCATGCGCCACATGGGCTATACGCTGTGCAATTGTTCTCCGCGGGACACTGCGATCTAGACAAACCTGCATAACAAAACGCTAGACCTGAAGAACCAAATCTGGGGACACGCCATCTTTCACACACCTCCCGGCGATACAAAGAAGCATCATCGGAACGAGGGCGAGGTGGGTGTACCTTATTGCATGCCGATAGTGACACCATTGTCTCGCCACCGCCAAACGGAGACAACTCTAAATTTATTCCTAACCCTACCATCACTCGAACAAAGCCCGGGTGTCCCCCTCTCTTCATCTAGCGGCAGATGGAGGGAGAGGTGGCCCTCAGACTCGTGGGGAGCAGTGGCGGAGCTACACTCAAAAGCTTGGGCGGGCCAGTCTGAAAAGAAACCTAATATTTTTGATAATTATGACCCACATCTACCCTTACCCCAGCCTGGTGCAGCAAAATTTGGACGGGCCATGGCCCTTTATGCTACAATGTAGCTCCGCCAGTGGTGGGGAGTATGGTCAATCGGGCTCACCGCTCTCCTAAGTGAGGGGGAGAGGAGAAAAGAATGACCCAACACTTTAACATCCTAACAAATTAAAGAATTTAACGTCCATTTGATTTTCCTTGCTCCACCATGTAAACCAGTTCATCATTTTCATTAACAATACGTACCTCCTCATAAATCTCTGGCCTTACGAGAACATTCGTGTTTGGGGTTGATTTTGCCACATTCGCAAGTTGACCAGAATTTGTTATGTCTATAACTTGTTGCAAGCAAGTTGCATTAATCGTATCAGCCTTTATTACGATCAATGAATCGTCAATGAAATGTAAATGAGGTACTCCCTCTGAATGAGAATACATTGATTTTTAAGTCTTTGATTTGACTAGCGGAACATGAGTTTTATTCCATAAAAACTATATCTATAGATATATTGTCAAATGAAGTTTCTAAACATATATTTGTTGTCGCATATCATACATATTTTATTAGTTAAACTGATTATCTAGAGGGAGTACTGAGTGTGCATTTCTGCAGACTCTGATACCTTCAAAGCCACCAACTTCTTCTTCCTGCATTAACAAACTAGACAAGCCTTCCGCATATGGCAACGAAGTGACAAGGGATGGCAAAATCCCCTAGTTGGATGGAAACCATCTGCCACCTGAGAATTGAGCCAAATTAAGTTTAACCTTACCATTCCTGCTAAAGGAGCCAGCTGATCAGAACATCTTTACCCTTCCTAGAATAGAACCCGCGTTTGTTGCACTGGAGCTTGCCTCGTCCAATGCTATCAAGTCGCCATGCAAACCCTAGTCCACAACGGGACATGTCACCCAGCTCAAGCCTATCACATGAGACAAGAGCCAAATGATCGTCATGAACAAGGAGAAAACCCATGGTCGCGATACCACTGAGAGGAGGGAAAACCTTAGACTTACGTCGGGGAAAACAAATATGTAAACTCTTTTTTATGATGCATACTAATATGGGTTTATATACCTTTTTTAGAAATTTATGGGTTTATATACCTAGATCCGCCAATACATCTATCGTACTCAATTCAGCGTAAGCTAGTTTCTTCTTTCTTTGAAAGCCTATTGGCGCTTTAGCCCGGGCGCAGCTATGCCTCACTTTATGCGAGACGATACCTTGGCTCGCCTATAGGGAGCCAGTAGTGGGTCGGCCCAGCAACCATGTGGGATTGTCATGCCGATGTCACGCACGTTTCCTTTTTCTGTTTTACGCTTGTTTATATTTTGGAAATATTAAATACATATATTACAGAAAATTAGTTCTGTTAGTTTTTTACAATGTTCATCATACGTTAAAACATGCACATGCATTGTAAAACAATGCTCAACTTTTAGAAAATATCTGTACCATCAAAAAAATGTATGCGACTATCAGTAAATGTTCCAAGTTCTAAAAATGTGTTTGACATTTTTTTAAATGTTATACAATGTAAATTAATTTTCATGTAATTCAATATAAAATCATACCATTCAAAAAAAATCATTACATACAACGTTTGAATTTTTTTAGCATGCATTCAAGAAATACTTAACAACATTAATCATGTGTTTAAAAAATATTAAACATGTACATAAGATGTTTTAGATGTATAGAAAAAACATACAATGTGTATGAAAAAGTAGATATCAAAACATATATTTAAAAAACTATTAATCATGTCCTTAAAAAAATGGTAAACGTGTACAAAAAATGTTTGTGATGTATATGAAAAATGTATAATGTGTATGAAAGACATTTGTTAAAAAATTTAAACAAGAAAAATAAGAAGATGAAAAATACCAAAAAACACAGACCAAAAACAAATAAATCCGATGCAAAATAGTGAAACCCCAATAAAGAAAACCACAAACATAAAACTCACGCGACAGCTACCGTCCGGTTCCAGCCCAGTAAGTCCGCGCCAGAAGCGAGACCTCGCAGCGGGCGAGAAATAACTCTGGCGCTTCAGGTCGAAAAGATACACGTTCTGCGGGCCCAACCAACCGACGGCAGGTGTAAGACCCGAAACCCCCCGTCGGGACCTCCTACATTTTTCTTTCCAAATAATAACGTTCACACACGTGGCATATTTGCACATCGCTCACACGCCTTAATCTATGTTGCTTCTGTTTTTACACGAATCCTAAATAAATCTGTTAAAATATGAGTGCCACGTGGCATCATCGTGTGCGTGGGAGTTGGAAAATTCGCCCACACGTCCCGCAGCATGCGGTTTGCCAGCTGCGCTGACCTAGTACACGTGCGCGTGGGCGAACTGCTTTTCGTTCACACAATACTCATATGTTGTTGGATGGCAACTGCAGTTGCACGTAGGTGGCAACTAGGTAAACACAGATGGTAACTATGATTCGTTGCTAGACGGCAACTGCAGTTGCGTGTACATGGCAACCAGATAAACACACATGACAACTGTGATTAACCATATATAACAACTATGATTGGACCACACGTGACAACTAGATAAACACACGTGACAACTATTGTTTAACCATATGTGGCAAGTAGTTAATCAGACACGGTAACTATGGTTTGATTACACGCGGCAACTAACATAAATTCAACATAGCAACTATAGTTAACCAAAATAGAAAGAGTTGTCATGCTTTTACAACTACATTTGCCATCCCTGACAACTACATTTGTCATCCCGGATGGCAACTAAATCGTCATCCTGCGGGTACCTAACGTAGCTGCCCAGGACGTGGAGGCACATTTACTTCATGCCACACATGTGGGGTGGGGATGAATAGTATTTGTTGAACATATGGCACGAAGTAGCTTCGTCTAAACGTGTGAACAATTCTAATATTCACCCACACATAACTCGTGTGGGTTGCCTCCTGTTCACACCACACACGATATATGAGCGAATATTTAGTATACCACACATGTAGTTTTTTTTGTGGGGATAGACGCGGCGGAAACCAGTGAAGTGGGCACCCCCCCTCCCCATGTGCGAGGCAGCGCATGTGCTGGGCGGGAAGCTACCTTGTTTTTCTATTTTCCTATTTTTTTCTGTTTTAACTTTTTTCCTTTATACAATAATTCAGGATTTAAAAAAGTTATGATTTTGGAAAAGATGTTCATGGATTCAAAAAATGTCCATGACTTAAAAAATATTCCGGAAATGATAAATGCTCACAGATTCAAAAAAAACATGAGTTTCTAGAAAATGTTGACAATATTCAAAAATTGTTCGAAAATTTCAGAAAAAATTCTTCACAAACTTATAAAAATGTTTCCAATTCTCTAAATATTCATGAACAGAAACAATATTAGTAAAAAATGATTCTGAATTTCAAAAATTGATCCTAAACATATATGGAATTTCAAAAAATGATCCTAAACATATATGGAATTTCAAAAATTGTTCGTGAATTTGAAAATGTTGAAGATTTTTAAAAAAATTCACAGTTCATACAATGTTCATGAATTTAAAAATACTCATGATTTCAATACAATGTTCATGATTGCAAAATATGTTCACAAGTTTGAAAGATGTTCGCAAAAATTTGAAAAAGAAAAAGCAAAAGAAAAATAAAAGAATAAAAAGGAAAATAAAAAGGAAAGGAAAAAACAAAAAAAGGGAAAAAGAAAGAAAAAGATGAAAGGGGTTACGCGCTAGGTCACTAGAACCGGCGGAATAGAAGTGGACGGGTCGGGTCGTAAGGACATCTTCAACGACGACCTAACCAGACACCGCATTTGTGATTTGTCCCCTATAAAAAAATTGCGGAGAAGGGGGATCAGTCCACGTTCCTCATCTCTGGCCCGTCGTGAGCCCCGAAAAATGAAGCTTCGCCTCCTCTGCAGTCATGAGCGTCAAGAAGTCAAGTTATCCGCCTCCGTGTCACCGACCAGCGGCTAATCGGCCGACGATGTTGAGGCCGCCAAGCTTAGCTTCAACGGGAAGGGAGGAACGGTGGCCTTCATGTGATACAAGCTTCGGAGACCTCTTGTGCGTTACTCTTCCTTATTGCCGACGACGCTCGTGGACGTGCCGACTTCTTGGTCGTGGTGGCGGGACGCGGCCGAGCTGGCGACCTAGTCTTCGTCCTCACTCTTGCCAAACACTTTTATCTACTGCCTCGTCCATCTCCTTGTAGGCGGCCTCTAAATCCGCCTGGTATTGGTGGTAGCGCCAGCGCTCACGGCGGATGTCGTAGGCAAAATGATAGGACTCGAGCAGAGCCTCCTGCTTGGGCACGCCCACGTCCGGCGCAATAGGCGTGCCGACAGTGAGTAGCTCCTCCGTCCGTCACTGCTCGTCGAGGAGGCAGAGGTTGTAGGCATGGTCGGCCTGCGCTTGCCACAATGTGACCTTCCGATCCTCCAGCACGATGTCCATGTAGTGAGCACGAGCCTTGCCCATGGTGATGCCGACATTGGCCGGCGCAGACAGTGGCACCGGCTCGTCGTCAACCACCTCTGCCATTGGCGCGTCCGCAACGCCGGCCTCTGGTGAGCTCGTCCGTCTAGCGCCCTGCCAAACAGCAGTAATGGCAACGATCTCCTTCTTCTGTTCAAACGAGAGGCCGTCACATAGGGCTTTGGAGCTCGAGGAGGTCATGGCGGGTATGGTGCGGTGAGGGATAAAGAGCGGAGGGGGTGGATGGATGCAGTTGTGTTTTGAAAATGCAACTATCCCTAGGTGGTTTTGATAATTCATAACAACATATAGCTCATTGAGCTAATGCTATTCCAAGATGGTTATTTTAGGAAAGCTCAATGATTGGCATGGCATGGATGTGAAAGTGGAACCCTCAAAATGCTAAGGACAAAGGATTGGCTCAAGCTCAAAAGCTCAAGACTCTTCATTTTATATTTTAGTGATCCAAGATCACATTGAGTCTTTAGGAAAAGCCAATACTATCAAGGAGGGATGAGGTGTTGCTTAATGAGCCTCTTGCTTCATGTGCTTAGTGATATGCTCCAAAACCCTCAACTACTTTCCCATATCCACATATGACCTAAACCCTAAGCCAAACTCGGTCCTACCGATTCTTCCTATCCGGCGCCACCGAGTTTCACTTGTCATAAGCCACTGCCAAACCCTAGCAATTCGGTCCTACCGATAAGGATCTCCGTCTCACCGAGATGGGGTTGCAAACTCTCTGTTTCCCTTTCGAAACTTTTCGGTCTCATCGAAAGAGCGAATCGGTCCCACCGAGATTGCAATGTAAACTCAGTGTTTCCCCTTTGTAACTTTTCGGTCTCACCAAGTTCCACTCGGTCTCACCGAAAGAGCAAATCGGTCCCACCGAGTTTGCCTGACCAACTCTCTGGTTAGCTAATTACCAAATTCGGTCTCACCGAGTTTGTGTAATCGGTCTCACCGAGATTACGTTATGCTCAAACCCTAACCATATCGGTCCTACCGAGTTGCATGTCAGTCCCACCGAAAATCACTAACGGTCACTAGGTTTACATTTTCGGTCCGACCGAGCTTATTGATTCGGTCCCACCGAGATTGGAAAACTGTGTAACGGTTAGATTTTGTGTGGAGGCTATATATACCCCTCCACCTCCTTTCTCATTCTGTGAGAGAGCCATCAGAACACACACACCATTCCAACTCATATGTTTTGAGAGAGAACCACCTACTGATGTGTTGAGACCAAGATATTCCATTCCTACCATATGAATCTTGATCTCTAGCCTTCCCAAGTTGCTTTCCACTCAAATCTTCTTTCCACCAAATCCAAATCCTATGAGAGAGATTTGAGTGTTGGGGAGACTATCATTTGAAGCACAAGAGCAAGGAGTTCATTACCTACACACCATTTGTTACTTCTTGGAGAGTGGTGTCTCCTAGATTGGCTAGGTGTCACTTGGGAGCCTCCGACAAGATTGTGGAGTTGAACCAAGGAGTTTGTAAGGGCAAGGAGATCGCCTACTTTGTGAAGATCTACCGCTAGTGAGGCAAGTCCTGTGTGGGCGATGGCCATGGTGGGATAGACAAGGTTGCTTCTTCGTGGACCCTTTGTGGGTGGTTGCTTCTTCGTGGACCCTTCGTGGGTGGAGCCCTGTGTGGACTCGCGCAACCGTTACCCTTGGGTGGAGCCCTGTGTGGACTCGCGCAACTGTTACCCTTTGTGGGTTGAAGTCTCCATCAACGTGGATGTAGGATAGCACCACCTATCCGAACCACGGGAAAAACATCCATGTCTCCAATAGCGTTTGAATTCTCCAAACCCTTCCCTTTACATTCTTGCAAGTTGCATGCTTTACTTTCCGCTGCCAATATACTCTTTGCATGCTTGCTTGAATTGTGTGATGATTTCTTGACTTGTCCCAAAATAGCTAAAATCTGCCAAGAACTAAATTTTGGAAAAGGTTAAGTTTTTATTTGGTCAAGTAGTCTAATCACCCCCCCCCCCCCTCTAGACATACTTTCGATCCTTCAAGTGGTATCAGAGCTTTGGTCTCCATTTGCTTTGATCTTCATAGCTTTTGATGGTCATAGCCTTGGTTTCATAACCTAGGGGAGTATGGCGTCTAGCGAGGGAAATTATCACCGTAGAGGTCCTTACTTTGATGGTACTAATTTTGCTAGTTGGAATCATAAAATGAAAATGCATATTCTTGGACATAACCCCGCCGTTTGGGCTATTGTGTGTGTTGGTTTGCAAGGTGACTTCTTTGATGGGAAAGAACCAAACCGTGAAGCTACCGCGGATGAGTTGAAGATGTTGCAATACAATGCTCAAGCTTGTGATATTCTCTTCAACGGATTGTGCCCCGAAGAATTCAACAAAATCAGCCGTCTTGAGAATGCAAAGGAAATTTGGGACACTTTGATTGATATGCATGAAGGTACCGACTCCGTCAAGGAATCCAAGTTGGATGTGCTTCAAAGCCAACTTGACAAGTTCAAGATGAAGGATGGTGAAGGTGTCGCTGAAATGTACTCTAGGCTTGCTCTCATCACAAATGAGATTGCTAGCTTAGGAAGTGAAGAGATGACCGATAGATTCATCATCAAGAAGATCCTAAGAGCCTTGGATGGAAAATATGATACCGTGTGCACATTGATCCAAATGATGCCCAATTACAAAGATCTCAAGCCAACGGAGGTGATTGGAAGAATTGTTGCTCATGAGATGTCACTTAAGGATAAAGAGGAACTTCACAACAAATCAAGTGGTGCCTATAAAGCCTCATGTGAAGCCCCTACATCATCAAGTGAGAAATAAGGCTTCAATGAAGAATTGAGCTTAATGGTGAAGAACTTCAACAAGTTCTACAAGAGTAGAAGCAAAGATAGAAGCTTCAAGTCAAGATCCTACAATGACAAAAGATCTTCTAGTCGAGAGCGAAACTGCTACAATTGTGGAAGACCCGGACACTACTCCAATGAGTGTACGGCTCCCTACAAGAGAAGAGAAGATTCTCCAAGAAAAAGAAGCAAAGAATCACCACCAAGAGAGAGAAGGAGTAGAGATGATCGTTATGAACGAAGACACTCACGGAGAAGCAAGGATTCGGAAAGGAAGGAAAAATCATCAAGGAGCTACACAAGACGAAGACATCAAGCTCATGTTGGTGAATGGGTATCCGGCTCCGACTCCGACAGCCACTCCGAGAGAAGTTATCACTCCGACTCCGAAGATACTCAAGATGAAGGTGTTGCCGGTCTAGCACTTGTGTCAACCAACTCCTACGACATATTTGACTCACCAAATGAAGGAATTGGAAGATGCTTCATGGCCAAAGGTCCTAAGGTAACACACCCCGAGTATGTTGATTTCAATAGTGATGAAGATGACTTGTTAGGTGATGATTTGCTTGTTGACAACTCTAGTGATGAATACTATGATGAAACGTCAATTAAACATGCTAATCAAGATAAAACGAATGACAATGATAAGGAGAAGATTGAGGCTCTAACTAAAGAACTAAACACTCTTAAGTTAGCTCATGAAATTATCCTTGAAGATCATCGAGAACTTTTAAGAGCTCATGAGAAATTACGCTTTGAGAAGCTCAATCTTGAGCAAGAGCATGAGTTCTTAAAAGCAATCAATGATGATCTCCGCAATAAAAGATCTTCTTACATTGCCAAGCGTTTACTCTTATCCACTTACATGCCTCAAGTCAAGTCTAATAACAAGAACAAGAAAGATTCTTCCTCTACTAGTAACAATGATCATGCTAAATCCAACATTGTTGCTTCTAGTAGTTCTCTTGATTCCACTAATGATTCTCTTAGCCAAGTTACAATTGAGCAAGTAAATAGTTTATTGAAGGGAATTATAGAGAAAGGAGTGTACAAAAGCCTTGCCGGGAGTAAGCAATTCGAGGAAATTGTGCGCAAGCAAGGAATGCACCGGAAGAATCAAGGTGTTGGTTTTGAATGAAAGTTCAATGCCAATGGAGTTGAGTGGGAAGAAGATCAATACCCCAAGACAAAGTTTGTCCCTAAACAAGAGAAGTATGATGCTTCTTTCAAGGGGACACAAGCTCAAGATGATCTTCCACCACAAGACTACAAGCAAAAAGGCAAGGACAAGCTTCAAGAGGAAATTGATGCATTTGAAGAAGCTCCTAAGACCTTAGTCAAGTGGATTCCCAAGACTACTTCAAGTTCCACTTCATCAAGTACGACTACAACTCCAAGGATTCCCATCAAGATGATGTGGATCCAAAAGAAGAAGAACTAGAGAGTTCTTGAGGGTGACTCCGCCAACATACTTCACTCTTATCATTTTGGCAAGAACAAGTGCAATCAACTTCCACATCTTGCACTAGTTCAAGGAGTCACAAACCCTCTTGTTGGTAAGACAAGGGACAAGGTAACCTAAAAGTTTTCATGGACATTATCTTTTGTGTGCATCACTCTATGTCTATGGATATCCTTGTTTGTTCCTTGTGGGACTAACCCATGTAGGTATTGAAAGTGCAATTCACTCAAATGGATAGCTCCAAGAGATCTACATCAACATTGAGCATCCACATCTTCAATATCTACATGAAGTCATCATCCACAAAACCCAAGGTTAGTTCATCCCTCTTAGGGGGGATATCACATCTAGGGGGAGCTTTACTCTAAGACTTGAGCTAAAGCAACTCTAAAGATGTGAACAAAACAATGCTTTATGTAAAAGTGGTAACCCCACTTGAGCTTAAATGATGAGTATGACCTATGATCAAGTGTTCTCACTTGACTCCTAAGTCAATATACTCATATATAGATGACCTAGTCATCGCAAATTGCTTGATAGATGCTAGAATTGGTTGTGTATGCCTTGTCACATATTTCATTTGCCATCTTATTGTGTGAGCATGCTGGTTGCATATTTTACTCATTCGAGGACATCCACTTGTTGTTTTGATTGTTTGGTTTTATCTTCTTTTGCCAAGTGGATGGACAAGAATGCCTAAGAACCTCCTCTAGCTATCTATGCTTTTCTCGTCTCAAACTCTATTCTTGCTGCATCACAAAATTTGATCAAGTCAGATTCGAACCACTTTGTGTGAGGAGCACTCGGAGTCCCCGATTCGTCATAGACTTAAACTTCCAAAACCTCTTTATGATTCTCGGTCTGACCGATACTCCACTTTCGGTCCTACCGAGATCATTAAGTTGATCTAGGTTTTCGATCTCGGTGCAACCGATTTGAACATTTCGGTCACACCGAGTTTCAGTAACTGCACGCAGTTATGAATTTTGGTGCCACCAAGTTGTTCCACTCGGTCACACCGACAGGGTCGGGCTATATATAGTCACGGGCAAAATTTGGGAAATTTCTCCGAACCCCTTCGCCCGCGCGATAGCCTGCTCTGCCCTCGTGGTCTCCGGATCGTCTTCTCGCCACCAGCCGCCTCCAGTAGCTGGTCTCCGTCGCCGTCAACAGGAATTCTGCCCCGCCGTCGCCGCCGTAGCAAGTCCCCGCCGAACTAGGGTATGGACTTGATCTTTGTGCTATTCTCCAATCTGATTCCTAGCACATTGTGTTCTTCATGATTCTTGCCACGATTGAAACACTCCTATCCAGTCAAAACGCTCGTAGATTAGGTTTGATTCGAAAATTCTAGATTTAGGTTTCCGCCGAAACCATCTCGGACCCACCGAGTTGAAAAACTCGGTCCCACCGATTTGGCTTATGCCATTGCACAAGTGAGACTCGGTCTGACCGAGAATTACTTATCGGTGTGACCGATTTTGGAACTCTGTGAAACCCTAGCAGTCTCGGAGCCACCGAACTGTGACTCGGTCCTACCGAGTTCACTAGTTTAGGTTCCAAAACTGCTTCGGTATCACCGAGTTTGAAAATCGGTAGATCCAAGATGATTTCAGTGGGAAACTAAAACTAAGTTTTTGGATCATTCTTTTTGCAAAAATCTCTGCATTTTGTGATGCTCATCCTTTCTACCTCATCTATAATCTGTTCACAGGGTCAGCAGTCAGAGCTTGCAGCATGTCAGACCAGAGTGATAGCCAGAATCTGTCAGAACAGCAAGTGGTGATGAGTGAGGGCACTAGTGCCTCCAGCTCTTCTGATGAAGGCAGCAGGAGCACTCCTAGCAACTTGCCAAAAGCTGCCACGAGACAGAGAAAGAAGAGGACTTCAGATTCCAAAGATGAAGACTATGTGGCAGAGGAAGAGGCCACTTCCAAGAGAGTTGAGCCAGCTCAAGGCACCAAGCCTGGCCTGAAAATCAAAAGGCCAGCAGGCAGGCAGCCAATGTCAAAGGCCAGAATGTCAACTGAGAAGCCCATAGAGCCAGTTGCAGCTGAGAGCAAGAAAAGAAAGGAAAGGGTGAAGAAGACTGTGGCTAGAGTGCTTGGCAAAGCTTCCATCATGGAAGAGGAAGAAGAAGAAGAAGTAGCTGCACCAGCACCCAAGGCACCCAAGCTAATGGGAGATGCCATAAAATCAGGGGGAGCTGCTTCCAAGGCCAAGCCAGCTCCAAAGCCAAAGCCAAAAAGGAACACAAGAAGCATCCCAGCTGCTGAAAAGAACAAGGCCCCAGTGCCTGAAGCTGCAGAAGAAGAGGAAGAGAATGTCCTAAGGAAGCTAAAGCCCAAGATCCCAGACCACAGTGATGTTGGGTTTCGTAGTAATTTCAAAAAATTTCCTACGCGCACACAGGATCATGTGATGCATAGCAACGAGAGGAGAGTGTTGTCTACGTACCCAACGCAGACCGACTGTGGAAGCGATGACACGACGTAGAGGAAGTAGTCGTACGTCTTCACGATCCAACCGATCAAGTACCGAAACTACGGCACCTCCGAGTTCGAGCACACGTTCAGCTCGATGACGATCCCCGGACTCCGATCCAGCAAAGTGTCGGGGAAGAGTTCCGTCAGCACGACGGCGTGGTGACGATCTTGATGAACTACAGTAGCAGGGCTTCGCCTAAACTCCGCTACAGTATTATCGAGGTATATGGTGGCAGGGGCACCGCACACGGCTAAGGAATAGATCACGTGGATCAACTTGTGTCTATGGGGTGCCCCCTGCCCCTGTATATAAAGGATGGAGGAGGAGGAGGCCGGCCAAGGCAAAGGTGCGGCCAGGATAGGGAGTCCTACTAGGACTCCAAGTCCTAGTAGGAGTCCACCAAGAGGGGAGGAAGGGAGAAGGAATAGGAGGAGAAGGAGAGGTGGCCGGCCCCCTTTTCCCTAGTCCAATTCGGACTAGAGAGGAGGGGGGGCGCAGCCTTTTTCTCCTCTTCCCACTAAAGCCCATCAAGGCCCAAAACTCTTCCCCGTATTCCCGTAACTTCCCGGTACTTCCGAAAATACCCGAATCACTCGGAACCTTTCCGAACTCCGAATATAGTCGTCCAATATATCGATCTTTACGTCTCGACCATTTCGAGACTCCTCGTCATGTCCCTGATCTCATCCGGGACTCCGAACTCCTTCGGTACATCAAAACTCATAAACTCATAATATTACTGTCATCGAAACCTTAAGCGTGCGGACCCTACGGGTTCGAGAACAATGTAGACATGACCGAGACACGTCTCCGGTCAATAACCAATAGCGGGACCTGGATGCCCATATTGGCTCCTACATATTCTACGAAGATCTTTATCGGTCAGACCGCATAACGACATACGTTGTTCCCTTTGTCATCGGTATGTTACTTGCCCGAGATTTGATCGTCGGTATCCAATACCTAGTTCAATCTCGTTACTGGCAAGTCTCTTTACTCGTTCCGTAATACATCATCTCACAACTAACATATTAGTTGTAATGCTTGCAAGGCTTATGTGATGTGTATTACCGAGAGGGCCCAGAGATACCTCTCCGACAATCGGAGTGACAAATCCTAATCTCGAAATACGCCAACCCAACATCTACCTTTGGAGACACCTGTAATGCTCCTTTATAATCACCCAGTTACGTTGTGACGTTTGGTAGCACCCAAAGTGTTCCTCCGATAAACGGGAGTTGCATAATCTCATAGTCATAGGAACATGTATAAGTCATGAAAAAAGCAATAGCAACATACTAAACGATCAGGTGCTAAGCTAATGGAATGGGTCATGTCAATCAGATCATTCAACTAATGATGTGACCTCGTTACTCAAATAACAACTCATTGTTCATGGTTAGGAAACATAACCATCTTTGATTAACGAGCTAGTCAAGTAGAGGCATACTAGTGACACTTTGTTTGTCTATGTATTCACACATGTATTATGTTTCCGGTTAATACAATTCTAGCATGAATAATAAACATTTATCATGAAATAAGGAAATAAATAATAACTTTATTATTGCCTCTAGGGCATATTTCCTTCAGTCTCCCACTTGCACTAGAGTCAATAATCTAGTTCACATCGCCATGTGATTTAACAGCAATAGTTCACATCACCATGTGATTAACACCCATAGTTCACATCGATATGTGATCAACACCCAAAGGGTTTTACTAGATTCAGTCATCTAGTTCACATCGCTATGTGATTAACACCCAAGGAGTACTAAGGTGCGATCATGTTTTTGCTTGTGAGAGAATCTTAGTCAATGGGTCTGTCACATTCAGATCCGTAAGTATTTTGCAAATATTTATGTCAACAATGCTCTGCACGGAGCTACTCTAGCTAATTGCTCCCACTTTCAATATGTATCCAGGTTGAGACTTAGTGTAACTTTTACAACAAACTCTTTTATCACCTCCATAATCGAGAAACATCTCCTTAGTCCTTACTAAGGATATTCTTGACCAATGTCCAGTGATCTACTCCTAGATCACTATTGTACTCTCTTGCCAAATTCAGAGTAAGGTATACAATAGGTCTGGTACATAGCATAGCATACTTTATAGAACCTATGACTGAGGCACAGGGAATGACTTTTCATTTTTTCTATTTTCTGCTGTGGTCGGGATTTGAGTCTTACTCAATTTCATACCTTTGCAACACAAGCAAGAACTCTTTCTTTGACTGTTCCATTTTGAACTATTTCAAAATCTTGCCAAGGTATGTACTCATTGAAAATCTTATCAAGCGTCTTGATCTATCTCAATAGATCTTGATGCTTAATATGTAAGTAGCTTTTACTGAGGTCTTTTCCTTTTAAAGAACTCCTTTAAAACACTCCTTTATGCTTTGCAGAAAAATTCTACATCATTTCTGATCAACAATATGTCACTCACATATACTAATCAGAAAGGCTGTAGTGCTCCCACTCACTTTATTGTAAATACAGGCTTCACTGTAAGTCTGTACAATAACTATATGCTTTGATCAACTTATCAAAGCGTATATTCCAACTCCGAGATTCTTGCACCAGTCCATAAATGGATCGCTGGAGCTTGCACACTTTGTTAGCTCCCTTTGGATCGACAAAACCTTTCGGTTGCATCATATACAACTCTTCTTCCAGAAATCCATTCAGGAATGCAGTTTTGACATCCATCTGCCAAATTTCATAATCATAAAATGCGGCAATTGCTAACATGATTCGGACAGACTTTTTAAGCATCGATACGAGTAAGAAAATCTCATCGTATTCAACACCTTGAACTTTGTCAAAAACCCTTTTCGACAAGTCTAGCTTTGTAGATAGTAACACTACTATCAACGTCCGTCTTCCTCTTGAAGATCCATTTATTCTTAATGACTCACCGATCATCGGGCAAGTCAATCAAAGTCTACACTTTATTCTCATACATGGATCATATCTCAGATTTCATGGCCTCAAGCCATTTCGTGGAATCTGGGCTCATCATTGCTTCCTCATAGTTCGTAGGTTCATCATGGTCTAGTAACATGACTTCCAGAACATGATTACCGTACCACTCTGGTGCGGATCTTACTCTGGAAGACCTACGAGGTTTGGTAGTAACTTGATCTGAAGTTTGATGATCATCATCATTAACTTCCTCACTTATTGGTGTAGGAATCACTGGAACTGATTTCTGTGATGAACTACTTTCCAATAAGGGAGAAGGTATAATTACCTCATCAAGTTCTACTCTCCTCCCACTCACTTCTTTCGAGAGAAACTCCTTCTCTGGAAAGGATCCATTTTAGCAACGAATGTCTTACCTTCGGATCTGTGATAGAAGGTGTACCCAACAATTTCCTTTGGGTATGAAGACGCACTTCTCCGATTTGGGTTCGAGCTTATTAGGATGAAACTTTTTCACATAAGCATCGCAGCCCCAAACTTTAAGAAACAACAGGTTAGGTTTACTGCTAAACCATAGTTCATACAGTGTCGTCTCAACGGATTTAGATGGTGCCCTATTTTAAAACGTGAATGCAGCTGTCTCTAATGCATAACCCCAAAACGATAGTGGTAAAGAGATATCATAGATCGCACCATATCAAATAAAGTGCGGTTACGACGTTCGGACACACCATAACGATGTGGTGTTCCAGGTGGCGTGAGCTGTGAAACTATTCCACATTGTTTTAATTGAAGACCAAACTCGTAACTCAAATATTTGTCTCCGCGATCAGATCGCAGAAACTTTATTTTCTTGTTACGATGATTTTTCCACTTCACTCTGAAATTCTTTGAACCTTTCAACTATTTCAGACTTATGTTTCATCAAGTAGATATACCCATATCTGCTCAAATCATCTTGTGAAGGTCAGAAAACAACGATGCTTGCCACGAGCAACAGCACTCATTGGATCGCATACATCGGTATGTATTATTTCCAACAAGTCAGTAACTCGTTCCATTGTTCCGAAGAACGGAGTTTTAGTCATCTTGCCCAAAAGGCACGGTTCGCAAGCATCAAATGATTCATAACCAAGTGATTCTGAAAATCCATCTTTATGGAGTTTCTTCATGCGCTTTACACCGATATGACCCAAACGGCAGTGCCACAAATAAGTTGCACTATCATTATTAACTTTGCATCTTTTGGCATCAATATTATGAATATGTGTATCACTACGATCGAGATCCAATGAACCATTTTCATTGGGTGTGTAACCATATAAGGTTTTATTCATGTAAATAGAACAACAGTTTATTCTCTTACTTAAATGAATAACCGTATTGCAATAAACATGATCAAATCATATTCATGCTCAACGCAAACACCAAATAACATTTATTTAGGTTCAACACTAATCCCGAAAGAATAGGGAGTGTGCGATGATGATCATATCAATCTTGAAACTATTTTCAACACACATCATCACTTCACCCTTAACTAGTTTCTGTTTATTCTGCAACTCCCCTTTCGAGTTACTACTCTTAGCAACTGAACCAGTACCAAATACCGAGGGGTTGCTATAAACACTAGTAAAGTACACATCAAACACCTGTATATCAAATATACCCTTTTTCACTTTGCCATCCTTCTTATCCACCAAATATTTAGGGTAGTTCCGCTTCCAGTGACTATTTCCTTTGCAGTGTAAGCACTCAGTTTCAGGCTTTGGTTCAGCTTTGGGCTTCTTCGTGGGAGTGACAACTTGCTTGTCAATCTACTTGAAGTTCCCCTTTCTTTCCCTTTGCCCTTTTCTTGAAACTAGTGATCTTGTCAACCATCAACACTTGATGCTCTTTCTTGATTTCTACCTTCGTTGATTTCAACATCACGAAGAGCTCGGGAATCATTTTCATCATCCCTTGCATACTATAGTTTATCACGAAGTTCTACTAACTTGGTGATGGTGACTAGAGAATTCTGTCAATCACTATCTTATCTGGAAGATTAACTCCCACTTGATTCAAGCGATTGAAGTACCCAGACAATCTGAGCACATGCTCACTAGTTGAGCGATTCTCCTCCATCTTTTAGCTATAGAACTTGTTGGAGACTTCATATCTCTCAACTCGGGTATTTGCTTGAAATATTAACTTCAATTCCTGGAACATCTCATATGGTCCATGACGTTCAAAACGTCTTTGAAGTCCCGATTCTAAGCCGTTAAGCATGGTGCACTAAACTATCAAGTAGTCATCATATTGAGCTAGCCAGACGTTCATAACTTCTGCATCTGCTCCTGCAATTAGGTCTGTCACCTAGCGGTGCATTAAGGACATAATTCTTCTGTGCAGCAATGAGGATTTAACCTCAGATCACGGATCAAATCCGCAACATTGCTACTAACATTTTTCAACACAATTTTCTCTAGGAACATATCAAAATAAACACAGGGAAGCAACAACGCGAGCTATTGATCTACAACATGATTTGCAAAATACTACCAGGACTAAGTTCATGATAAATTTAAGTTCAATTTAATCATATTACTTAAGAACTCCCACTTAGATAGACATCTCTCTAATCCTCTAAGTGATCACGTGATCCAAATCAACTAAACCATGTCCGATCATCACGTGAGATGGAGTAGTTTCATCGGTGAACATCATTATGTTGATCATATCTACTATATGATTCACGCTCGACCTTTCGGTCTCCGTGTTCCGAGGCCATATCTGCATATGCTAGGCTCGTCAAGTTTAACCTGAGTATTCTGCGTGCGCAACTGTTTTGCACCCGTTGTATTTGAACGTAGAGCCTATCACACCCGATCATCACGTGGTGTCTCAGCACGAAGAACTTTCGCAACGGTGCATACTCAGGGAGAACACTTCTTGATAATTTAGTGAGAGATCATCTTATAATGCTACCGTCAATCAAAGCAAGATAAGATGCATAAAAAGATAAACATCACATGCAATCAATATAAGTGATATGATATGGTCATCATCATCTTGTGCTTGTGATCTCCATCTCCGAAGCACTGTCATGATCACCATCGTCACCGGCGCGACACCTTGATCTCCATCGTAGCATCGTTGTCGTCTCGCCAATCTTATGCTTCCACGACTATCACTACCGTAGTAATAAAGTAAAGCATTACATCGCGATTGCATTGCATACAATAAAGCGACAACCATATGGCTCCTGCCAGTTGCCGATAACTCGGTTACAAAACATGATCATCTCATACAATAAAATTCAGCATCATGCTTTGACCATATCACATCACAACATGCCCTGCAAAAACAAGTTAGACGTCCTCTACTTTGTTGTTGCATGTTTTACGTGGCTGCTACGGGCTTAAGTAAGAACCAATCTCACCTACGCATCAAAACCACAACGATAGTTTGTCAAATAGACTCCGTTTTAACCTTCGCAAGGACCGGGCGTAGCCATACTTGGTTCAACTAAAGTTGGAGAGGCAGTCGCCCGCAAGCCATCTCTGTGCAAAGCACGTCGAGGGAACCGGTCTCGCGTAAGCGTACGCATAAGGTTGGTCCGGGTCGTCTCGTCCAACAATACCGCTGAACCAAAATATGACATGCTGGTAGGCAGTATGACTTGTATCGTCCACAACTCACTTGTGTTCTATTCGTGCATATAACATCAACATCATTAACCTAGGCTCGGATGCCACTGTTGGGTTATGTAGTAATTTCAAAAAATTTCCTACGCGCACACAGGATCATGTGATGCATAGCAACGAGAGGAGAGTGTTGTCTACGTACCCAACGCAGACCGACTGCGGAAGCAATGACACGACGTAGAGGAAGTAGTCGTACGTCTTCACGATCCAACCGATCAAGCACCGAAACTACGGCACCTCCGAGTTCGAGCACACGTTCAGCTCGATGACGATCCCCGGACTCCGATCCAGCAAAGTGTCGGGGAAGAGTTTCGTCAGCACGATGGCGTGGTGACGATCTTGATGAACTACAGCAGCAGGGCTTCGCCTAAACTCCGCTACAGTATTATCGAGGAATATGGTGGCAGGGGGCACCGCACACGGCTAAGGAATCGATCACGTGGATCAACTTGTGTCAACTTGTGTGTTTAGAGGTGCCCCTGCCTCCGTATATAAAGGAGCCAAGGGGGGAGGAGGCGCCGGCCAGGAGGAGGTGGCGCAGGAGGAGTCCTACTCCTACCGGGAGTAGGACTCCCCCCCAATCCTATTCCAACTAGGATTCCCAAGGGGGAAAGAGGGAGAGGGGTGGCCGGCCACCTCTCCTAGTCCTACTAGGACTAGGGGAAGGGGGGAGGCGCGCAGCCCCCTTGGGCTGCCCCTTTCTCCTTTCCACTAAGGCCCATGATGGCCCATATGGCTCCCGGGGGGTTCCGGTAAAATCCCGATTTCACCCGGACGTAATTCTTCTGTGCAGCAATGAGGATAATCCTCAAGTTACGGACCCAGTCCGTGTAATTGCTACCATCATCTTTCAACTTTGCTTTCTCAAGGAACGCATTAAAATTTAACGGAACAACAGCACGAGCCATCTATCTACAATCAACATAAACAAGCAAGATACTATCAGGGACTAAGTTCATGATAAATTTTAAGTTCAATTAATCATATTATTAAAGAACTCCCACTTAGATAGACATCCCTCTAATCCTCTAAGTGATCACGTGATCCAAATCAACTAAACCATGTCCGATCATCACGTGAGATGGAGTAGTTT
Source organism: Triticum dicoccoides (assembly GCF_002162155.2). Classification (NCBI taxonomy): domain Eukaryota; kingdom Viridiplantae; phylum Streptophyta; class Magnoliopsida; order Poales; family Poaceae; genus Triticum; species Triticum dicoccoides. Next base: position 67,655,312 of record NC_041392.1, read on the forward strand.
CATCGGTGAACATCATTATGTTGATCATATCTACTATATGATTCACGCTCGACCTTTCGGTCTCCGTGTTTCGAGGCCATATCTGCATATGCTAGGCTCGTCAAGTTTAACCTGAGTATTCTGCGTGCGCAACTGTTTTGCACCCGTTGTATTTGAACGTAGAGCCTATCACACCCGATCATCACGTGGTGTCTCAGCACGAAGAACTTTTGCAACGGTGCATACTCAGGGAGAACACTTCTTGATAATTTAGTGAGAGATCATCTTATAATGCTACCGTCAATCAAAGCAAGATAAGATGCATAAAAAGATAAACATCACATGCAATCAATATAAGTGATATGATATGGTCATCATCATCTTGTGCTTGTGATCTCCATCTCCGAAGCACCGTCATGATCACCATCGTCACCGGCGCGACACCTTGATCTCCATCGTAGCATCGTTGTCGTCTCGCCAATCTTATGCTTCCACGACTATCACTACCGTTTAGTAATAAAGTAAAGCATTACATCGCGATTGCATTGCATACAATAAAGCGACAACCATATGGCTCCAGCCAGTTGCCGATAACTCGGTTACAAAACATGATCATCTCATACAATAAAATTTAGCATCATGCCTTGACCATATCACATCACAACATGCCCTGCAAAAACAAGTTAGACGCCCTCTACTTTGTTGTTGCATGTTTTACGTGGCTGCTACGGGCTTAAGTAAGAACCAATCTCACCTACGCATCAAAACCACAACGATAGTTTGTCAAATAGACTCCGTTTTAACCTTCTCAAGGACCGGGCGTAGCCATACTCGGTTCAACTAAAGTTGGAGAGACAGTCGCCCGCAAGCCATCTATGTGCAAAGCACGTCGAGGGAACCGGTCTCGCGTAAGCGTACGCGTAAGGTTGGTCCGGGTCGTCTCGTCCAACAATACCGCCGAACCAAAATATGACATGCTGGTAGGCAGTATGACTTGTATCGTCCACAACTCACTTGTGTTCTACTCGTGCATATAACATCAACATCAATAACCTAGGCTCGGATGCCACTGTTGGGTTTCGTAGTAATTTCAAAAATTTTCCTACGCGCACACAGGATCATGTGATGCATAGCAACGAGAGGAGAGTGTTGTCTACGTACCCAACGCAGACCGACTGCGGAAGCGATGACACGACGTAGAGGAAGTAGTCGTACGTCTTCACGATCCAACCGATCAAGTACCGAAACTACGACACCTCCGAGTTCGAGCACACGTTCAGCTCGATGACGATCCCCGGACTCCGATCCAGCAAAGTGTCGGGGAAGAGTTCCGTCAGCACGACGGCGTGGTGACGATCTTGATGAACTACAGTAGCAGGGCTTCGCCTAAACTCCGCTACAGTATTATCGAGGTATATGGTGGCAGGGGCACCGCACACGGCTAAGGAATAGATCACGTGGATCAACTTGTGTCTATGGGGTGCCCCCTGCCCCTGTATATAAAGGATGGAGGAGGAGGAGGCCGGCCAAGGCAAAGGTGCGGCCAGGATAGGGAGTCCTACTAGGACTCCAAGTCCTAGTAGGAGTCCACCAAGAGGGGAGGAAGGGAGAAGGAATAGGAGGAGAAGGAGAGGTGGCCGGCCCCCTTTTCCCTAGTCCAATTCGGACTAGAGAGGAGGGGGGGCGCAGCCTTTTTCTCCTCTTCCCACTAAAGCCCATCAAGGCCCAAAACTCTTCCCCGTATTCCCGTAACTCCCCGGTACTCCCGAAAATACCCGAATCACTCGGAACCTTTCCGAACTCCGAATATAGTCGTCCAATATATCGATCTTTACGTCTCGACCATTTCGAGACTCCTCGTCATGTCCCTGATCTCATCCGGGACTCCGAACTCCTTAGGTACATCAAAACTCATAAACTCATAATATTACTGTCATCGAAACCTTAAGCGTGCGGACCCTACGGGTTCGAGAACAATGTAGACATGACCGAGACACGTCTCCGGTCAATAACCAATAGCGGGACCTGGATGCCCATATTGGCTCCTACATATTCTACGAAGATCTTTATCGGTCAGACCGCATAACGACATACGTTGTTCCCTTTGTCATCGGTATGTTACTTGCCCGAGATTTGATCGTCGGTATCCAATACCTAGTTCAATCTCGTTACTGGCAAGTCTCTTTACTCGTTCCGTAATACATCATCTCACAACTAACATATTAGTTGTAATGCTTGCAAGGCTTATGTGATGTGTATTACCGAGAGGGCCCAGAGATACCTCTCCGACAATCGGAGTGACAAATCCTAATCTCGAAATACGCCAACCCAACATCTACCTTTGGAGACACCTGTAATGCTCCTTTATAATCACCCAGTTACGTTGTGACGTTTGGTAGCACCCAAAGTGTTCCTCCGATAAACGGGAGTTGCATAATCTCATAGTCATAGGAACATGTATAAGTCATGAAGAAAGCAATAGCAACATACTAAACGATCAGGTGCTAAGCTAATGGAATGGGTCATGTCAATCAGATCATTCAACTAATGATGTGACCTTGTTACTCAAATAACAACTCATTGTTCATGGTTAGGAAACATAACCATCTTTGATTAACGAGCTAGTCAAGTAGAGGCATACTAGTGACACTTTGTTTGTCTATGTATTCACACATGTATTATGTTTCCGGTTAATACAATTCTAGCATGAATAATAAACATTTATCATGAAATAAGGAAATAAATAATAACTTTATTATTGCCTCTAGGGCATATTTCCTTCAAGTGATACTCATCCTGTGGCTGAGGACATGAAGCTCAGGAGAGATTCAGGGCTGAGGAAATGGAAAGAAGCAGACCCGTATGCTTCAAGGAGAAGGACATCAGTTGACTACAGGTTTCACACCAAGGAGCAGCAGGATTTTTATGAGACAGTGCTGCTAGATAAGAAGCTCATTGTCTGTGATATGCGATGGGTTGATTGGCAATACATTAAGGACAATGAGGAGCACTATCCTGGAGTGCAAGACAGCTTCATAGCTTGTGGAGTAGCTGACTTTGTTGGGCAGAAGCTCACAAAGTGGAACGAGGAACTTATCATGCAGTTCTACTCCACAGCTCACTTTTATCCAGATGGGAGGATCGCATGGATGTCTGAGGGTACGAGGTACCAATCCACTGTTGAGGAATGGGCAAAGTTGATTAATGCCCTAGAGGAGCATGATGATGACATGGACATATATGCCAAGAAGAAGATGGACCACAACTCAATGTCCAATATGTACAAGAAGATCCCAAATGAAGCACTTGACACCTTCAAGTTTGGCTCAGTACATTACCTTCTGTCAGGGCTCCCGACTATCAATTGGATCTTGAGGCACACCTTATTGCCCAAGTCAGGTGATCACAAGATGATCAGAGGCCATGCTATCAACTTGCTCCATGATGTACCTCAGAAGTTCAAAGTGATGAGCCTCATAGTGGAAACAATCAAGAGGACTGCAGCAGACCAAAAGAGGAGTTGCGGATATGCCCCTCAGATTCAGGAGCTCATCAACTCCAAGATGGGCACGGGCATATATTTATTGGATAAGGAACATTTGACTATCCGTTCAGATTTTGAGAACAATGAAGTTGTGATGACTGAGAACGAGCCATCGTCTGCACAAGCTTACGCAAAGAAGGAGAAGGCGAGGAAGGAGAAAGCTGCCAAGATGCCAACTCAAGAGGAGGCACCTGAGTATTTCTTGAAGACTAAACAAGAGCAGCTTGGTTACTTGATTGCATCCATGCTGAGGATTGAGCAAAGTCTGGCCACCCTCACTCAGAATCAGCAGAGCCTAGAGAGAATCATGGAACAGAAGTTCTATGACTTGGATGTCAAAGTAACGGAAGTTCAGTCTGCAGTAGAGCAGCTCCAGGAGGACATGCAGGAGAGGAGAGGCAGGACTACCACTCATGCCTTTGCCAGAGTGCCAAGAGGTCCAAGGTCATCTGCCGTGCCAGTTGCTGACACAAGAGCCACCACCTCAGCACCAACCACAGCCTCAGTTCCACCAGCTCCAGCATCTACTTCAGCTCCAACTCCAGCGTCTACTTCAGCATCTACCGAAGCCTTCATCCTTGGAGTGATCCGGACTCCACCACCACCTGAAGATCAAGCCTGAGCGTCGATCTAGTGCTATGCATTTTCTAGGAACTTTTTGGTAACTTGTTGCCAAAGGGGGAGAAGATGTATAGATCATAGGCTTTGAGAGAGAGAGTGTTGCTTTTTTCTCTTGCTTTATTTGGTGTTTTTTCAAACTTGTTTGCTTTTGAGTGCTTGAGATACTATGCTTGTGAGACATTGATGATCATGTGTTTGATCATAAGCTACACTTAATGCTTGCTTAATGCTATTATCTTATCTATCTTATGTGATCATTCATTATTCTTGGTGATGAGTGCATGTATTTCATTCTTATCATTTTAAGCGCTCCACCAAGATGTATGTGACATGGAAGAGTAACCCATGACTCTAACTCCTTGTGCATTTGCAGTCCAAAGCAAATTTTTTTAACATGCACAAATTTAGGGAGAGCTCTTACTTATCACATACTTCTCAAAGCGACGATATATTTCATGTTTATTATCATTTGTCGAAGCTTTGATCTATATGTTGTCATCAATTACCAAAAAGGGTGATGTGTCCACTGATGCATTAGCAAAATTTGATCAAGCCATAGATTCTAATATTTTAATGGTGGGTACAATTGCACTTAAAATACCATCACCAGAAGCAAAACCAGATGAAGTCAGACCAACGTTCAGAACTCCGTGTGTTGCATAGAAAGTTCCATACTGAATATTTTTTGTATGGGCTCCATCTAGCACTAGTACGTAGTCCAAGTTTTTTTTAGGTGATCGGTTGGCCGAATAGTTAATTAGGTGAGATTAATTAGTTGAGATAAGAGAGAGTCCTACTAGTACTTGGGTTTCAGGTTTGACTAGGAAAAGAGATATGGTTTGTTACGTGGAGTACGGAAGGTTAGAGTCGGTTTAGGAACTAGAGCCTGCGTGCTCCTTAAATACTGGCCGATCTGGCCATGTAAAGGGTCAAGTTTTGTTTTGCCGTGAGTTGAATAATAGTCAGAAAACATCTCATGTCTTGGGATACCAAATATCGTGTTTGCTTTTGCTGATCCGTGACGGATTTTGTCGCTGCTACGCGTGGAGTTGATTCCGTCTGCTCGACGCCAGTTTTTGATATTACGGTCTTGTATCTTTGCTCGACCGGAATTTCTTGTTGTTGCTGCTAGTACCGTGAAAGATCAGGCCGACGAACGACTCGCCATCTAGTCGAGTCTACATCAAGTGGTATTCAGAGCTAAGGTTGTTCAAGGTATTGTGTTGATCAAGATGTCGACCTCGGTCAACAAGGAAGACGAGGTTGTTGCTAATTCTCAGGAAATTGTACGTCCAGTGTACGTGGATGATATTCCTCAAAATATTCGGGATGGTTTTGACCACACATACAACTACATCAAGCAATGTCATGATGCGCTCGGCAAAAGGATAGATGTCCTGATCACTCGGTTTGATGGTTTGGCAGACATCATCAATATGTCGGCATCGAATTCTGCACCACCACAGACTGCTCCGGCTGCTCCACTGCATTATGCACCACCAGCTCGCGATGGACATACCGGCGTGCATGATCGCCGTTTGGCGGCACACCCTCATGCTGGAGATGATGGTTTCGATGATGGCATTGACCATGCGGGGTACGCGCCACGACCACGACACTATGAGCCTTGTCCCGAAACATCCGTTCGTGGTGGAGTGCATGACCGAGTTGGTCAAGCTGTGCGTGTGCCTTTGGATGATGGAATTGGGCGCATAAAATTTCAATCCCTTCGTTCTCCGGCAAGTGCGAACCAGAAGGCTATTTGGAGTGGGAGATGCGTGTTGATCAAATTTTTGATGCCCATCATTATAGCGAGGAGAAGAAAGTTCAACTTGCTGGAATTGAGTTCACCGGATACGCGCTAATTTGGTGGAATCAAATTTGTCGTTCAAGACATCGGCCGACGACTTGACGAGGTATGAAAGAATTCATGAGGCGACGTTTTGTTCCTGAGCACTATAAAAGAGATATGTACAACAAGTTGCAGCGGCTCTCTCAAGGTAATATGAGTGTTGATGAATATTACAAGGAGATGGAATTGCTTATGATACGTACAGGGACAACGGAGGATCCGGAGGCGACTATGGCTCGTTTCTTTAACGGGCTAAATATCGAGGTGCAGGATCGTGTTGAGATGGTGGTCTACTACAACATACAAGATCTTGTGCACCAAGCTGTGCGTGCGGAACAACAGATTAAGCGACGCCAAGTCAACATTGTTCCCACTACCACTTTGAACACATGGCGACGCTCGCAGTATAAGAGTGAGGATGTCGGTCCTAGCTCCAGGGCGACATCATCAAATCGCTCTCATGGTTCCGTGCAAAAGGATGCTTCAAAATCAGGACTGTCGATGGTTGATTCTAGTGCACAGTCGATCGGACGCACTAGTGACATAGAGTGTTTCAAGTGTGGAGGAAGGGGACATATGAAGCGTGAATGTCCTAATGAGAAAAGAGTGTTGCTCACGAGAGATGGCTATGCATCCGCTAGTGATGAAGAGGCAGTTTCTGACACTTCTGGTGAAAAATCTGAAGATGTTGAAGATGTGGTTGCGAGTTTTGAAGCTGCTGAATCATATCCGTCTTTGATGGTGCAACGGGTGCAAGAAGATCGCATTGAGGATAAGGGGCAGCGATGGAATATTTTTCAAACTCAATTGAAAATCAACAACACTAATTGTAAGTTGATCATAGATGGAGGAAGCTACACCAACGCGGTTAGCAAGGACTTGGTGGATACTTTAGCTTTGCCTACCTGGAAGCACCCACAACCCCACTGCGTCGAATGGTTATATCAGTCGGGGAAACTGAAAGTTACTCACAAGGTGCGTCTCAATTTTTCGGTTGGTAACTATACTGATACAGTGATTTGTGATGTATTGCCGATGGATGCATGTCACTTATTGTTGGGGAGACCATGGCAATATGACCGTCATGCCACACATGAGGGACGGTCCAATACATACTCTTTTTGGAAAGCAGGAAGACGACATGTTCTGCGATCTATGTTTATGGCAGAAATCATGGTGGACACAACTGCTTCAGTGAAGAAGTCTATGAAATCTACCGCAAAACCGAGGACGGTTTTGTTTCAAGGAGGAGGGGATGATGTGTCCACTGATGCATTAGCAAAATTTGATCAAGCCATAGATTCTAATATTTTAATGGTGGGTACAATTGCACTTAAAATACCATCACCAGAAGCAAAACCAGATGAAGTCAGACCAACGTTCAGAACTCCGTGTGTTGCATAGAAAGTTCCGTACTGAATATTTTTTGTATGGGCTCCATCTAGCACTAGTACGTAGTCCAAGTTCTTTTTAGGTGATCGGTTGGCCGAATAGTTAATTAGGTGAGATTAATTAGTTGAGATAAGAGAGAGTCCTACTAGTACTTGGGTTTCAGGTTTGACTAAGAAAAGAGATATGGTTTGTTACGTGGAGTACGGAAGGTTAGAGTCGGTTTAGGAACTAGAGCCTGCGTGCTCCTTAAATACTGGCCGATCTGGCCATGTAAAGGGTCAAGTTTTGTTTTGCCGTGAGTTGAATAATAGTCAGAAAACATCTCATGTCTTGGGATACCAAATATCGTGTTTGCTTTTGCTGATCCGTGACGGATTTTGTCGCTGCTACGCGTGGAGTTGATTCCGTCTGCTCGACGCCAGTTTTTGATATTACGGTCTTGTATCTTTGCTCGACCGGAATTTCTTGTTGTTGCTGCTAGTACCGTGAAAGATCAGGCCGACGAACGACTCGCCATCTAGTCGAGTCTACATCAAGTGGTATTCAGAGCTAAGGTTGTTCACGGTATTGTGTTGATCAAGATGTCGACCTCGGTCAACAAGGAAGACGAGGTTGTTGCTAATTCTCAGGAAATTGTACGTCCAGTGTACGCGGATGATATTCCTCAAAATATTCGGGATGGTTTTGACCACACATACAACTACATCAAGCAATGTCATGATGCGCTCGGCAAAAGGATAGATGTCCTGATCACTCGGTTTGATGGTTTGGCAGACATCATCAATATGTCGGCATCGAATTTTGCACCACCACAGACTGCTCCGGCTACTCCACTGCATTATGCACCACCAGCTCGTGATGGACATACCGGTGTGCATGATCGCCGTTTGGCGGCACACCCTCATGCTGGAGATGATGGTTTCGATGATGGCATTGACCATGCGGGGTACGCGCCACGACCACGACACTATGAGCCTTGTCCCGAAACATCCGTTCGTGGTGGAGTGCATGACCGAGTTGGTCAAGCTGTGCGTGTGCCTTTGGATGATGAAATTGGGCGCATAAAAATTTCAATCCCTTCGTTCTCCGGCAAGTGCGAACCAGAAGGCTATTTGGAGTGGGAGATGCGTGTTGATCAAATTTTTGATGCCCATCATTATAGCGAGGAGAAGAAAGTTCAACTTGCTGGAATTGAGTTCACCGGATACGCGCTAATTTGGTGGAATCAAATTTGTCGTTCAAGACATCGGCCGACGACTTGGCGAGGTATGAAAGAATTCATGAGGCGACGTTTTGTTCTTGAGCACTATAAAAGAGATATGTACAACAAGTTGCAGCGGCTCTCTCAAGGTAATATGAGTGTTGATGAATATTACAAGGAGATGGAATTGCTTATGATACATACAGGGACAACGGAGGATCCGGAGGCGACTATGGCTCGTTTCTTTAACGGGCTAAATATCGAGGTGCAGGATCGTGTTGAGATGGTGGTCTACTACAACATACAAGATCTTGTGCATCAAGCTGTGCGTGCGGAACAACAGATTAAGCGACGCCAAGTCAATATTGTTCCCACTACCACTTTGAACACATGGCGACGCTCGCAGTATAAGAGTGAGGATGTCGGTCCTAGCTTCAGGGCGACATCATCAAATCGCTCTCATGGTTCCGTGCAAAAGGATGCTTCAAAATCAGGACTGTCGATGGTTGATTCTAGTGCACAGTCGACCGGACGCACTAGTGACATAGAGTGTTTCAAGTGTGGAGGAAGGGGACATATGAAGCGTGAATGTCCTAATGAGAAAAGAGTGTTGCTCACGAGAGATGGCTATGCATCCGCTAGTGATGAAGAGGCAGTTTCTGACACTTCTGGTGAACAATCTGAAGATGTTGAAGATGTGGTTGCGAGTTTTGAAGCTGCTGAATCATATCCGTCTTTGATGGTGCAACGGGTGCAAGAAGATCGCATTGAGGATAAGGGGCAGCGATGGAATATTTTTCAAACTCAATGCAAAATCAACAACACTAATTGTAAGTTGATCATAGATGGAGGAAGCTACACCAACGCGGTTAGCAAGGACTTGGTGGATACTTTAGCTTTGCCTACCTGGAAGCACCCACAACCCCACTGCGTCGAATGGTTATATCAGTCGGGGAAACTGAAAGTTACTCACAAGGTGCGTCTCAATTTTTCGGTTGGTAACTATACTGATACAGTGATTTGTGATGTATTGCCGATGGATGCATGTCACTTATTGTTGGGGAGACCATGGCAATATGACCGTCATGCCACACATGAGGGACGGTCCAATACATACTCTTTTTGGAAAGCAGGAAGACGACATGTTCTGCGATCTATGTTTATGGCAGAAATCATGGTGGACACAACTGCTTCAGTGAAGAAGTCTATGAAATCTACCGCAAAACCGAGGACGGTTTTGTTTCAAGGAGGAGGGGATGATGTGTCCACTGATGCATTAGCAAAATTTGATCAAGCCATAGATTCTAATATTTTAATGGTGGGTACAATTGCACTTAAAATACCATCACCAGAAGCAAAACCAGATGAAGTCAGACCAACGTTCAGAACTCCGTGTGTTGCATAGAAAGTTCCGTACTGAATATTTTTTGTATGAGCTCCATCTAGCACTAGTACGTAGTCCAAGTTCTTTTTAGGTGATCGGTTGGCCGAATAGTTAATTAGGTGAGATTAATTAGTTGAGATAAGAGAGAGTCCTACTAGTACTTGGGTTTCAGGTTTGACTAGGAAAAGAGATATGGTTTGTTACGTGGAGTACGGAAGGTTAGAGTCGGTTTAGGAACTAGAGCCTGCGTGCTCCTTAAATACTGGCCGATCTGGCCGTGTAAAGGGTCAAGTTTTGTTTTGCCGTGAGTTGAATAATAGTCAGAAAACATCTCATGTCTTGGGATACCAAATATCGTGTTTGCTTTTGCTGATCCGTGACGGATTTTGTCGCTGCTACGCGTGGAGTTGATTCCGTCTGCTCGACGCCAGTTTTTGATATTACGGTCTTGTATCTTTGCTCGACCGGAATTTCTTGTTGTTGCTGCTAGTACCGTGAAAGATCAGGCCGACGAACGACTCGCCATCTAGTCGAGTCTACATCAAAAGGGGAGATTGAAAGTGCAACTATCCGTAGGTGGTTTTGGTAATTCATAACAACATATAGCTCATTGAGCTAATGCTATTCCAAGGTGGTTATTTCAGGAAAGCTCAATGATTGGCATCGCATGGATGTGAAAGTGGAACCCTCAAAATGCTAAGGACAAAGGATTGGCTCAAGCTCAAAAGCTCAAGACTCTTCATTTTATATTTTAGTGATCCAAGATCACATTGAGTTTTTAGGAAAAGCCAATACTATCAAGGAGGGATGAGGTGTTGCTTAATGAGCCTCTTGCTTCATGTGCTTAGTGATATGCTCCAAAACCCTCAACTACTTTCCTATATCCACATATGACCTAAACCCTAAGCCAAACTCGGTCCTACCGATTCTTCCTATCTGGCGCCACCGAGTTTCACTTGTCATAAGCCACTGCCAAACCCTAGCAATTCAGTCCTACCGATAAGGATCTCGGTCTCACCGAGATGGGGTTGCAAACTCTCTGTTTCCCTTTCGTAACTTTTCGGTCTCACCGAAAGAGCGAATCGGTCCCACCGGGATTGCAATGTAAACTCAGTGTTTCCCCTTTGTAACTTTTCGGTCTCACCGAGTTCCACTCGGTCTCACCGAAAGAGCAAATCGGTCCCACCGAGTTTGCCTGACCAACTCTCTGGTTAGCTAATTACCAAATTCGGTCTCACCGAGTTTGTGTAATCGGTCTCACCGAGATTACGTTATGCCCAAACCCTAACCATATCGGTCCTACCGAGTTGCATGTCAGTCCCACCGAAAATCACTAACGGTCACTAGGTTTACATTTTCGGTCCGACCGAGCTTATTGATTCGGTCCCACCGAGATTGGAAAACTGTGTAACGGTTGGATTTTGTGTGGAGGCTATATATACCCCTCCACCTCCTTTCTCATTCTGTGAGAGAGCCATCAGAACACACACACCATTCCAACTCATATGTTCTGAGAGAGAACCACCTACTCATGTGTTGAGACCAAGATATTCCATTCCTACCATATGAATCTTGATCTCTAGCCTTCCCAAGTTGCTTTCCACTCAAATCTTCTTTCCACCAAATCCAAATCCTATGAGAGAGAGTTGAGTGTTGGGGAGACTATCATTTGAAGCACAAGAGCAAGGAGTTCATTACCTACACACCATTTGTTACTTCTTGGAGAGTGATGTCTCCTAGATTGGCTAGGTGTCACTTGGGAGCCTCCGACAAGATTGTGGAGTTGAACCAAGGAGTTTGTAAGGGCAAGGAGATCACCTACTTCGTGAAGATCTACCGCTAGTGAGGCAAGTCCTGTGTGGGCGATGGCCATGGTGGGATAGACAAGGTTGCTTCTTCGTGGACCCTTTGTGGGTGGTTGCTTCTTCGTGGACCCTTCGTGGGTGGAGTCCTGTGTGGACTCGCGCAACCGTTACCCTTGGGTGGAGCCCTGTGTGGACTCGCGCAACCGTTACCCTTCGTGGGTTGAAGTCTCCATCAACGTGGATGTAAGATAGCACCACCTATCCGAACCACGGGAAAAACATCCGTGTCTTCAATAGCGTTTGAATTCTCCAAACCCTTCCCTTTACATTCTTGCAAGTTGCATGCTTTACTTTCCGCTGCCAATATACTCTTTGCATGCTTGCTTGAATTGTGTGATGATTGCTTGACTTGTCCAAAATAGCTAAAATCTGCCAAGAACTAAAATTGGGAAAATGTTAAGTTTTTATTTGGTCAAGTAGTCTAATCACCCCCCTCTAGACATACTTTCGATCCTTCATGTTTGCCGACCTGTGGGGGTTAAATAGCGGGCATAGGGCATGCCAGATGGCGAGGTCCTTAATGGTGGGCGGCAGACGGACGGATGAGTGGCGCCAAAGTAGGTTTCTCGGCAACCACACACGCTTAATGGAGGGAGGTGGACGAACTGGTGCTGTTTGAATGCAAAGAGACGGGGTGTGCATCAGGACGCAACAACACTCTTAGTCGGCGCGACACTTCAATGCCGGCTCTAGTGATAGGTCACCTCCGCTCTGGGCCGGCATGGATGCGATGCTGACCAAAGTCGGGCGGAACGTAGCCGGGGGGAGAGAGAGGGTTTTTTGGTGCGCCAGGTTAGTTAAGCGCGCGCGTGGCAGTTGTCCGGAAGCCCGCAAAGCCCCCTAGTTTGTCTCCGGTTTGCGAGAAAAGGTTTATCTGGACCTTCGAGCGGACCGATGCAGGACCGCATAGCAAAACACGTCTAAACCGCGCGGTGAGACGGATGCGGGCGTTTTGAGGGTCGGCGTTGGAGATGCCCTAAGTAGTTATACGAAAGTAAAATGAAATTACGGGGAATATAATAGTGTTCCCCTTTGTGAAATTTCTTTCCCTTCGCCCGCCGCTCCCCCTCCTCCCCTTTCCCCGCCGGCGCGCCGTGTTTCCGCCCCCAAACCCCCTCAAAACCCTGCGAAAACCTCCTCCGTCCCCTTCCCCTTCCATGCTCCGCACCACCGCCGCGATGCTCCCGTCCCCCTCCTCCCTCCGCGCGTTCCTGCGCCTCTCCAG
>NC_041392.1:67668762-67679293 GCF_002162155.2 Triticum dicoccoides
CCCGCTCCCGAGCCCCGCGCTCCTCCCCCACCTCCGCCCCCTCTCCTCCTCGCCCAAGCCCGCCCGCGACCCCCTCGCCCCGCCGGAGCCGCTCTCCTCGGCCTTCGCCGCCGCCGCCGCCAACCCCGAGGCCCCCGCCGACTCCGACCCCGACTCCGACTCCTCCTGGGGCGTCTTCGACCCCGTCGCCGGCCGCATCGTCCTGCAGGCGCACCCGCCCCCTACCCCTCCCCCTTCCAGCTCCGACCGGGAGGAGGACGAGGATGAGGAGGAGGTGGTGGAGGTGAAGCGGAAGGCGAGGCCGAGCGGCGGGAGGCGCGAGCCCAGGTGGGCGGACGTGGCCACCGCGAGGAGGGCCGCGGGGAAGGGCGGCAAGGCGCCGAGGGTCTCGTACGTCTGCAGCAACTGCGGGGACGGCTTCTCGCAGTGGTGGGGCACCTGCCGCGGCTGCCAGGCCGTGGGGACCCTCACCAAGTTCTTCCCGGGGGCCGCCGACTCCGCCGACGCCGACGCCGAGGGGTCGCACCACGCCGGCCGCTCCTGGATTCGGCAGAAGAGCAAGGAGATGGTGCCCAAGAAGCTCCGGGAAGTCACCAAGGGGTTTGACCAGGCGGGCTGGCGCATACCGCTGTAAGGTTCCTCGCCCTCAGTCTGAATTTGGAGGAATGCTGGCTTCCTTGTTTTTAGTTCTCTGAACTGCCGTGTAGATAAATTGTGTTAAAATGTTCAGATTGATGAATTATTTGTTTACTCACCAGGCCAGGGACCTTTGGAAATGAAATTTCTCGGGTGCTTGGAGGTGGCGTCGTTCCTGGTAAAACATCACTCTAACCTCTTTGGTACTGGTTGAAAGGAAAATTGGTGTAGGATCAGTCAAGGGATCGTATCTGTATAGATTCAGAACTGTGACATACTGACATCCATCATGCAGTTCTACCAAAACTTTCAGATTGCTTAGGATACCCATGTCTCATCAAATACGGTGTCAGTCAGATAATGCTTTTCAATATATATGTTATTTTGCCTCTCAAAATTGGCCTCAGAGTGAAGCTGACCGTAACACATAGTGAAAATAGACTACCGAGCACTGCCATGTGCTCATAAGCTCTTAGCTCTCTACTTTTACATTCTTTCCATTCCGAGACTATTTTTATCTTGCAATATTGCTTGATTTGGCTTGGAACGCGCATCTTCTGCCTACATGTTGCACCTGGTCTAGATTCTTGCTGTTCCATTCTTCTTACTCAGTTTGTCTGCTGAAATAAGTTTCAAGTTTCAGATAACATGTTGGACATGAATATTCAGTAGTTACTGATAGACATAACCCTATATTTTGCCCCTGCTTGCTCTAAGCCTCTAACCTGGACGCTGTCTGCATACACGATGTGCCACATTGGCACATCCCCATGGGTCCTCCAAACCAGCCACAGCCTCCCCTTTCCTTCCACTCCCTGTACATTTCAGCCACAACCCCTCAACTGAATCTCCTCCCCATCTTTTTGAGTCCAGAATCAGGTACCTACCTCTGCTCCTGCACATTTTCATTCATACGAGAATGCAAATTAATGGTTCATGTGTGTTTGCAAACGATGGCTACCAGCCTACCACTACAATTATATTTAAATCTTGGGAAAACAATGAAACTTTATGTTTCAACTCAGTTTGTAGCTAATGCCCTGACTTTTTCCATGGATCAGATGCTGGCTTTAGTTGTTCCAATTTGTGGTTTTCGTCATGGTCTGAATTGAATATAAGCACTAGGGGTTGGTAATTTATTACCAGAAGGATGTTGTAGTTCTATGTGATTTTTGGTTGTAGATCGCCAGATTGTAACTAATGAAAGATTGTTGTGAAACCCAAGCAACATAAAAGTTCCATACGGTTTTTGTGTGAGCTTGAGCCCACTACATTTGCTTCCGATCTCGTGTCATTCCATTTTTGTATTACATTGGTGGAATGATGATGTCCAGAAGGCGCTTAAAGAGAAGAAAGATTGCTTCAGACGCCTATACCTGGATAGGAGTGCAGACAACATAGAGAAGTACAAGATGGCGAAGAAGGCCGCAAAGCGAGCTGTTGGTGAAGCAAGGGGTCGGGCATATGAGGACCTCTACCAACGGTTAGGCACGAAGGAAGGTGAAAGGGACATCTATAAGATGGCTAAGATCCGGGAGAGGAAGACGAGGGATATTGGCCAAGTCAAATGCATCAAGGACGGAGCAGGCCAACGCTTGGTGAAGGACGAAGAGATTAAGCATAGATGGCGGGAGTACTTCGACAAGCTGTTCAATGGGGAGAATGAGAGTTCTACCATTGAACTGAATGACTCCTTTGATGAGACCAGCATGCGTTTTGTGCGGCGCATCCAGGAGTCTGAGGTGAAGGAGGCTTTAAAAAGGATGAAAGGAGGCAAGGCGATGGGCCCTGATTGTATCCCCATTGAGGTGTGGAAAGGTCTCGGGGACATAGCGATAGTATGGCTAACCAAGCTTTTCAACCTCATTTTTCGGGCAAACAAGATGCCAGAAGAATGGAGACGGAGTATATTAGTACCAATCTTCAAGAACAAGGGCGATGTTTAGAGTTGTACTAATTACCGTGGAATTAAGCTGATGAGCCATACAATGAAGCTATGGGAGAGAGTCATTGAGCACCGCTTAAGAAGAATGACAAGCGTGACCAAAAATCAGTTTGGTTTCATGCCTGGGAGGTCGACCATGGAAGCCATTTTCTTGGTACGACAACTTATGGAGAGATATAGGGAGCATAAGAAGGACTTGCATATGGTGTTCATTGACTTGGAGAAGGCCTATGATAAGATACCGCGGAATGTCATGTGGTGGGCCTTGGAGAAACACAAAGTCCCAGCAAAGTACATTACCCTCATCAAGGACATGTACAATAATGTTGTGACAAGTGTTCGAACAAGTGATGTCGACACCGATGACTTCCCGATTAAGATAGGACTGCATCAAGGGTCAGCTTTGAGCCCTTATCTTTTTGCATTGGTGATGGATGAGGTCACAAGGGGTATACAAGGAGATATCCCATGGTGTATGCTCTTTGCGGATGATGTGGTGCTAGTTGACGATAGTCGGACGGGGGTAAATAGGAAGTTAGAGTTATGGAGACAAACCTTGGAATCGAAAGGGTTTAGGCTTAGTAGAACTAAAACCGAGTACATGATGTGCGGTTTCAGTACTACTAGCTGTGAGGAGGAGGAGGTTAGCCTTGATGGCCAGGTGGTACCTCGGAAGGACACCTTTCGGTATTTGGGGTCAATGTTGCAGGAGGATGGGGGTATTGATGAAGATGTGAACCATCGAATCAAAGCCGGATGGATGAAGTGGCGCCAAGCTTCTGGCATTCTCTGTGACAAGAGAGTGCCACAAAAGCTAAAAGGCAAGTTCTACAGGACGGCGGTTCGACCCGCAATGTTGTATGGCGCGGAGTGTTGGCCGATTAAAAGGCGACATGTTCAACAGTTAGGTGTGGCGGAGATGCGTATGTTGAGATGGATGTGTGGCCACACGAGGAAGGATCGAGTCCGGAATGATGATATACGAGATAGAGTTGGGGTAGCACCAATTGAGGAGAAGCTTGTCCAACATCGTTTGAGATGGTTTGGGCATATTCAGCGCAGGCCTCCAGAAGCTCCAGTGCATAGCGGACGGCTAAAGCGTGCGGAGAATGTCAAGAGAGGGCGGGGTCGACCGATTTTGACATGGGAGGAGTCCGTTAAGAGAGACCTGAAGGATTGGAGTATCGACAAAGAGCTAGCTATGGACAGGGGTGCGTGGAAGCTTGCTATCCATGTGCCAGAGCCATGAGTTGGTTGCGAGATCTTATGGGTTTCACCTCTAGCCTACCCCAACTTGTTTGGGACTAAAGGCTTTGTTGTTGTTGTTGTTGTTGTATTGAATCATTGACCATGTCCAGGAAAAACTGCACCTCATGTGTTGCATGAAGCTTTCTGTGTTTCATGGCATCACTGCATTACCTACTGTTTTTCATTGTTGGCCATCACACATGTGCTTTTGCAGGCTCCTTGGTTTTAGTAGGTGGGGATCCAGGTGTTGGCAAAAGTACATTGATGCTACAGGTAAAGATACACATCTGGCTATTAATTGTTACATTGGCATGCCTTTTCCTGTGTTTTCAACCCATTAATTCCCTGCATGTGGTTATCTACTTATACTTGTGAATTTTAAAGTTGATGTAATTACTCTACATTTTGGGATTTCTGCACCTAATTATTTAACTTTGGAATCTGACAACATTTTTTCTATGTAGCTTGCTTCTATTGTATCTGAAGGTTCCGAGGACCATGGGTCTTCTCCTGTTGTGTATGTGTCCGGTGAGGAGGTTGGTTATAGCCTTGTCCAATCTCCATCATCTGCACGTTCTAACTGTTTTGTGTTATTGTTGACAAAAACTCCATGGACTGATCCATATGACACTCTTATGATTAGCTATTATCCTGAACATTTTTTGATTAAATTGTGACTTTATCCGCAGAGCATTGAGCAAATTGCAAATAGGGCTGACCGGATGAGTATCAAGTCTAAAGATTTGTATCTATACTCTAGTACAGATATTGAGGTAATATTATTTATCTGGCATCATTTATGTACTCATTTTCTTAGGTTCATTGACCTTTGTTTTAAGGAAACACGAACATGCTAGAATAAGACGTTTCATATTTCATATCTTGTGATTTGAGATTTTTTACCAGCTGAAAATCAAATAATTTTTATCTTGGCCTCTTGGGAGAATCTTAGGAGACGGATTCATAATTGATGAGCTATTGATGTCTCTCACTTGTTCAACAGGATATCTTGGACAAAATCCAGCCATTATCTCCAAAAGCTCTTGTTGTTGATTCAATTCAGACAGTTTATCTATCTGCGTTTGCTGGAAGTGCTGGGAATCAAGTGCAGGTGTTTCAACCAGTACATTTAAGATTATTTTCTTACTACATTTTGAGTTCATTGAGAGTGGCATTTATAGTAGTTTTTCCTATCTTGTTGACTCTCCAATTGTCCAATTCAGCTCAACCAACTTCATGAGTACATATCATGGTAGCTGATCCTGGAGAACTTGACCCATTTTCTGAATTTTGGTATTGAATCTAGTAACAAATTATTTTTATGAACTAGGTTACAGATTGCAAACCAAATATTATTTAACATAAATTGTGGTACTGAGCGTGATATATAAGTCTTACAAATGCTCATATTCATATCTTCGCTTGCTGAAAATATCTCCTATTTTCCGTGTGGAGCATAGGTCAAGGAATGCACATCTGCCTTGTTAAGTTTTGCAAAAATGACAAATATCCCTGTTTTCCTGGTGAGTGACACACTGCGATATATTTATTCTATGTCCTGCAAAAATGGGCGATTATGTTTCCTTGATTATGTTTTCTCTCTTTCTCTTCCTCTAGATTGGACACGTCACAAAAACTGGTGATATTGCTGGCCCTCGTGTTCTAGAGCACATAGTAGATGTTGTTTTGTATATGGAGGTTGGTAAATACTGATTTATCATACATGTTTTTGCTTGGTAATATTGGAAGATTGTTTTAGAATTTTCATATAACTTTGTAGATTATACATGTGTATGCATCAATTTTTTTGTTCTGCCTGGGAATGTGTCTCTTTTGGCGATACATGCTGGGGAATGCCTTAAATATAATTGTTTTATTATGAAGGATCTGTAAGCTCACAATTCCTGTTAAAAAGTTACTAAGAGCAGTAATTGTCTACCAAAAAATTCCTTTGTCCACATTATTAACACCCAGGTGATAATTGATGAATTTTTCTTTAAAGAAAATTCAAACAATCATGAATTGGCTGAAAGAAATTAATCATATACCAACAAGAGTTTTCCTCCCTTTTTTCAGAGTGGCGCAGTTGACATAGCATGGCAAATCACAAAAACCACATTGTGTTCTCTTTATCGTTGAAACACAACTTGTTCTAGAATCTTGAGTCTTCTATATGGGTGTTGAAATGAGATAGGGATCCGATGCAGTGGTGAGTAAAATCAATGGAATTGCATCATAGTGAATTTTCTTCACTGATGCAGGAACTGATTCCCAAGTAGGAGATATTGGCTGAGACCTTGTAATTATTTATATGTGCACCACCGTAACACTAAATGCATTGAGCTGTGATCCGAATTTGTTTCCTTTTGCGCTAGGGGGTGTGCTTGTACATGAAGTTCTTTTTTGTCCCCTATACATTTGCCTGCCGTAGACCGTGAGGTCAACAAGTAGATAATATAGGAAGAGACTCATTGTAAGATCCTACTTTAATATCCTCACATATTGTTTCCCCCCTTTGCACGATCGTGATTTGTCCTTGCAAGGGTTTCCACATTAAATGGTGTCTCGCCTATTCTTCGGACCATCTTCCATTCTCTGCATATTTCACTAACAAAAACATCAATCTTCATTTTTGTCATTGCCTCCATACAATGTTCCAGGTCATCCAGCCTTTGAGAAATGTAATACTCCCTCCGATCCATATTAGTTGTAGCTCAAACGGATGTATCTAAAACTGAAATACATCCAGCCTTTGAGCGACAACTAATATGGATCAGAGGGAGCACTATTGTTTATCACTAATAAGGTGTAAAATGTGTATATTTCTAAAAACCGTGCAACTTTACTCTTTTTATGCAAGTTCATGTATTATACAGTGCAAGCCTAACAAGCTTGCTGCTCTTCTTTCAGGGAGAGAGATGCTTATCTCATCGACTGTTACGGTCGGTGAAGAATCGTTTCGGCTCAACAGACGAGGTATATGTATACCCCCCCACCCACACACATACTTGTCAAATGCAATGCATTTCTTATCTTATTGTATTGTATAAAAAGCATCTGTGTTGGATTTATCTGTCCTGTTATTCTTAAGGTATTGCTTTCTTTGTTGCCTATTATCTTCCGATGTGATATTCTAGTTCTGACGGCTAGTAATATTTCGTCTGCATGGTTAGGATTTTTTTTCTGTAACACTTCCTCCAGCCAAAAAGGTGTTGCTCTAGATAAAAATAAGATCGTGGAAGATCAGCAAAATGGCCCCTTCCTGATTCTGAGTGGATGCAACATGTTTATTCAGCAAATCCTAGAAGATAGTATTCACGGACCTGTCTAATGAAATTGACTTTACTTTTTTATGACGACAGCAAAATCTACTATTGTTACTGCTATGCCTTTTGAAAGCACTTCTCAATTTTGGATGTACGGTTAGTTAAAGGGAAATAGTTCGTTAGCAGCATCTTTGTTCAAGCCATAACAGCATCTAACCGGGATCTTTTATGTCTAAATAGCCGCCCCCACTAACTATTTTAAAGCACATGCAACTATGCCACCTCATTCTCTCTCTCTTTCTCAAAAAAAAAAAAACCATGACACCTCATCACCTGAATAAGCTTCAGAAATTAAGTGCATGCATGCATGTGTCCTTCATACTCGTTTTCTTCTCCCACACGTATGTTTTTTTAACTCTCTACCGGTAACTGAGTGCACATCTGATGTGATCAAACATATGCAATAGATTACTAATTGGAATATTCATGTTCATATAATCAAATCTTGTGGAAATTTATTGCAACCAATTCCCGTGGCAACACGTGGGGTGTCGTCTAGTCACGAGTTAGTAAAGATTCTTGCAACAAACTGGATTCTACTGCACCGCACATCAGCCGCAAACTGACCCTAAAGCAAATGTGTGCCACTTATGCCTTTTTTTTGGCCAGCTTGGTGTATTTGAAATGTCAGAACACGGTCTGCAAGCTGTTCTGAATCCCAGTGAGATGTTCTTAACTGAGCATGACTCTGATTCTGAAATACTGGCTGGGCTTGCTGTAGCTGTTGTTTTGGATGGATCCAGAACCTTCGCTATTGAAGTTCAGGTACTCGATATGATATCATTCTTGAGTTGTGATTTATTTTCTTTCCAACAATTCATATTGTTTATTTTGTTCTCATAGCATAATGTTGTGTTGAACTTAATTTTGTCAAAATGGAACTTGTCGTTTGCTGTTAAGGTTTTTTGGTATAGGATGTAATAACAGTAAGGAAACTTAAGAAATAATTGTGTTATCAACTAGACTCGCTGTTTTGGAACTTGTATCAGTCTTTTGAATTGGTTATGTGGTACTGCAGCTTTGCTCATAAGCTAGCTAGTTGCATGAAGCTTGAATCAATCTGTTAAATAGGCCGCATACTCCCTACAAAAGCTTTGTTTATAACGTTTTTGCCATTTCACTCTATGTTGGACCTTGTGAGGACCATTTGGACCATCTGGGTACTCTGGATATTGCAGCTGAGTTGAGACCATGGAATGTAAAATTAATTTCCTCGAGACTTCCTTCAGCGTTACTTCGAATAAAATTTCACCTTTCTTTTGCACGTTTTAGATTGCAGTTCAAGAATTACAAGTGTTGTTTTTCAGGCACTGTCTGTTCCTGGTTCTCTTGGTCAAGGAAAAGTTGTTGGCACAAAGTCAAAAAGGGTTGAGATGATAATATCAGTAAGCACTTACTAGTTTCCATAGTACTTCCATCCTATAAAGCATTCTGCCCTATAGTGTATGTCTAAAGTAAATATACATATAAGATCCAGCTGGATCGGCAGTATTCCCAGATTAGATAAGGCAGATGGATAGTGTTGCAAGCTTATTCTAGCTCCGCTAACCCAGCATTTTGGTGATAGAGCTGCAGAAATAAAACAAATAATGCCAACTAACCTCTTTTCTCAACCCTACAGGTTCTTATGAAGCAGGCAGGTCTAAAACTTCAGGATAATGTAAGCTCAGTTCCTGAATCTTAGCTCTTTCTAGTTGCATGCAAGGTTTCCTTGTTAATTTAGAGACACAATCAGTAAGCTGGTGTCATGTGTAGGCTGGTTAGTTGCTTGATTGGCCTTTAAAAGACTTGATGAGCTAATTTGCACCAACATTCTGCCAAGCCACATATGTGCTCTGGTAGGGGCATTGAGACAAATGCTGGTGTGCTCTAAATTATTACATGGATGACAGTGGCCTATCTGTAGCAAATTTTATTGACACTTTCTGTACTGTGCCAGGATTTGGGTCAATCTTGACTATAAATCAATCTTTTAGACGTTCTGTTTCCAGCTTTGTTCCCAGATTCTGATTCTGGTACTATTTTCTGTTTGCCATGCAGGTTATTTATCTGAATGTGGTCAGTGGGTTCGAGCTGACGGAGACTGCAGGAGATCTGGCCATAGCAGCTTCGATTTGCAGCAGGTCATTCCTTTTGTGGTTTATGTTTTAGAGGTCTTAAGTACTCCCTCCGTCCCATAATATAAGATGGTATTACATCCAATATGCTCAGTTGGTATAAGTACTGGACCTCCCTCCTTAAATACCTCTTTGCACATGCCCCTTGTGTTAGGGTCATGATGCAGATCTGTTTATCGAAGTAACTGTCGAAGTAACCCGTTTCCTCCTTGTTTTCAGTTTCTTGGAATTCCCTATCCCAAATGATATTGCATTTATTGGAGAGATTGGCCTTGGTGGTGAACTTAGAACTGTAAGTTTATACGTTTTTCTGCTTTGTGTGACCCTTGTTGGCTGTGAATATTCTTAGTTGGTACTTGCGGCTTATAGGAAAGAGCTTGTGTTTGACGAGGAAAATGTGCCTTTGGAAGATAATAAAGAAGATGTTAATTGGGAAACAGGATCACCTATGTTATTTCCCCAAGCCTATAACAGTGCTTAGCAATTGTTATCTCCGACCATTTTACTGAAGCCAATAAATATTACTACCACCAGTAGATTTTGCAGAGCCATGGAGCTATTAACAGGTTCATAGGAGAAGTATGCCCCACTAACCATGTTCCAGCAACTACAGTGCCCTGACCCGGAAAACAACTTAATTAGCATTTTCCCCCCTATATTGTGATAAGATATGGTTCCCGTGAAGAATTTGCAACGCTATTGAGTACCTGTAAGCCATTTATTGGCTTGTGTGCTTCTCCTAATTATGCAAATGCATGTTACAATGGCTAACCTTTTGCTATACCTGATTATGTACTTTTCACTTATGGATTTCATACATGGCAGAAGTGCAAAATAAATCTTTTGGGTCAGGCAATTTACCATAAATTGTTTAAATGGATATTGGTTTGTAAACGCCGCAGGGGGGAGAAACCCCTGGGTCTTTAATTAAGCAGAGTGTGTGACAACCTGCCGTTGCGAGCATGGAGGCACGAACACGGGTGGGCAGGGGCGCATCAGCCCGCCTGTGTCAGCCGGGCTATGCCTTGGTCCACAATGCACAAGAAAACAATCTGTCCGTCATCATTTTGGACATTATTTTTGCTAGATGCATTTCATAGATACATTCCGAATAAATGCTAGTGAACTTCTGACCACCCATCAAATACTAGTATTGCTTGTTGTGTCAGGTGGTCATGCATAAACGAGGAACTCAAACTTTTGGAAGACTAATCTGCAATGTATGTGGACAACCTATGTTTTTAAGGCGACGCCTTACT
>NC_041392.1:67679532-67694618 GCF_002162155.2 Triticum dicoccoides
GCTTTGGACGCCTAGGCGCCCAAAGCGGTCGATTTTCCAAAGCGGAGGGGGAGTGCTTCGACGCCTAGGCGTCGCCTTAGGGACGCTTTAAAAACATAGTGGACAACATGCATTAGTTTTATCACTGTCGCTCGGCCTGCAGAGAAATAAATCTATTTACTATTGGAAGTACACTCCTATGTGGCAACAATCCCCTATCACTTTGTTCATCTTTCAGTTTGCCCCATACACTCCAATTTTGCAGAAATTACAGAGAAATAATTTGCATTTGCTTATCCAATTTTATTGTCATGGTTGCTTGTTTATTATTTTTGCCTGATCTCTCCGTGTTCAAGTTTCTTTCATTTTTCCCTCTTTAAGGTGCCAAGAATGGATAAGCGGGTGATGGCTATCGCGAAGTTGGGCTACAGGAAATGCGTCGTCCCCAAGACTTCAGAGAAGCTGCTCAAACCTCTCGATCTCGATATCCAGATCTTGCCCTGCAACAACCTGAAGGAGTTCATAAACACAGTGTTCAGGCCCGAAGTATGATGTTACATCCTGACAAGGTGTGCTCTGCGTACAACTAGCTGATTGAATGACTGTAGGTTTTTAGCGTGCATTGGTCAAGGAACCACGGCTCACCATGCTTGCTGGTCACCACTCTATGCATGCTTGATGTAAATCTTTTTCATCCCATCCTGGTTATGTATATACTCCCTCTTTCCATCTATATAGGGTCTAATGTGTTTTTCAAGACCGCCTTTGACTATTGATAAAATTAATACTACATGACATTGCATAATGTGAAAATTATATCATTGAAAGCTCCTTTCACATACGAATTTGATGATGTGCTTTGTGTAAGTTGCATGTCATATATTATTGCTCTAACATTTGGTCAAAGTTAGCCTCGAAAAACACATTAGGCCCTATATAGATGGAAGGAGGGAGTAGTTCTGTTTGCCTTTGTGGCATGGGCTCAGGTTCCATGATGGTTGATAATGAAAGGTAAGGTAAGGAATCTTTTGTATTCCCTCTGTAAACTAATATAAGAGCGTTTAGATTAAACAGTGATCTAAACAGTCTTATATTAGTTTACGGAGGGTGTATTAACCAGTGCCCTTGTTCTTGTCATTTTTGGGGCTTCTTTAGTTAACAGGATTTTACATACTTCGTGATGTGATGGAAAAGGAGTAGGAGTTAGATGTCATGATATGTAGAAAACCTACAGGACTGAAAACACAAGAATATGTGATAGGAAAAAGTTGTTTGATGGCGTTATAGGAACGAAACATGAAATTGCGTGAAGATTTGGATTTAGAGGAAAATCGTCGGAATTACATGCAAATGTGAAGGATCAAACTTGCTCAAGTGAACAGTAAATATGTACATGAAGCTTTATGATTTAACTGCTGACAAAGTAATAGAACAGGGCCCACATTGCTAAGTACCACTACCAAGAAGAACATCAACGAACTTCTTAAAAACATAAAACATTAGAAAATTCCCAATTCTGGTTTAAGCCAGAGGACTTATAAACACAAAAATAGTGTAAGTGCTAACATGAACACAAAAGAATTTGTAAGTTGGCTAATCTAGTAAAAGCGAGCAAAGACAAACAGTACAAAGGGAATTAAGAATGTTTTTCTTAGCCACAAAATAAACATTTGATATTGAATTTGTAGGGCCTTGCCCTCTCCGAGAAGGAGAGGGGGCCTTTTCAGAAATTCTCAATGACCCGTGAGGGCCAAAGAGGGGGTTTGGAAATAGTTTTCAACCAGCAATTGACGCGCCTCAGTATTACCTCACTAGCTGCGTCATTGCCCCAAGCGCGAAGATGCCTTTTAACGTGCGCCCAAGGCCCCTTCTTATACCCACCTCCATCCCTGTCACCTCCCTTCCTGAGCGAGGTGGGACTAATCAGACTACTCCCAGCAAACAAACCGACGGGGCAAAGCTAGCAAACGTGGGCCCATTTCCCATGTATGTACTGCACAGGAAGATTTTCGGCCCATGGTCCGATAATAACCAGCTAGTGCGCTATGCACAACTTGCTGACTGTAGGTGTTTACTGTGCCTAGCTAGGCCCATTTGTCAATGGTAGTCTGGTTGATGACGTGCCAATTTAATTTGCTACTCTATGCACAACACCAACCGTTTCAAGACCCCAGCCATTCTTGTGCCGCTCCCTTTTGCTCATCCTTCTTGTGGTCCTTAGTTGAGATAGGGCATGTGTGCTCGCGTGTGTGCATGCTCTTTGCTCGGCAATGGTTGATGGCCTACTTTGGTCCGGGCTGTTTCTCCTCCAACCAGACGGTCAAGTATCCGCGGAAGGGGTGGTCATCAATTAAAAATAGTGTACGTTAAAATGGGAAGAGAAAATGGAAGGAGTGTGTAGCAAGAAGAAGTAAGGGAAACGAACGATTCCCCTCACACCCTTTTCTGCAAACACAGGGATGCCATACTGCAACGATTTTGAACCGACATTGTCTCCATGATGCAAATTTGCTTTTCGCATTGCTGCAAATGTTGGTTTGCATGTTGTCTACGTGGTAACCATTTCTCTCAGGGATTTTGTTGTAACCAATGGAGAGTTGTTGCGTAAAAAAATAATACTGCATGTGTGTATTTGAATTATTGCAACATTTTCTACAAGGTTTTGACATACCCACGAGATGATATGTTGCAAACTGAAAGAGAATGTGTCACACATCTTTTTCTCTCTAACGATTATATACGCAAGAAATATCACTTAAGTTGTATCACAAACTGTTTGGCAGGTGGCCCATCGAACACATCCTTCGCCAGACCGACTGTTAGCGTCTCTTGAGTGTGCCCTTCGCCCGACCGATGCCTAGCATCTCCCAAGAAACAACATACTTTTAAATGTGTGTAAAGAAATAATTTAAAATGATCCACTTGCCTGAAGTAAATCATCATTTTGATGTTTCTAGTACAAGTGTGATCTAATACGTACTCTATCTGTAAGGAAATATAAGAGCGTTTAGATCACTACTTTAGTGGTCTAAATATTCTTATATTTCTTTATGGAGGGAGTATTATAGAAAAAGTATGGTCTCATCTAGCCACCATATTCTGTCACGTGCTTTCGATCGACAACCGTGTACACGTTTCGCTAGATGGTGGTCATTCAGACTAGTTACAATGTGCAACTATCTCAAGGCAAAAATTGGTTAATCCGTGCTAACAAGGGGCAATGGCGCATGTTGTCCATCGCCCCTGATGAGATTATTCTTCGCATGCTCGAGCACTTCTTGGACACGTTTTAATACCCAAAGTCCTTACCACCACATAATCTCGTCCAAAGTTCATGTGTGGCTGGCAAGGTCAGCACTCCGTCTATCAGACGTTGCACGACAGTTGGCGTGTGGGCCTACCTCCTTATTTGGCGTTTGATTTGATTTTGTTTTCTTGAGAAATGATTTGATTAGAGGGTAAAATTTACGGCGGGGCAGCCTAGCTAGCACATTGGCATGTGGCTTGGGTACTCAACATTATTCGCTCCATAGTAAAAATCAACAGCTCCCGTTCTTAGAAAATAACCAGTTTTTCCATAGAATAAAATATGAATTTAAATATAGTCATGAATTTTTTAAATATGCATGCATTTTAAAAAATCATAGTTATAAAAATATTTGCAATTTTAGTTCATATTTAAATCATTTAAGAAATCATGAATTAAAAACATTTGACCATGAATTTAAAATTCTGTGAGTTTTAAATTTCCCCTTAATTTTGGAAATGTCCATGAATTTTTTAAAAATAAAAAAAATCCATGACTTTAAAAATATTTATCAATTTGAAAAAGTTCATGGTTTTAAAAATATTCTAAATTGAAAAGCTTCATGCATTGAAAAAGTAAAAGGAAAGAAAAATGGAAATGGAAAAGGAAAAAAATAAACCGCTAAAACTAGAAGAAACCCGGTGGAAAAGCATAAAACAAACACACACAAACCACACGAAACCTTGTAGACCATAAGAAAACTAGATTAAACAAAAAAAGGCTACAACACTCCACACCGGGCTAGCGCATAGTCATTTAGTCCCATCCGTATAGCCACTAAATGCCACAAAAGTCAAAGAATAGGAAATTACATGACTGAGTGCTTGTATTTTTTTACCGCATGCTACCTTTTGTTTGAGGTAACTCTTTTTTATTCAATCACGACAGAGTGTTCCATACAAAGAAAATCAGGCGGGTTAAGCAGCCACACATGGCACCCAACACTGAGAGTTGCTGGAGCTTTAGCTAAGTGCCTAAGTTATGTGCCTCCTAGTTCATATCTCTCTTCTCATGCTAAAAAAAGACATGATCAAACTCCTTCATCCTCTCCTTGATGGTTTTTTTGAGAATCTTCTTCTCCTTGATGTCATCTATGATCACAACTAATACCCATATATGGGCCATGTTGCACCGTAACCAAGCAGTCCTTCATCACTTGAATGTTTCTCAAATAAAGATTTGAGGCGAGAGAAGAAGCCTCCCTAAAAGCCATTGCTTCAAGTATCTCTGGATGATTTTGATTCATGAGAATTACAGCCGATGCTCCCTGGATGCTACCTGGCGCCGGATAGGCTGAGGAGCAGCCGCAACAAGTTGTGATGGGCCGGTGGGTTTGCATTAATTTTTTCTTGGTCGATTTATGTGGTGGACCACCCCGAGTGCTCCCAGCCTTGTGGGCCCCACGCATGGGGGCAAAGATGGACATGGTGTTGTTTGCAGTCACCGAGACGCGTAGCATGTTTGTTGTCTGTTTGCTGGCCCTGATGTGGTCAAGAGGCATGTTGGTACCGGGTGCAGCATGCGAACACCGATAAACCTCACGTGTCCATTGTACCCATACCACATCACCACCCACAGTTAATAATAAAATAATATACGACTCAGGGTGACCATCCTCTAAAGAAACACAGGTAAAAAACTCTAAAGAAAAGCTGACACTACAAGAAATATGTCAACTTATGACCTTCTGTCAGTGACCCTCGAAGAATTGGTCATAAATTTATGACCATTTTAGACCAATTGGTCAAAAGTTGTTCAGGGGGCTCCAAACCCTAAACCATTGCGACCATTTTGGTCAGAAAGGTCGTAATTTCCTTACACGAAATGGTCACAAAGCAAACAGTGCTAGTCCGCTGGCTTATTTCTAGTTGTTAATGACCAATATAGATGGTCATAGCCTTGTAGATTGTGGTGGGTTGTGATGACTAGGCGCCATCTCATCAGTTTTGCCTATGTGTCATGTCCATGTGGCAGTTTTTGCCCTAGGTTGTGAAGCAACCTATATTTTTATCATTCCCAAAATTCCCAAAAAAATCTCATAAATTCTTTGGGGCATATCTTTATCAAATATGTAAAAATCCTTCCTTGCCTAGTTCAAAATTAATTCAACAATATTCATTTCTCTATTCTGTTCACAACAACACTTTATGAAGGAAGTGCTATTTATATATTCTTGATTGCCCTCGGAATTTTTGGGCACTCTTTCCTATCCAAATCATTACCGCATGACAAAATTCAGCTCCATTTGCCTAGCAAATCTTCTTCGGCAAATTTCCAAAGTTTTTGTCCACCTAGAAGCATTGTGAAGGAAGTACCTTTTTTATATCTCTAAATGACATGAAATTTATACAGTTCCTTCATATGCCCAAATTATCACCCTCCTCCAAATTGCAGCTCAGTCAAATCATCTATGTGAGCCCAGGTTCAATTTATATTTTATGGCCAAATTGGCACGTTGCAAAGCAAGTGTTATATAGACCCCTCCTATTACCCTCAAACTTTTCGGGCACTCTTCCATACCCAAATCATTGCCACATGATAATATTCAGCTCAATTTTCCTAGTAAATCTTTCTCGGGAAATTTCCAAAGTTTCTACCTCGAGAGAAGCTTTGTGAAGTAAGTACTAGCTAGGCTTACCCAAATGATCTGAAAATTTACCAGCGCATGACCATACCTAAGTAACTTACCTACACCAATTTTGAGCTCATTTCATTCATCCAATCTCTCTCACTAGTTTTCCCAAGTTTCTGTCCATAGAAGAGCATTGTGAAGGAAGTACTACTTTGGAATGTCCAAATGGTATCAATTTTCTACAATGCTTTCCTATGCCCAAATAACCATCCTCCACAAAATTTCAGCTCACTCCATTCATTATTTTGAGCCCAGCTTCAACATTCATATTTTTGTCCAGCGTGAAGACATTCTCCTTAGTAGATGATCATCCTCAGCCAAAACTCACACCCATTGTTCATGTGCATTTTCCGTACCGCTAATCAAATACTTGGCTGTTAATTCATGTTTGAGCATCGATCGGTCTCCTCGTGAGAATCTTATGTTGTAATTTTCTTCCTAGCACCAACCTGAGGAGTTCCCAACCCACTAGACATGCCTAGGCCAACCAGAACACATGGCAACATTACGGTCACGCGGTGACCACGCGACGGGCATACGAGTTTACACGCTCTAGAGTTGGGGCCCTCGGCCACTGCCCAAACCTCGACGTATCGCCACCAAACCATGTATTTATGATTAAATAGGTCCTTATGTAACTAGAAATAATTTTTGGAAAAAATAAATAGCAAACTATGAGGCAGCTGCAGTTCAAATTTGACCCGCTTCCAACTGAATCGGCGGAAATTTATCTTTTTCACGAGAGGTGGATCAATTTTTTTTACACCCAACCATTTTGTCAATTGTGCATTAAATATGGCCTAGTATTTTATAAAAATGATTTAGTCCAATTTTGCAACAATTATTTGGTAGTTCCTTCACAAAAAACCTCCTTTCGGGCACTCGAAAAATGGAAAATGGTTTTTTCGTCCAACGAAAATGAAAACTTCCTTAGGCAATATTGTTTGTCATTCCAATATGCATCCTTGTGCACAATATAAGATCATTTGAACAAACTATACCATGAATGTAGCAATAAGATTGATCATTTGGCTTGAAAACCATTGATCTCCACACGTGATAGCTCGTTTCTGAGAACACTTTTTTAAAATAATTGCCGTATTACAAGTTTGTTATTTTTCCTGGGAACTTGGCCACATATAATGACACAATGCGAAGGTTTCCCAATTTTTTGATTTTTTTTTTGAATTTTTTATGCCCGTTTCAAAATGCGGTCAAAACGGCGGGAATGACCGTTCCTAGCTAGTGGTTGAATCTTGGATTTTTTGGTGTTTCTCTGATTAAATAGGTACTTATGTACCTAGAAATGATTTTTGTAAAAAATAAATAGCAAACTATGATGCAGCTGCAGTTCAAATTTGACCCTCTTCCTGTCGAATCGGCAGAAATTTGTTTTTTTCACGAGAGGTGGATCAAAACTTTGTACACCCAACTATTTTGTCAATTGTGCATTAAATATGGCCTAGTATTTTAGAAAAATGATTTGGTCCAATTTTGCAACAATTATTTGGGAGGTCCTTCACAAAAAATCTCCTTTTGGGCACTCAAAAAATGGAAAATAGTTTTTTCGTCCAAAGAAAATGAAAACTTCCTTAGGCAACATTGTTTGCCATTCCAATATGCACCCTTGTGCACAATATGAGATCATTTGAACAAACTATGCCATGAATGTGGCCATAAGATTGATCATTTGGCTTGAAAGCCATTGATCTCCACACGTGATAGCTCGTTTCTGAGAACACTTTTTAAAAATAATATCCGTATTACAAGTTTGTTATTTTTCCTGGGAACTTGGCCACATATAATGACACAAGGCGAAGGTTTCCCAATTTTTTGATTTTTTTGACTTTTTTATGTCCGTTTCAAAATGCGGTTAAAACGGCAGGAATGACCGTTCCTAGCTAGTGGTTGAATCTTGGAATTTTTTTGGTGTTTCTCTGATTAAATAGATACTTATGTACCTAGAAATAATTTTTGGAAAAAATAAATAGCAAACTATGAGGCACCTGCAGTTCAAATTTGACCCACTTCCAACTAAATCGACGGAAATTTGTCTTTTTCACGAGAGTTGGATCATAACTTTTTACACCCAACCATTTTGTCCGATCATAAAATTTTAATGGTTCCATTTTGCAAAATATTGTTAGTAGTTGTTTCATAAACCCCTTTGTTTTTAGCACTTAGAGACTATATTTTAAATATTGTTGGTAGTCTCCAACCAATAAGGACGTCTCCCCTGGATCACCCTACCGTAGACGATCTAAACCGTCCGATCGTCCCGGATCCAACGACAGACTTGACCCCCTCACCGTCTCACCCAACTAACCCTAACACAACCCGCACCACTCGTCCTCTCGCTCCCCTCTCTCCCCTACGCACCCACAGCCGCCGCCCTCTCCCTCCCTCGGATCTCGATCTCGATCTACGGCCCGAACCAACCCACCTCACCGCCGTCCCCGGCCGCCGCGCCCTTCCACGACGACCCCTTCCTCAGCTTCGCCGACGGCCGGGCCCCATGGAGCTGCCCACAAACTAAGACTATATCATTAGAGCAAAGCAAATGGATACTAGTACAAATGGTTCTCAGATTTACAAGTAAAACCACTAAGAATTGTGGTGTAAAACCCACTAACAAAACCAGTAAATAGTTACAGTGTAAATCCAATGATAGTTACACAGTAAAAATGCAAAAAAACAAAATAATTATAGTGTAAATCCAAAAATGAGAATTACACTGTAAATCCACTAAGACAATGTAAACAATTTGAGATTTACGCTATCAAAACAAGATAATTACACTAGATCAAACAAGACAATTACAGTGTAAAATCATTTGAGATTTACACTAAAAAAATTCAGTGTAAATACTATGAGAATTGCACTGTAATTACAGTGCGAAAAATTATAGTGTAAATACTATGAGAATTACACTATAATCAAACAAGATAATTACAGTGCGAAAAATCCACTACAAATACCGTGAGAGAAACACTAAAAGATATTACAGTGAAAATACTTTGAGAATTACACTGTAAATCCACTACGAGAATTACAGTGTAAATCACTGTAAAACTCAACAAGATATTACAGTTATTTGAGAGTTACACTAAAAAATTACGGTGTAAATACTTCGAGAATTTCACTGTATCAAAACAAGATAACTACAGTGCAAAAAATACTAAAAGATATTAAAATGAAAATACTTTGAGAATTACACTGTAAATCTACTAAGAGAGTTACAGTGTAAATCCTTTGAGAATTACACTGTAAAATACAGTAAGATATTACAGTGTAAATACTTTGAGATTTACACTGTATCAAAAGAAGATAATTACACTACATCAAACAAGATGATTACAGTGTAAAATCATTTGAGAGTTACACTAACAAATTACAGTGTAAATACTTTGAGAATTACACTGTATGAAAACAAGATAATTACAGTGCGAAAAATCCACTACAAATACTGTGAGAGAAACACCAAAAGATATTACAATGAAAATACTTTGAGAATTACACTGTAAAATCCAGTAAGATACAGTGCAAATCATTTGAGAATTACACTGTAAAACACAGATAATTACAGTGTAAAATACTTTGAGAATTACACTGTATCAAAACAAGATAATGACAGTGTAAAAAATCCACTAAAAATACTTTGAGATTTACACTAAAAGATATTACAAAAAACCAGAGACAAAGGCTGCTTCTTACATGAGAGAGGATCACATTTACGCTGCAGCCACATAGATAAAAAAACTGCTTATTAAGTATCACTAGTGTTTCAAAAAACCATTGCAAACACACATCAATCCACACAAAAATGCAAAAAAGCGGCCAGGTAGATGCAAACCACACTTCACACACCCATTGGCAAAGGTCTGAGCATGTAGACACAGGCTCATATCAGTCACCAACTTATTTCAGAGCCACAAAAGGCGAGCGAGACCCACCAATAAAACCACTAATAAGATAAGGAAAATACATTGCCATGGCACTAAGATTTACACAGTAAAACTACAAAAGAATTACGGTGTGACTACACTGGGATTTACACTATAAAAATACACTAGGAATCAACCGAAGATGCATTCCAAAATGCACTAAGAATTACATTGTAAATCCACTAACGAATTACACTGTAAAAATCATCTAAATACAGTCAATAAACACTAGGGATGACACTGTAAACCAACTTACACATAACTGAATTTACAAAAACAGATACAAAAGCACTCGAAAAATCACTGAAAATTACACATTGCCGACGCTTAACTGGTAAAAATTCAGTCCCAATCGCTCTAAAATTGCTCAAAATTAACAGTACAACACACTGACTGAAACAACTGGCGTCATACACACATACAGTCCAAAACATCTAGGAGCTCATCCAAATCAGTTACATCCACGTATCTATGGGCTGTGCACATATAGGGGCACTGAACAACTGCAGCCGCATTAGGGGAGCAGAAAATCAAATGTAGACATGGGCGGAAACTGACCCCTACAACTACATGGACCAGGCGTTGCTGCATCTACATCTACTGAGATGTTGCTCCCTCTCCATCAACAACTGAAAAATCTAGGAACCACCACAAAACAACCTAAGAAGCGCTGGATCCACCACTGCACATGGGAACAAAAACGCCACTACGCCAGATCTAGCAAAATCCTACAGTAATTGCATCGAAATGAAGACAAGGAGGAGGATATTGGCAAAACAAACCTCGTTGCGGGAAGAAGGGAGACACAGGGCTCGAAGAACACCACAGCAACAGGAGGAGCGGCGTGAAATTATCGGTAGCAGATGAGATACCGCCGCGGAATCACCATGTGTCGACTTCTCCTCTTCCTCGACGCGCTTGCAGGAGAAGCAACAGGGGGTAGGGGAAGGACGCCAACCACAGGCTCGCTCTCCGGAGATCAGCGGCAGAACTAACCACCCAAATCGCCATGGCCCTCTCCTCTCTGCCTCCAAGATCTCGCCGCTCAAAATGGGGAAGGGAAACAGACAAAGTCACCGCAAGAGATAATAGGAAATTCAAAGAAAAAGAAAAATCCGCTAGTACACGGACCCGTTGGGGATTAACGGGTCTCCGGGGGGCGTGGTTGCGGGCCCGGTAACAAAAAAACACCCGCGAGGCTAGAATCAAACGCGAATCTTGACGCACGAATTGGACGGACAGAAAAACGGATGAACGTGAATTCTTTCCATCTGGATGAAAAATAGCAATTCCAAAGATTAAATGTATGCTTCTCAGACAAGAATGTAAATTTTGATATTGAGTTTGTAGGGCCTTGCCCTCTCTGAGGAGAGGGAGCCCTTTCAGAAATTCTCAATGACCCATGAGGGCCAAAAAGGGGGTTTGGAAATAGTTTTCAA
Source organism: Triticum dicoccoides (assembly GCF_002162155.2). Classification (NCBI taxonomy): domain Eukaryota; kingdom Viridiplantae; phylum Streptophyta; class Magnoliopsida; order Poales; family Poaceae; genus Triticum; species Triticum dicoccoides. The sequence goes on from NC_041392.1 coordinate 67,690,834, forward strand.
CCAGCAATTGACGCGCCTCGGTATTACCTCACTAGCTGCGTCATTGCCCCAAGCGCAAAGATGCCTTTTAACGTGCGCCCAAGGCCCCATCTTATACCCACCTCCATCCCTGTCACCTCCCTTCCTGAGCGAGGTGGGACTAATCAGACAGGCAGCATCAACCAGCATACCTCACGGACGACCACCCTCGCCTGGGCCGCTTCTCTACTCGAGCCTCTTTCTATTGCACTGCACGGGAAGAGCATCGGCCCATGATGGTCCGATTAGATGAAAGGAATCGTATTCTCTCAACAAAAAAAAAAGGAATCGTATCGCTCAAAAACAAAAGGAAGGAAATAGTCTGCATACGAGGAGGGTCCTTGCCAACGGTTTGCTTTTCGCTTCGTTTTACAAACAACAAAAATCATTCAAAAATCATGCAACTCTACCTTTACATTTTCCATCTGTTCATCGCATGTTAGTGCATTTATTCTGCCTTGTATAAATAATGACCTTCATATATTGTTATTTTTTTGCAGGAGAATTATTATTTGTGCTTTACTTATTATAAACGGCAACAAAGGGAGCACCGTCTTTTGACATAAATGAGCAGAATAATGCCACTCATGTCACAAAGAAATCCGAAGTTGACGGGTATAATATTTGCCTGGTCAAGTTTCCATGAATGGTGGAGTTTTAAACCCGTAAAAATACCGACCATACCCTACCGGTAACTGGTCGAAATCGAGAGACTGAACCCTGTGCGACACAAACTGTGCATATTTATTTACCACTGGAATTTCAACTGGAAGAACTAACTAAAGCGTGACTTGGCATTTGGAAGAACCAACAAATACCACTGGCGGGTACTAATCGATGCGCACATAGCTATCAACCTGCATGGCGGCCTCACTTGACGCCATTGGAATTGGAAGGCACGACCTTATCTTCGACCTTGGGGTTGGAAGGAGAGCCGTCCAATAGCTTGGCCGTCCTCTCGTCTTCGACCTTGGCATCATCGACGTCTTGCTTGCTCAGGAAGCTTGGCTGGTTGGTGGAGGAGAGAAGCCTTGCCCACATCCTGTCGGTTATCGAGACCTTGTTCTGCTTCTCCGTGATCCTCTGGAGTCGGCGGGTGAAGCGAAAAAACTGGTTATGGACGGCACTGGAAAAGTTTTAAATGCAACATTGTATTTCTGAATGCGGCGCTTACGTAGAAGGGAATGTAGCAGTGTCTGCCGTTTACTTGGCCGACGGTGAAACCGGTGTATCCAGCCATGGCTCCATGGACCACGCTGTGAGCCAGTAGTGTGCAATAGACATTATCCGATGCGTTGCTAGGGATGGCACGTATCATGTATGTAGGATCTGCAAAAGGCATGGTTGTCTGAAATTAAGCACCGACTTACTGTCAGACCAAGAAAGTTAGAGAAACAACTGACCTATGTACTTCAGATTTATGGTTGTCTTGTTTTTCTTGAAATGCTCCTGAATTTGCAAAATAAAAAATAGAACAAAACGGTGTCAGCTAGCGCGGAAAGGAGACACAAGAAGCGAAATGTCGAACCACACAAAGTAGACAAATGGAGGATGCAAAGTGAATTTCCAAGAGTCTCACATTTATCTTCTGAGACAACCAAAGACCAACATCAAGAAGCAGTGCGTTGCCAGAAGCATCTTGCCCCATTTCCTTCATGTTTTCGGCAATAAGTTTCTGTCCTGCACCCTCCGCAACGACAATGACCATATGGCCATTCTCCTTCAGCCGCTTTTCTATATATTTAAAGAGTCCACCTTCACCTTCCAGATAGAAAGGTGACTCCGGAATCAAGCAACAATCCTGATACACAGAAAATGTCAAAATGTGTGTTAGCTCAGTTGACATAATCAAGCCCTCATCTTGAGTGGAAAGGTACAATTAAAAGTTTCCACTTGCTGGAGAAGTTAACATACCACATCTCTGCTTGCTAGGGTGGCATAATGTGCGATGAAACCTGCATCAATAAAAATAGTAGTGGATCAAAATTATGGTATAGGAAAAAGAGTAAATGGGCAAACTTACATTATTACTGTCAAAGTTGCTACAGCACATAGGTATGTTCGGTTTTAAAAGTTGAAGTGTTGCATCCACAAACAGGGGGAACAAGCCAAATGCTACCCAAAAGAATGTGGAACACCCACAACCAGATAAGGTTACATATGCCAGCTACTGCCATGTGTTTTACTTGCAACAGCACGGAAAGTAGCACAAGACATGCATATGAATTAACAACAAAACTGAACAAGTTTTGTTTAGATTTCTTAAGAGTGGTAGATAACACTTAGGTTGTTAACATCAATAAGTAATACTAGTAGAACTTCACAGGAAACTGTTAATAAAGACAATATATCTAAGAGTTCCAAAAGAAGCACTGGAATTTCTTTAAAGATGCTTATTTCAGAATATGTATTAAGAGGCAACTTTTTAAGCTAAATGTGTCAAAGGAGACAATTGGCTGATAGCATATCATATTGTGTCCAAGTATACAGTTGGCTACTATAAACTTACCACTGTATCGTCCCATGAGCTTTACAAGGCCTATTCCATTGTCAGCACTTCCAGCCTCTACATGAGCGGCATTTATGGCACGTTGAGCTTCCTCAACTGCGCTGTCGAAACCAAATGACTTATCAATTACCTGAAATAAGGGTAGCAATCCATTCAGGGATACAAAGGGAAGAATGCATTTTCACCATAATATCATTATAGCATGGAGCAGAGTATTACCGGGATGTCATTATCAATAGTCTTAGGAATGCCAGCAACAGCAACTTTGAGACCACGCTTTCTGACCTCCTGAGGTATGATTCATGTAAACAGTACACTTACAAACTTGTTTCAGCAAAAAAAATGTACGGTTGATTTAATATCAGCAGAAAAAAGTTACAATATACAGCTGATTTATATGCCATTTGATTCACTATAAGCTATAAAGGATATTATAACCGACAAAATGTTGAGAGTAAAAGCTCTAATTCAATCAGCTTAAAGAGAGCTTTCTTCTGGTTTATAGTTGAGCTTACTTCAAAAATCACTCCTGCGCCCCTTTGACTACCATCACCACCAATAACATACACCTGGAGAAAAAATGAGAGAGTGAAACCAACGCACAAGCTTACGATGTCTAGGTTTGAAATAACTTTTACTACTATAATGCATGGGAGGAACAAAGTGACCTTAAAACACAAAGAGGGAAAATAGTATAAATGGTGTTTCTTTACTTCACCTGATTTATACCACGGTACTGAATGCTATCAACAATCTTCATGGTGTCATGGCCTCCTCGTGATGAGCCAAGAATAGTTCCGCCCCTTTTGTGAATGTCATTTACACTCTTTGGAGTCAAGTCGATGGTATTGCGAGCGTAGAAACCTCTATACCCACCCTACACAAAAATAATAATAATATTAGAAGACAGAGAACCAATGTAATATCGATATCTCTGCTTCTTGTGAGGCCATTGTTATTGTTTTTCTTATGATTCCTAATCCCACACGTCAAAAACGTACTGTAATCCGGTTTATAAGTGAAAATAATCTGCTACAGATGTACAGCATAATCAACATGACAAATTTGGTAGATTTTTTTCCGGCACTAGGTCTAATTATTGAATCCTCAAACTGGATAGATATCCATTATCCATACTTGGCTTTTGCATGATGCATCTTCCTGGATATCAGGTTGATGTGATTGGACAGTTGTAACAGAAATAATGAATGTGTATACCAGTTATTCCAGGATACAGAAAGAAGCAATAGAATCCAGG
>NC_041392.1:67694869-67696219 GCF_002162155.2 Triticum dicoccoides
GGAATAGCTTCTTGGTACTGGACTTTGTGATGCAAATGAGAAGCAACTTACCTGAATCCCAAGTATCTTGGTGACACCGTACATGTCAGATAAGCCGCATACAATTTCCCTAATTACAGTATTAAGTCCAGGGCAAAGTCCTCCACAGGTGACAATGCATGCATGGACCTCGTCAGGTTCAAAATAGACCTGATGGAGACAAAGGCGAGGTTAGGGAAAACGATTTCTCGTTGTAGTCACTATGTGAGCATAAACACGGCATGCTATACCCTTTGGCGAGGTCCAGCACGACGGAAGTGGTTTCCTCTTGGGCCATCCTTGTGGACAACAATCTGCATTGAGCCATGCAAGACACCGAATCAAAATGAAGACCGTCTAAACCAAAGCACCTGTCATTTTGTTGACAGAAAGGAAACACGAGTTCACGGCGAATCTCCCAAGAACTCACCTTCTGGCAGACGGTGTCATCCGGGTTAACGAAGTACTGCCTGCAAACAACATATTTCATCTTGCAGTCAACAACAATGTGCAAAGGAGAACCAGGAGTGAGAACCCAGTTAGCAGCGAGTTCAGCCTTACTTGACAACAGAGTATGCAGTGTTATCTTGCAGTGGATTTGGGTGGGTCTGCCACATCAAACAACAAAACGGTCATCATCGAAGTAACATTGAGCTCAAAGATTCAACATATTTTCGTGTTTCCTCTGTGATTAATCAGAGGACACCTAAAACGGTGTCACAAGATAAGAAACAGAGGACAGAGGGAAAAGTTCAGCTGGGCGACCACTTTCAATGGCCATCGCTGTTCCAATCCCCAAACGAAGTGCCCACGCCACGACGCAAATAGAAGTAACCAACAAAAGGTGGTACAGTATTTAAGGACAAAAGGTAGATCGCGGAGAATCTTGATGAGATTCCACGTTCTGCCGCTTGGCAGCGTGATCCCGCGGCCGGCCAACTGCTCTGCTCCAACTGCTCCACATGCCGGCGATCCAGCGAGGCGGCGACCGGTCTGACCCCCCGGATCGATCCACGCACGCAGGAACACACACACTCCTCGCGAGACGGCCGGGCCGGGGCGGGGCGGGCGACTCACCGGGAGATCGGGGAGGTAGTCGGAGACGTGCGGCACGTCCTCGAGGACGTACCCGGCCTCGCCGGCCGCCAGCTTCGCCCCCGTCTTGGGCGGCGGAGTCCCGTCCATCGCGGGCGTCGCCCTCTGGCTCTGGGGCTCCCGCGCGGCGTGTCGCGGCGGTCGAGCAGGCGGTGCAGGTGCGGGTGCGGAGGTTCCCGCGGGCTGGGGACGGCGATTGGGGCGGGGCCGTTGCTGGGCCGGCCGGGGTCGGGGTCG
>NC_041392.1:67696694-67728557 GCF_002162155.2 Triticum dicoccoides
GGGGAAGCGGCCGCGGGGGAGGGCTCCATTGCGTTCGGATTGGGGCTGCTTTGTGGCGTGGCGGCGACGGCGACGGTGGCGACGAACGACGGGAGGGGGGGTAGGGGTGGGGAGGCGAGACTGGTTCTGTTTCTGTAGAGGCCGAAGAGTAGGGCGCAGGGCAAAGCGTTGGAGGACGAGGGGTGGACCGGCGGAGTGACACTTGTTGGTGGGGCCAGGCCGCGGGCGTGTGGGCCCGGCCGGGACTCGTCTGCCGCTTGTATCCTCCACCTTGCCCGACGCACGTAGACCCACAATCGTTTTTTCTTCTTCTTCTTCTTGCCCGTGATGAAGACCAACGGCATCTCCTTTCTGTGCGTTTCACGAATAAAACGGTACACGTACGAACGGAGGAGCTCATGTTCGACCTACGTCGCCGTCTCCAATCTCCATGTCCGGTCGGCACTACCAAAATGCACATAGTCCCTCCATTATTTATCCATTTTTTTTCTTTGACTAAAGTCAAACTTTGTAAACCTTAACCAAGTTTATAAAGAACCGTATAAAGATTTACAGTAACAAATTTATATGATGTGAAAATACACTCAGTGAAGAATCTAATGGCATTGATGTGATGGTATCGTACTCTTTCCGTTCCTAAATACTCCCTCCGTTCTGAAATAGATGATTCAATTTAATTTGTACAAAGTTAGTACAAAGTTGAGTCATTTATTTTGGAACGGAGGGAGTATAAGCCTTTTTTTATAAGGTTCTAATATGTACTGCACACGGAGTAAAATGAGTGAATCTACCCTCCAAATTATGTCTATATACATCCATATATAGTCTGCATTGAAGTCTCTAAAAGATCTTATATTTAGAAACAGAGAGACTATATGTTAATGTTTTTTTCTATAAACTTGATCAATTCTGTATAGTTTGACTTTGAAAAAAGATTATACGCGGAGTAAACAAGAACATAAAAGCAAAACGCTACCGCACAAAGCCGCAAACCGCTCCGCCGAAACTTCCCCGTTGCACGACCACCGCCATCCCACGCTGATTCTGACCGATTCACCGCCACCATTTTGTCGGCCACCCCAAGCCTCGCCGTCACACCGTCGAGCGAAATGACCACCACGACCCCCTCCGCCAACGCCAAAGCTCAAAATGCCGCCACAGATCCCGTCGTTCCTTCGCTCATCCACCGGTCGAAATGGTCGCCGCACCAACATCAGCCGATGAGGTCGATTAAAGGACGGGGGCATCCAATCGATCGGGCGGCCACCGCCAAGCCGCGGCTCCATTCGACTCTCGGGTTGTGCAGCACCGCCGAAGTTGGTCGCACCCTGGGCTCCACTCAGGCCCCTTGTCCCTCCTGACACCATTCCTATGCGTCCGGGTGAGCTACGCTAGCCGAAGTTGAGCTCGGTGCCTCGACGACTGTCAGATCCGCCTCCCGGCCTTCCCACCATTGGATCCCTATGAGAAGTTGAATTTTAGGGGCACCAATTTTAGAGCATCTCACATCATAAATTTTCTAGTGCCCAAAAATCTTCTCTCTCCTACCATACAATCATTTTAGGGTATTGACCGACGTTTACATCATCTGTTATAGATGTTCTTAGAGAATATCCCTTGAAACCTCCATGCATAGGTCGCTTTGGTGGAGCGCGGGGAACATGAGAGCGTGCTATTTGTCGTTTCCTAGTGTCGCGACACAGCACACAGCACAGATGCGCTTCATGCGAAGCATGGGCACGCGGGTGGAGCACAATGGTGATTTCCGTGAAGCATAAGTGTGCTTTGTTGCGAAGTACATGCTCCCACACAATGAAGCACGTGCAACTAAAAATAAACAAAAATTATGCTCTAGATGTGCTACATCAGGTAGAACACGAGTGTGTTTGAAAATATGCTTAAGGCCTTATACAATGTAAAGTGCTTAAGGAGTGCTCGGTAAAATAAATCAATTTTTTCTTAAGCACTAGGGCTTATCTATATAGAAAGGGTGCCTAATTAAGTGTGTATCCTCCACAAATAAGCACTGTTTTATTTTTCTGAGTACCTCGCTAAGCACTTTGCACTGTGCAATGAAGTATATAAAAAAAGGGAAAAAAGGATAAAAAGAAAATATCAGCGTGATACCCTCTCCATCTACCACATGTCAAACGCGGAGCGCATCAAAGATTGATCTCAGGCGTGCAACATCGCGTGCAAGTGATGCGGTGGATATCCTTAACTTTGTGATTTCAAACATCCGAGGCTGCTTTCTACGCCGGTAATCGAGGCCAGAACTGCCGACCAACATTGCGTGGAAGTGATGGATCCGGCTCCCATCCATGCTACCACTTCATCCTATGGCTGTTTTTTTTTCTTTTTTCTTTCTAATTTAATCATCTCCCTCTCTGATTTTAAGGAGGTGGGGCCGGGCCTTATTTTGTTCCAATCAAAATCAAGCCATATAAACGGGAGCACGGATGGGCACACGACGGAGGAGCAGGCAAGTCTCGTCCGGAAGTGATGTGGTGGGTATCTCTCAACCTACCTGGCAGTGAACATCATCTTTCTCCTTTCCAACCCAAGTTCGTTTAAGTAGGTCATCCACAATTCCACTTCCACATACACACAACTCGAGTACTCGACAGTGAAAGCACCAACGCTGCCACCTCAACGAAGCAATCACATTCACAGGTAAGGGGACTCCTCCAGGTGCTGCACCCGGCACCTCCGCCCCAGCGGGATCGGCCGGTCGTAGAACAGCTCCGCCTTGCCATCATTGGCACCGCCGACACGGCGACCGGCTGCCAGCCTGCCGTACGAGCCCTTCAGCGCCCTGGAGCGCGCCCCCAGCGACGAGAGGACGACCACCAGCCTCCCCACGTTCACCAGCGCCTTCGGCGACATCATGGCGCCGCCGGCGTCGAGCTCCTCCGCGGGCTCCTTCACGTCGCCGGGGCAGGTCATGGCGCCGTGCTGGTCTTCTGAGACGGCCAGCGGCGCCTCGTCATTCTCGTCCTCGATGCGGCGGTTCTTGTCGCCGCCTTCGCTTAGATCGAACACCACGATGGCGCTCTTCTTCCAGGAGCCGTCGTCGTCGTCGTCGTACGGGTCGACCATCTCGGCAGGTTCGTTGGGCTGCTTGACGTCGAGGAGATCGGACGACGACGCTTCCATCCGCAGGAGCTCCTCGAGGCTCGGCCTTCTCGTCGCCCGGTCGACGTCGTTCGCAGCTGCGCCGGCGGAGCACGCGGTTCCGAAGACGGCGGCGAAGGGGGAGCAGATGAGCCTGACGACGGCGTGCCTCCTCCTTCCCGCAAACCTCGCCTTGGCGTGGTTGGGTGCCGGTAGCAGCGGCGAAGGGGACGACGCGCCGGAGAGAGGCGGGGACGGGCCGAACCCGAACGGCGACGCAGCCCCATCGTGCTCCGGCCTTCCCATTTCCGCGGCGTACGTGGCTTGCTATCCCCCTGTGCGTACGTGCGCACTCTTCACACGATCCCAAGCTTCGGATAGGTATTTATGCCGCTGATGATGCGTGAGGTGGGTGTGGAGTTTGTTCCGAGTAGATAGGCTTTCGGGGTGAGCTCTCCAAGTGTAGTAGCACTCGTTTGTTCAGCTACCGTGGTTAGGATGAGTGTTTGGTCTGGGAGGTTTCGAAATGTGGCAGAGTTTTGGGGAAGGGGCAAAGGATGGATGGGGAAATCGTGTGGGACTGTGCGAGGGAAAAAAGGGACATGTTGTGGATGCGTTGGTTCATAGTATGTATGCGGTTGTTTGAACAACAAGTTTAAGTTCATGGTTAAGTGAAAACCGACTAGCAACTCAGCGGGAGGAGAATCCCAGTGCCTCAGCTCCGGTTAGTAATTTGTGTTAGGGTTTTTTTAGTCTTCACAAGTACGGCGCTCGAGCGGATGGTGACGCTTTTTCTTCGCGTTTATCTTCCAGGCTTTGATCTTCCTCGTGTTCGTCCGTTTGTATGTAGTCGACGGAGCTTCAACGTAGATTCATGCCATCTCCTTGGGAAGGTAAGGTTAGGGCTTTTCGTCATGTGACGAGATTTGGTGTCAGATGTTTTAGATCTATGTAAGGGTTCAATGACGATGATTGCGGTTCCAAGGCGATGGTCTTTAGGGGCACGTGCACAAAGACTTCCATGTTGTCATCGAGAGGGTCAAGCCGGTTCCGGTAGGAGAGCAGCGACAACGGCGTGTCAGCAGCTCGTTCTGGCGATAGTAGTGGTCATTCGATGGTCTCGAAATCCCAATGTAATTCTTATTATGTTCGAGATATTTTGTACTTTCGATAAGCTTTTATAACATATCTGATCCTCTGCTAGCAGTGAAGGTTTCAAAGGAAACATGGCTCGGTGGTGCCCGAACAAAAATGAGCGACAGTTCCGACATTGGGAAACTGAGTTTGTTGGGAAGCTTTAGGGGATTGGTACAAGCGAGTGAAAATACACAGTGGTGTTGTGGCTTCAGAAAAGCATGTGGATGCTTCTGGAAACTTTGGTTAAGGATCTTATCTTGGATTTCAAACCAAAGTACTTTTGCCTTTGCTTATGCTCACCTTGATAGTACGGTTGTTCTAAATTCAATGTAAATCTTGAATTCAACAAAAGCATATAAATTACATTCAACAAGCTTGAGGTAGACTTCATTTTGAGAAGTTTGAAGCTAGGGTTCACATTAGACCTATTTTCTGAATAAAACTTGATAAAACGGTAGTCGTATAAACTGGATGACATCATAATCGCCAAAAGCTAATGGGGGCATCTAAGAGATCGCGACACTTTTTTATTTTTGTGGGATCAGAGGGATTTCATTGCTCAACTAGCAAGAAGGTCCTCCATACAAAGTCGTGGTACATTAGCAGGGGCCGATCCAGAGAGCCGTACGGGCTTCAACACGACCAAAAGTAGCTAATCTATTACTTAACTTGAAGGATCATGAGAGGCTAAACTTTAGATCGTCAACTGACATAATTCATCACATAATCACAGCTAATTTAGAACACAAAAACAATTGAAAATGAGAATGGAAAAAAACATGTAGTAGGGCGGGCAGAGATCGAGCATGGGACAGTGTGCTACAATAGAGGGTGCCGACGGAGGAGAGTGCCAGACGGAGGCAAATCACCTTCGCCGCGGCCGAATGGGTCAACAGGGTATCTCAGCAGCGGCATCAGAAATAGCCGACGGGGGTTGGGGGAGACCACAAGGGCCAGAGCACAGCTTGCGGGCGCAACGCAATGGAGGGTCGCAGCAGCCGGGAACGAGGCCTTCCGGAAGGATGTCTATAGATTTTCAAACGAGGTAAACACGTCAGGAGTGGTAAATCAGGAAATAATGCTTCGTTCTTCGAATTTGATTTTACCTGTTGCAGCCCTTTGAACGCTTGACGTTGCTGTGTCACTATCATCAAGAACACTGCAGAAGGGGAAAACATTGCAAGTAAGAAACTCGGTGCAACCTCTGCGATGGATATTCAGTTCACCAAGAAAATAATTCTGTACTCCTAGGGAGTATGTGCGTACTTACATTCCTCATATACCATATAGATGAATCGACTATACCTCTTTACCATTTTAATACACTTCATTAGCAATTGCTAGGTACCGCAAAGGCGCAAAGTGAGTTCTACGAAAAATTCTTTCCGACTCAATACATTTTGCGTAGTTCGCGTATATTGCTTATTTGTACATAAAAATGGTATATTGCAAAAACTAGAGGCCCCGGTGATGTTTTTCTTAATACTTGTATTGAGATTATCTTAGTATGGTATATATCGAGAATGATAAAGAGGTATAATAGATTCATTTAAGAGATATACTGAATGTGGGAGTACATACTCTGGAAGTATATAAAGGAGTCCTTGTATTATGTACATAGAAAAGCAAAATCATGAAAATACAGCAAGCATCAAACTGCAAATAGTGGCTGGGTAGTTCTGAATGTCGAGGGTGCCAAGTTGCATGTCGATAACCGACTCGAAACTAGGTGTGTGTGTGTGTGTCATTTTGTCAAGGGTTTCCAATTGCATGTCAACCATCGACTCGCAACTAGGGGGTGTGTGGTTGTTGAGGACCTCTAGTTGCAAGTTGACCATCGACTCACAACCATAGTTTAAAAAACCGAACCGGAAAGGTTGTCGGTTCAGGTTTTTACCGGTCGGACCGCCGGTTCACTGATAACCCACAAGTATAGGGATCGCAACAACTTTCGAGGGTAGAGTATTCAACCCAAATTTATTGATTCGACACAAGGGGAGCCAAAGAATATTCTCAAGTATTAGCAGCTGAATTGTCAATTCAACCACACCTGGAAACTTAGTATCTGCAGCAAAGTGTTTAGTAGCAAAGTAATATGATAGTGATGGTAACGGCAACAAAAGAGTAACGAAAGCAAAGTAATGTTTTTGGTATTTTGTAGTGATTGTAACAATAGCAACGGGAAAGTAAATAAGCGTAAACCAGTATATCGAAAGCTCGTAGGCATCGGATCAATGATGGATAATTATGCCGGATGTGGTTCATCATGTAACAGTCATAACATAGGGTGACATAGAACTAGCTCCAGTTCATCAATGTAATGTAGGCATGTATTCCGAATATAGTCATACGTGCTTATGAAAAAGAACTTGCATGACATCTTTTGTCCTACCCTCCCGTGGCAGCGGGGTCCTAATGGAAACTAAGGGGTATTAAGGCCTCCTTTTAATAGAGAACCGGAACAAAGCATTAGCACATAGTGAATACATGAACTCCTCAAACTATGGTCATCACCGGAAAGTATCCCGATTATTGTCACTTCGGGGTTAACGGATCATAACACATAATAGGTGACTATAGACTTGCAAGATAGGATCTAGAACTCTTATATATTGATGAAAACATAATAGGTTCAGATCTAAAATCATGGAACTCGGGCCCTAGTGACAAGCATTAAGCATAACAAAGTCATAGCAACATCAATCTCAGAACATAGTGGATACTAGGGATCAAACCCTAACAAAACTAACTCGATTGCATAGTGAATCTCATCCAACCCATCACCGTCCAGCAAGCTTACGATGGAATTACTCACGCACGGCGGTGAGCATCATGAAATTGGTGATGGAGGATGGTTGATGATGATGACGGCGACGAATCCCCCTCTCCGGAGCCCCGAACGGACTCCAGATCAGCCATCCCGAGAGGTTTTAGAGCTTGGCGGCGGCTCCATATCGTAAAACGCGATGATTTCTTCTCTCCTATTTTTTTCTTCCCGAAAGCAGTTATATGGGGGTGGAGTTGGAGTCGGAGACGCAACAGGGGGCCCACAAGGTAGGGGGCGCGCCCCCACCCTCGTGAGAAGGGTGTGGGCCCCCTGGTCTTCATCTTTGGCGAGAATTTTTTTATTATTTATTGTAAGGTATTCCGTGGAGTTTCAGGTCATTTCGAGAACTTTTGTTTTCTGCACATAAAAGAACATCATGGCAATTCTGCTGAAAATAGCGTCAGTCCGGGTTAGTTCCATTCAAATCATACAAGTTAGAGTCCAAAACAAGGACAAAAGTATTTGGAAAAGTAGATACTTTGGAGACGTATCAACTCCCCCAAGCTTAAACCCTTGCTTGTCCTACCCTTGCTTGTACTCAAGCAATTCAGTTGACAAACTGAAAGAAATAAAGAAAAACTTTTACAAACTCTGTTTGCTCTTGTTGTTGTAAATATGTCAAGCTAGCATTCAAGTTTTCAGCAAAGATTATAAATAACCACATTTGCAATAATTCTTAGGTCTCATGATTACCTATATCAATAGCATAATCAACTATCAAGCCATAATAATAAATCTCGGATGACAATACTTTCTCAAAAACAATCATAATATGATATAACAAGATGGTATCTTGCTAGCCCTTTTTGAGACCGCAAAAAATAAATGCAGAGCACCTTTAAAGATCAAGGACTGACTAGACATTGTAATTCATGGTAAAAAAGATCCAATCATAGTCACACCCAATATAAATTAACAGTAATGAATGCAAATGACAGCTGCGCTCTCCAGCTAGTGCTTTTTAATAAGAGGGTGATGACTCAACATAAAAGTAAATAGATATGCCCTTCGCAGAGAGAAGCATGGATTTATAGAGGTGCCAGAGCTCGGTTTTGAAATAGAGGTGAATATCATTTTGAGCAGTATACTTTCATTGTCAACATAACAACCAAGAGATGACGATATCTTCCATGCTACACACATTATAGGCGATTCTCAAACAGAATGGTAAAGTTTATACTTCCCCTCCACCAACAAACATCAATCCATGGCTTGCTCAAAACAACGAGTGCCTCCAACATACATCAGGTCCTAGGGGGAGTTTTGTTTGTAATTATTTTGATTTAGTTGGCATAAAGCATGAGACTGGGCATCCCGGTGATCAGCCCTTTATCTCGTGAGTGAGGAGCGGAGTCCACTTCTCTTGAAATAACCCGCCTAACATGGAAGATACAGACAACCCTAGTTGATATATGAGCTATTCGAGCATACAAAACAGGATAATTATTTGAAGGTTTAGAGTTTGGCACATATAAATTTACTTGGAACAGCAGGTAGATACCGCATATAGGAAGGTATAGTGGACTCATGTGGAATAACTTTGGGGTTTAAGGAGGTTGGATGCACAAGCAGTATTCCTGCTTAGTACAGGTGAAGGCTAGCAAAAAACTGGGAAGCGACCAACTAGAGAGCGACAACAGCCATGTACATGCATTAAAATTAATAAACATTGGATGCAAGCATGAATAGGATATAATCCACCATGAACATAAATATCATGAAGGCTATGCTGATTTTGTTTCAACTACATGCGTGAACATGCGCCAAGTCAAGTCACTTAAATCATTCAGAGGAGGATACCACCTATCATACCACATCATAACCATTTTAATAGCATATTGGCACGCAAGGTAAACTATTATAACTCATAACTAATCAAGCATGGCACAAGCAACCATGATCTCTAATTGTCATTGCAAACATGTTTATTCATAACAAGCTGAATCAAGAACGATGAACTCATCATATTCACAAAAACAAAAAGGTCGAGTTCATATCAGCTTTTCTCATCTCAGTCAGTCCATCATATATCATCATAATTTTCTTTCACTTGCACGACCGAACGATGTGAATAATAATAAGAGTGCACGTGCATTGGACTAAGCTGGAATCTGCGAGCATTCAATAAACAGGAGAAGACAAAGTAATACGGGCTCTTTTGTGAGATCAACAATAATGCATATAAGAGCCACTTCAACAATTTAATCATGATCTTCTCCTACTGACCCCCAAAGAAAGAAAAGAGATAAAACTATTTACACGGGAAAGCTCCCAACAAGCAAAAGAAGAACAGGAAATATTTTTGAGTTTTCCTTTTAATTACTACTACAGGCATGGAAAGTAAATTAATTAAAAACTACAACTATTTTTTTGGTTTTCTTAAGGTTTATTAAAGACATAAGAAGAAACCATAAAAGGAAATAAACTAGCATGGATGATACAATGAAAAAGTATGAGCACCAACATCTAGCAATGAGTGTGTGTGAACATAAATGTAATGTCGGTGGGAAATACGTACTCCCCCAAGCTTAGGCTTTTGGCCTAAGTTCGTCTATGGCCACGGCTGGCCTGGCGGATATCCATAATAATAGTTGTTGGGGTCGTACTGTGATGCAGCAGCTATCGCCTCCTGAGCTGCAGCGTGGCGACGAGCGGCCTCCGCCCTCCTCTCGTACTCATCTGCCTCCTCTCTGGTAATAGTATATCCTCCTATTGCCTGATAATCAAAGAAAGCAGGAGCAAGGAGAGTAATATGGACAGCACGGCGTTTGTCAAAGATTAGTCGGTACTGGAGAGGTGATTCGTTCCTCTCGACAAAATGGTGGGACGCCATAGAATCAAAATCGAAATAAGCAGGAGGCAACTCCATGTCTCCTTCACGAACGTCTATCTCAAGAAATTTAGCTAAGCGGGTTGCATAAATTCCTCCAAAGAAATCTCCATTATGTCTATTATGATGCAACCTACGAGCTACAATGGCTCCCATATGATAAGATTGGTCAGCACTCCTGAGAATGCTAAGGTCAGGGACACATATGTGACATGCTTCATCCTTAGCATTTATGCACCTACCTATGAAGAGAGCAAAAAAAAGTATAGCAGGAAAGTGAATGCTCCCTATGGTAGCTTGCGTTATATCTCTAGATTCCCCTATAATTATACTAGCAAGAAAGTTTCTAAATTCAGATTTAGGGGGATCCCTAACACTACCCCATTGTGGAAGTTTGCAAGAAAAAGTGAAATTCTCTAGGTCCATGGTATAAGATTTGTTATAAAGATCAAACATGACTGAAGGAGAATTACGCGAAGATGAATACTCAAACCTCCTCACAAAAGAGCTTGTGAGCTCATGATACTGGGGGCATTTGTCT
Organism: Triticum dicoccoides; assembly: GCF_002162155.2. NCBI lineage: Eukaryota > Viridiplantae > Streptophyta > Magnoliopsida > Poales > Poaceae > Triticum > Triticum dicoccoides. The sequence goes on from NC_041392.1 coordinate 67,707,144, forward strand.
GCCTCAAAGTCCTCAAGATCGGCATTACGCAAATATGCGTTAAATTCTTCTTTAATTCCCGCTCGATCCATAAAATTTTCAGAAGGCCACTCACAAGGACGCACTGAAGCGTCTCTTGGTGGCTCTTCGTCAGCATCAGGCATTGCAAGCCTGGGTCCTTACTTCTTTGAAGAACCACCTTGGAACATTTTCCTAAGCATATTTCTTCCTCTGAAATTTTTTGAAAATTTTCAGTAACTTCAAAATAAAAGTAAACCAAACTCAAGAATATTGATAGCAACTACTCCTACAAGTGCCTAGAGCCTATATCATGCATCAAAACTACTTTTGACCATATAAATATGACATGCAAGCTCAAGAACAGGGTCACCTAAGAAACACAAATTTGCAATGAATAAAGCACTAGAACAAAAACTAATTGGACCAATGGAGGAGTCGCATACCAAGGAACAATCTCCCCAAGCAGTTTTGTGAGAGGTGCTTTGAGCAAGGAGATCGAAAATGGCAGCAAAACGAGCTTGGACTCGGGTTTGAGTTGGTTTTTCGTGTTTGGGGGAGGAAGATGAAGTGTGTGGCTGGAAGAATAAGTGGAGGAGGGCCACCGTGGGCCCACGAGGCAGGGGGCGCGCCTTAGGGGGGTGAGCGCGCCCTCCACCCTCGTGGCAAGGTGGTTGGCCCCCCTAGTGTGTTCTTTGTTCCATAAATCCTCAAATATTCTATAAAAAACATATTTATTTTTCAGGGCTTTTGGAGAACTTTTATTTTCAAGGTATTTTTATATTGCACGGATAATCAGATAACAGGCAGAAAAATATTTGTTTTTACTTTATTTAATATAAATAACAGAAAGTATAGAGAGGGTACAGAAGGTTGTGCTTCTAGTTTCATCCATCTCATGCTCGTCAAAAGGAATCCACTAACAAGGTTGATCAAGTCTTGTTAACAAACTCATTCCGATTAACATGAAACCAGAGAAATTTCGAATAACACTAGGTTACCTCAACGGGGATATGCACATCCCCAATAGTAAATATATCATATTTCTTCTTGACAGTAGGAAGAGGAAATTCAAAACCTCCAAATATAATCGATGGAATTTTTCCAATAGAGTTGATACTATGAACTTGAGGTTGTTTCCTCGGAAAGTGTACCGTATGCTCATTACCATTAACATGAAAAGTGACATTGCCTTTAGTTCAATCAATAACAGCCCCTGCAGTATTCAAAAAGGGTCTTTCAAGAATAATAGACATACTATCGTCCTCGGGAATATCAAGAATAACAAAGTTCGTTAAAATAGTAACGTTTGCAACTACAACAGGCACATCCTCACAAATACCGACAGGTATAGCAGTTGATTTATCAGCCATTTGCAAAGATATTTCAATAGGTGTCAAATTATTCAAATCAAGTCTACGATATAAAGGGAGGGGCATAACACTAACACTGGCTCCAAGATCACATAAAGCAGTTTTAACATAATTTCTTTTAATGGAACATGGTATAGTGAGTACACTGGGATCTCCAAGTTTTTTTGGTATTCCACCCTTAAAAGTATAATTAGCAAGCATGGTGGAAATTTCAGCTTCCGGTATCTTTCTTTTATTTGTATTAATATCTTTCATGTACTTAGCATAAGGATTTTTTTGAGTATATTAGTTAATCGCATACGCAAAAAGATAGGTCTAATCATTTCAGCAAAGCGCTCAAAATCCTCATCATCCTTTTTCTTGGATGGTTTGAGAGGAAAAGGCATGGGTTTGTGAACCCAAGGCTCTCTTTCTTTACCATGTTTCCTAGCAACAAAGTCTTTCTTATCATAATGTTGATTCTTTGATTGTGGGTTATCAAGATCAACAGCAGGTTCAGTTTCTACATCATTATCATTACTAGGTTGAGCATCATTATGAACATCATCATTAACATTTTCATTCGGTTCATGTTCATTGCCAGATTGTGTTTCAGCATCAGACATAGAGATATCATTTGGATTCTCAGGTGGTTCAGCAATAGGTTCACTAGAAGTTTGCACAGTTCTATCATTTTTCTTCTTCTTCTTTTTCTAAGAACTAGATGCATCAACATTATTTCTTTGAGAATCTTGCTCAATTCTCTTAGGGTGGCCTTCAGGATACAAAGGTTCCTGAGTCATTCTACCAGTTCTAGTAGCCACTTTAACATCATAATCATTTTTCTTACTATTCATCTCATTGAGCAATTCCTTTTGAGCTTTAAGTACTTGTTCTACTTGAGTGATAACCATAGAGGCATGTTTGCTAACAAGTTTAAGTTCACCTCTAATATTAGCCATATAATCACCCAAGTATTTAATCATATCAGCATCTTGTTTTAATTGTCTACCAAAATAAGCATTGAAGTCTTCTTGCTTAATCATAAAATTATCAAACTCATCCAAACACTGACTAGCAATTTTAGTAGGAGGGATTTCAGCTTTATCATATCTATAGAGAGAATTTACCTTTACTACCTGTGTCGGGTTATCGAGGTCTGGAGGTTCTTCAATAAATAAAGGATTAAGATCATATGTTTCTTCAATAGGTGATAAATTAAGGCCATGTATTTCTTCAATAGGAGGTAAATTCTTAGCATCTTCAGCTTTAATACCTTTTTCTTTCATAGATTTCTTTGCCTCTTGCATATCTTCCGGACTGAGAAATACAATACCTCTCTTCTTCGAAGTTAGTTTAGTAATAGGATCATTAATTGGAGCAGGAGCTGGCTCCGGAGGTGTCCAATTATTTTCATTTGTCAACATATTATTCAATAAGATTCCAGCTTCATCCGGTGTTCTTTCCCTGAAAAGAGAACCAGCACAACTATCCAGGTAATCTCTGGGAGCATCAGTTAGTCCATTGTAGAAGATATCAAGTATTTCATTTTTCTTAAGAGGATGATCAGGCAAAGCATTAAGTAACTTGAGAAGCCTCCCCCAAGCTTGTGGGAGACTCTCTTCTTTAATTTGCACAAAGTTGTATGTTTCCTTTAAAGCAGCTTGTTTCTTATGAGTAGGGAAATATTTAGCAGAGAAGTAATAGATCATATCCTGGGGACTACGCACACAACCAGGATCAAGAGAATTAAACCATATCTTAGCATCACCCTTTAATGAGAACGGAAATATTTTAAGGATATAAAAGTAGCAAGATCTCTCATCATTAGTGAACAGGGTGGCTATATCATTTAATTTAGTAAGATGTGCTACAATAGTTTCAGATTCATAACCATGAAAAGGATCAGATTCAACCAAAGTAATTATATCAGGATCAACAGAGAATTCATAATCCTTATCAGCAACACAGATAGGTGAAGTAGCAAAAGCAGGGTCAGGTCTCATCCTAGCATTTAGAGATTGCTTATTCCATTTAGCTAATAACCTTTTGAGTTCATATCTATCTTTGCATGCTAAAATAGCTAAAGAAGCATCTTGATCAAATAAATAACCCTCAGGAATAACAAGTGATTCTTCATCATCACTTTCATCTTCATAATCAGATTCAATATTTTCAATCTCTCTAGCCCTAGCAAGTCGTTCCTCGAGAAAATCACTAAGTGGCATAGTAGTATCAGGCATAGAGGTAGTTTCATCATAAGTATCATGCATAGAAGAAGTAGCATCATCAATAACATGCGACATATCAGAACGAATAGCAGAAGTAGGTTTAGGTGTCGCAAGATTACTCATAACAGAAGGTGAATCAAGAGCAGAGCTAGATGGCAGTTCTTTACCTCCCCTCATAGTTGAGGGATAGATCTTGGTTTTTGGATCTCTCAAGTTCTTCATAGTGATAAACAGATATAAATCCCAAGTGACTCAAAGAATAGAGCTATGCTTGTTGGGGAACGTAGTAATTTTAAAAAATTTCCTACGCACACGCAAGATCATGGTGATGCATAGCAACGGGAGGGGAGAGTGTGATCTACGTACCCTTGTAGATCGACAGCGGAAGCGTTAGCACAACGCGGTTGATGTAGTCATACGTCTTCACGGCCCGACCGATCAAGCACCGAAACTACGGCACCTCCGAGTTCTAGCACACGTTCAGCTCGATGACGATCCCCGGACTCCGATCCAGCAAAGTGTCGGGGAAGAGTTCCATCAGCACGACGGCATGGTGACGATCTTGATGTACTATCGTCGCAGGGCTTCGCCTAAGCACCGCTACAATATCATCAAGGATTATGGTGGAAGGGGGCACCACACACGGCTAAGAATATGATCACGTGGATCAACTTGTGTGTCTAGGGGTGCCCCCTACCCCCGTATATAAAGGATCAAGGGGGGGTGCGGCCGGCCAGGAGGAGGGCGCGCCAGGAGGAGTCCTACTCCCACCGGGAGTAGGATTCCCCCCTTTCCTAGTTGGAATAGGATTCGGGAGGGGGAAAGAGGAGAGAGAGAAGGAAGGGGGGGCGCCGCCCCCCTCTCCTTGTCCTATTCGGACTAGGGGGGGAGGGGCGTGCGGCCCAGCCCTGGCCACCTCTCCTCTCTTTCACTAAAGCCCACTAAGGCCCATATACCTCCCGGGGGGTTCCGGTAACCTCCCGGTACTCCGGTAAAATCCCGATTTCACCCGGAACACTTCCGATATCCAAATATAGGCTTCCAATATATCAATCTTTATGTCTCAACCATTTCGAGACTCCTCGTCATGTCTGTGATCACATCCAGGACTCCGAACAAATCTTCGGTACATCAAAATGCATAAACTCATAATATAACTGTCATCGAAACCTTAAGCGTGCGGACCCTACGGGTTCGAGAACAATGTAGACATGACCGAGACACGTCTCCAGTCAATAACCAATAGCGAAACCTAGATGCTCATATTGGCTCCCACATATTCTACGAAGATCTTTATCGGTCAAACCGCATAACAACATATGTTGTTCCCTTTGTCATCGTTATGTTACTTGCCCGAGATTCGATCGTCGGTATCTCAATACCTAGTTCAATATCGTTATCGGCAAGTCTCTTTACTCGTTTCGTAATACATCATCTCGCAACTAACTCATTAGTTGCAATGCTTGCAAGGCTTATGTGATGTGCATTACCGAGAGGGCCCAGAGATACCTCTCCGACAATCGGAGTGACAAATCCTAATCTCGAAATACGCCAACCCAACATGTACCTTTGGAGACACCTGTAGAGCTCCTTTATAATCACCCAGTTACATTGTGACATTTGGTAGCACACAAAGTGTTCCTCCGGTAAACGGGAGTTGCATAATCTCATAGTCATAGGAACATGTATAAGTCATGAAGAAAGCAATAGCAACATACTAAACGATCGGGCGCTAAGCTAATGGAATGGGTCATGTCAATCACATCATTCTCCTAATGATGTGATCCCATTAATCAAATGACAACACATGTCTATGGTTAGGAAACATAACCATCTTTGATTAACGAGCTAGTCAAGTAGAGGCATACTAGTGACGTTTGGTTTGTCTATGTATTGACACAAGTATTATGTTTCCGGATAATACAATTCTAGCATGAATAATAAACATTTATCATGATATAAGGAAATAAAATAATAACATTATTATTGCCTCTAGGGCATATTTCCTTCAGTCTCCCACTTGCACTAGAGTCAATAATCTAGATTACATAGTAATGATTCTAACACCCATGGAGCTTTGGTGCTGATCATGTTTTGCTCGTGGAAGAGGCTTAGTCAACGGGTCTGCTATGTTCAGATCCGTATGTATCTTGCAAATCTCTATGTCTCCCACCTGGACTAGATCCCGGATGGAATTGAAGCATCTCTTGATGTGCTTGGTTCTCTTGTGAAATCTGGATTCCTTTGCCAAGGCAATTTCACCAGTATTGTCACAAAAGATTTTCATTGGACCCGATGCACTAGGTATAACACCTAGATCGGATATGAACTCCTTCATCCAGACTCCTTCCTTTGCTGCTTCCGAAGCAGCTATGTACTCCGCTTCACATGTAGTCCCGCCACAACGCTTTGTTTAGAACTGCACCAACTGACAGCTCCACCGTTTAATGTAAACACGTATCCGGTTTGCGATTTAGAATCGTCCGGATCAGTGTCAAAGCTTGCATCAACGTAACCATTTACGATGAGCTCTTTGTCACCTCCATATATGAGAAACATATCCTTAGTCCTTTTCAGGTATTTCAGGATGTTCTTGACCGCTGTCCAGTGATCCACTCCTGGATTACTTTGGTACCTCCCTGCTAGACTTATAGCAAGACACACATCAGGTCTGGTACACAGCATTGCATACATGATAGAGCCTATGGCTGAAGCATAGGGAACATCTTTCATTTTCTCTCTATCTTCTGCATTGGTTGGGGATTGAGTCTTACTCAATTTCACACCTTGTAACACAGGCAAGAATCCTTTCTTTGCTTGATCCATTTTGAACTTCTTCAAAATTTTGTCAAGGTATGTGCTTTGTGAAAGTCCAATTAAGCGTCTTGATCTATCTCTATAGATCTTAATGCCAAGCAGCTTCACCGAGGTCTTTCATTGAAAAACTCTTATTCAAGTATCCTTTTATGCTATCCAGAAATTCTATATCATTTTCGATTAGCAATATGTCATCTACATATAATATCAGAAATGCTACAGAGCTCCCACTCACTTTCTTGTAAATACAGGCTTCTCCAAAAGTCTGTACAAAACCAACTGCTTTGATCACACTATCAAAGCATTTATTCCAACTCCGAGAGGCTTGCACCACTCCATAAATGGATCGCTGGAGCTTGCACACTTTGTTAGCTCCCTTTGGATCGACAAAACCTTCCGGCTGCATCATATACAACTCTTCTTGCAGAAATCCATTCAGGAATGCAGTTTTGACATCCATTTGCCAAATTTCATAATCATAAAATGCGGCAATTGCTAACATGATTCGGACAGACTTAAGCATCGCTACGGGTGAGAAGGTCTCATCGTATTCAATCCCTTGAACTTGCCGAAAACCTTTTGCGACAAGTCGAGCTTTGTAGACAGTAACATAACCGTCAGCGTCAGTCTTCTTCTTGAAGATCCATTTATTCTCAATTGCTTGCCGATCATTGGGCAAGTCAACCAAAGTCCATACTTTGTTCTCATACATGGATCCCATCTCAGATTTCATGGCTTCAAGCCATTTTGCGGAATCTGGGCTCACCATCGCTTCTTCATAGTTCGTAGGTTCATCATGATCTAGTAGCATGACTTCCAGAACAGGATTACCATACCACTCTGGCGCGGATCTTACTCTGGTTGATCTACGAGGTTCAGTAGTATCTTGTTCTGAAGTTTCATGATCATTATCATTAGCTTCCTCACTAATTGGTGTAGGTGTCACAGAAACATGTTTCTGTGATGTACTACTTTCCACTAAGGGAGCAGGTACAGTTACCTCGTCAATTTCTACTTTCCTCCCACTCGCTTCTTTCGAGAGAAACTCCTTCTCTAGAAAGTTTCCGAATTTAGCAACAAAAGTCTTGCCTTCGGATCTGTGATAGAAGGTGTATCCAATAGTTTCCTTTGGATATCCTATGAAGACACATTTCTCCGATTTGGGTTCGAGCTTATCAGGTTGAAGTTTTTTCACATAAGCATCGCAGCCCCAAACTTTCAGAAACAACAACTTTGGTTTCTTGCCAAACCACAGTTCATATGGCGTCGTCTCAACGGATTTTGATGGTGCCCTATTTAACGTGAATGCGGCCGTCTCTAGAGCATATCCCCAAAACGATAGCGGTAAATCAGTAAGAGACATCATAGATCGCACCATATCTAGTAAAGTACGATTACGATGTTCGGACACACCATTACGCTGTGGTGTTCCGGGTGGCGTGAGTTGTGAAACTATTCCACATTGTTTTAAATGTACACCAAACTCGTAACTCAAATATTCTCCTCCACGATCAGATCGTAGGAATTTTATTTTCTTGTTACGATGATTTTCAACTTCACTCTAAAATTCTTTGAACTTTTCAAATGTTTCAGATTTATGTTTCATTAAGTAGATATACCCATATCTGCTTAAGTCATCTGTGAAGGTGAGAAAATAACGATATCCGCCACGAGCCTCAACATTCATCGGACCACATACATCTGTATGTATGATTTCCAATAAACCTGTTGCTCTCTCCATAGTATCGGAGAATGGTGTTTTTGTCATCTTACCCATAAGGCACAGTTCGCAAGTACCAAGTGATTCATAATCAAGTGGTTCCAAAAGCCCATCAGTATGGAGTTTCTTCATGCGCTTTATACCGATATGACCCAAACGGCAGTGCCACAAATAAGTTTCACTATCATTATCAACTCTGCATCTTTTGGTTTCAACACTATGAATATGTGTGTCACTACTATCGAGATTTAATAAAAATAGACCACTCTTTAAGGGTGCATGGCCATAAAAGATATTACTCATGTAAATAGAACAACCATTATTCTTTGATTTAAATGAATAACCGTCTCGCATCAAACAAGATCCAGATATAATGTTCGTGCTTAACGCTGGCACCAAATAACAATTATTTAGGTCTAATACTAATCCCGAAGGTAGATGTAGAGGTAGCGTGCCGACTGCGATCACATCAACTTTGGAACCATTTCCCACGCGCATCGTCACCTCGTCCTTAGCCAATCTTCGTTTAATCCGTAGTCCCTGTTTCGAGTTGCAAATATTAGCAACAGAACCAGTATCAAATACCCAGGTGCTACTGCGAGCATTAGTAAGGTACACATCAATAACATGTATATCACATATACCTTTGTTCACCTTGCCATCCTTCTTATCCGCCAAATACTTGGGGCAGTTCCGCTTCCAGTGACCAGTCTGCTTGCAGTAGAAGCACTCAGTTTCAGGCTTAGGTCCAGAATTGGGTTTCTTCTCTTGAGTAGAAACTTGCTTGCTGTTCTTTTTGAAGTTCCCCTTCTTCTTCCCTTTGCCCTTTTTCTTGAAACTAGTGGTCTTTTTGACCATCAACACTTGATGCTCCTTCTTGATTTCTACCTCCGCAGCTTTCAACATTGCGAAGAGCTCGGGAATAGTCTTATTCATCCCTTGCATGTTATAGTTCATCACGAAGCTCTTGTAGCTTGGTGGCAGTGATTGGAGAATTCTGTCAATGACGCAATCATCTGGAAGATTAACTCCCAATTGAATCAAGTGATTATTATACCCAGACATTTTGAGTATATGCTCACTGACAGAACTGTTCTCCTCCATCTTGCAGCTATAGAACTTATTGGAGACTCCATATCTCTCAATCCGGGCATTTGCTTGAAATATTAACTTCAACTCCTGGAACATCTCATATGCTCCATGATGTTCAAAACGTCGTTGAAGTCCCGATTCTAAGCCGTAAAGCATGGCACACTGAACTATAGAGTAGTCATCAGCTTTGCTCCGCCAGACGTTCATAACATCTGGTGTTGCTCCAGCAGCAGGCCTGGCACCTAGCGGTGCTTCCAGGACGTAATTCTTCTGTGCAGCAATGAGGATAATCCTCAAGTTACGGACCCAGTCCGTGTAATTGCTACCATCATCTTTCAACTTTGTTTTCTCAAGGAACACGTTAAAATTCAACGGAACAACAGCACGGGCCATCTATCTACAATCAAACATAAACAAGCAAGATACTATCAGGTACTAAGTTTCATGATAAAATTAGGTTCAATTAATCATATTACTTAAAGAACTCCCACTTAGATAGACATCCGTCTAATCCTCTAAGTGATTACATGATCCAAATCAACTAAACCATGTCCGATCATCACGTGAGATGGAGTAGTTTCATTGGTGAACATCACTATGTTGATCATATCTACCATATGATTCACGCTCGACCTTTCGGTCTCCGTGTTCCAAGGCCATATCTGTATATGCTTGGCTCGTCAAGTATAACCTGAGTATTCCGCGTGTGCAACTGTTTTGCACCCGTTGTATTTGAACGTAGAGCCTATCACACCCGATCATCACGTGGTGTCTCAGCACGAAGAACTTTCGCAACAGTGCATACTCAGGGAGAACACTTCTTGATAATTAGTGAGAGATCATCTTATAATGCTACCGTCAATCAAAGCAAGATAAGATGCATAAAAGATAAACATCACATGCAATCAATATAAGTGATATGATATGGCCATCATCATCTTGTGCTTGTGATCTCCATCTTCGAAGCACCGTCGTGATCACCATCGTCACCGGCGCGACACCTTGATCTCCATCATAGCATCGTTGTCATCTCGCCAATCTTATGCTTCCACGACTATCGCTACCGCTTAGTGATAAAGTAAAGCATTACAGCGCGATTGCATTGCATACAATAAAGCGACAACCATATGGCTCCTGCCAGTTGCCGATAACTCGGTTACAAAACATGATCATCTCATACAATAAAATTTAGCATCATGTCTTGACCATATCACATCACAACATGCCCTGCAAAAACAAGTTAGACGTCCTCTACTTTGTTGTTGCAAGTTTTACGTGGCTGCTACGGGCTTAAGCAAGAACCAATCTTACCTACGCATCAAAACCACAACGATAGTTGGTCAAGTTGGTGCTGTTTTAACCTTCGCAAGGACCGGGTGTAGCCACACTCGGTTCAACTAAAGTTGGAGAAACTGTCACCCGCTAGCCACCTTTGTGCAAAGCACGTCGGGAGAATCGGTCTTGCGAAAGCGTACGCATAATGTCGGTCCGGGCCGCTTCGTCCAACAATACCGCCGAACCAAAGTATGACATGCTGGTAAGCAGTATGACTTATATCGCCCACAACTCACTTGTGTTCTACTCGTGCATATAACATCAACACATAAAACCTAGGCTCGGATGCCACTGTTGGGGAACGTAGTAATTTAAAAAAAATTCCTACGCACATGCAAGATCATGGTGATGCATAGCAACGGGTGGGGAGAGTGTGATCTATGTACCCTTGCAGATCGACAGCGGAAGCGTTAGCACAACGCGGTTGATGTAGTCGTACGTCTTCACGGCCCGACCGATCAAGCACCGTAACTACGACACCTCCGAGTTCTAGCACACGTTCAGCTCGATGACGATCCCCAGACTCCGATCCAACAAAGTGTCGGGGAAGAGTTCCGTCAGCACGACGGCGTGGTGACGATATTGATGTACTATCATCGCAGGGCTTCGCCTAAGCACCATTACAATATTACCGAGGATTATGGTGGAAGGGGGCACCGCACATGGCTAAGAATATGATCACGTGGATCAACTTGTGTGTCTAGGGGTGCCCCCTGCCCCCGTATATAAAGGATCAAGGGGGGGTGCGGCCGGCCAGGAGGAGGGCGCGCCAGGTGGAGTCCTACTCCCACCGGGAGTAGGATCCCCCCTTTCCTAGTTGGAATAGGATTCGGGAGGGGGAAAGAGGAGAGAGAGAAGGAAGGGGGGGCGCCGCCCCCCTCTCCTTGTCCTATTCAGACTAGGGGGGGAGGGGCGCGCGGCCCAGCCCTGGCCACCTCTCCTCTCTTCCACTAAAGCCCACTAAGGCCCATATACCTCCCGGGGGGTTCCGGTAACCTCCCGGTACTCCGGTAAAATCCCGATTTCACCCGGAACACTTCCGATATCCAAATATAGGCTTCCAATATATCAATCTTTATGTCTCGACCATTTCGAGACTCCTCGTCATGTCCGTGATCACATACGGGACTCCGAACAAATCTTTGGTACATCAAAATGCATAAACTCATAATATAACTGTCATCGAAACCTTAAGCGTGCGGACCCTACGGGTTCGAGAACAATGTAGACATGACCGAGACACGTCTCCGGTCAATAACCAATAGTGGAACCTGGATGCTCATATTGGCTCCCACATATTCTATGAAGATCTTTATCGGTCAGACCGCACAACAACATACGTTGTTCCCTTTGTCATCGGTATGTTACTTGCCCGAGATTCGATCGTCGGTATCTCAATACCTAGTTCAATCTCGTTACCGGCAAGTCTCTTTACTCATTTCGTAATGCATCATCTCGCAACTAACTCATTAGTTGCAATGCTTGCAAGGCTTATGTGATGTGCATTACCGAGAGGGCCCAGAGATACCTCTCCGACAATCGGAGTGACAAATCCTAATCTCGAAATATGCCAACCCAACATGTACCTTTGGAGACACCTGTAGAGCTCCTTTATAATCACCCAGTTACGTTGTGACGTTTGGTAGCACACAAAGTGTTCCTCCGGTAAACGGGAGTTGCATAATCTCATAGTCATAGGAACATGTATAAGTCATGAAGAAAGCAATAGCAACATACTAAACGATCGGGCGCTAAGCTAATGGAATGGGTCATGTCATAACATAGGGTGACATAGAACTAGGTCCAGTTCATCAATGTAATGTAGGCATGTATTCCGAATATAGTCATACATGCTTATGGAAAAGAACTTGCATGACATCTTTTGTCCTACCCTCTCGTGGCAGCGGGGTCCTAATGGAAACTAAGGGGTATTAAGGCCTCCTTTTAATAGAGAACCGGAACAAAGCATCAGCACATAGTGAATACATGAACTCCTCAAACTATGGTCATCACCGGTAAGTATTCTGATTATTGTCACTTCGGGGTTAACAGATCATAACACATAGGTGACTATAGACTTGCAAGATAGGATCTAGAACTCTCATATATTGATGAAAACATAATAGGTTCAGATCTGAAATCATGGCACTCGGGCCCTAGTGACAAGCATTAAGCATAGCAAAGTCATAGCAACATCAATCTCAGAACATAGTGGATACTGATAACCCACAAGTATAGGGGATCGCAACAGTTTTCGATAAGTAAGAGTGTCGAACCCAACGAGGAGCTAAAGGTAGAACAAATATTCCCTCAAGTTCTATCGACCACCGATACAACCCTACGCACGCTTGACGTTCGCTTTACCTAGAACAAGTATGAAACTAGAAGTACTTTGTAGGTGTTGTTGGATAGGTTTGCAAGATAATAAAGAGCACAAAAATAAAACTAGGGGCTGTTAAGGTAAAGAAGCAACTAAAGTAAATATAGCGAGTGTGGAAAAGTGGTTGTATGAGTTGCGAAATTGCCCCCAAGCAATTGACTACCTTACTAGACCGATAGCAAGTATTATGTGGGAGAGGCCACTGCTAGCATGTCATCCCTTACTTGGAATTCTATGCACTTATGATTGGAACTATTAGCAAGCATCCGCAACTACTGATGTTCATTAAGGTAAAACCCAACCATAGCATTAAGATATATTGGTCCCCCTTCAATCTCGCATGCATCAATTTCTATGCTAGGTTGAAGCTTTTGTCACTCTTACCCTCCAATACATAGTACTATCAACATACAAATAACCCTATGGTGTGATCCATGCGCGCTCTCATATGATGGGCACCAAAGTACAGCAACATAACCACAAGCAAATTAAATCAATCATAGCAATTCATCAACCACCGATAGGACAACGAAAATCTACCCAGACATCATAGGATGGCAACACATCATTGGATAATAATATGAAGCATAAAGCATCATGTTCAAGTAGAGGGTACAGCGGGTTGCGGGAGAGTGGACCGCTGTAGATACAGGGGGGAAGGTGATGGAGATGTTGGTGAAGATGGCGGAGGTGTTGGTGTAGATCGCGGTGATGATGATGGCCCCCGGTGGCACTCCGGTGCCACCGGAAGCGAGGGGGAGAGAGCCCCCCTCCTTCTTATTCTTCCTTGACCTCCTCCCTAGATGGGAGAAGGATTTCCCCTCTGGTCCATGGCCTCCATGGCACGGGAGGGGCGAGAGCCCCTCCGAGATTGGACCTGTCTCTCTGTCTCTCTCTATTTCTGTGTTCTCAGATTCTCCCCTTTCACCATTTCTTATATTCCCGGAGATCCGTAACTCCGATTGGGCTGAAATTTTAACACAATCTCTATCCGGATATTGGCTTTCTTGCGGCGAAAGAAGGGCTCCAACCGCCTTACGGGGTGGCCATGAGGGTCAAGGGCGCGCCCCCTACCTCGTGGGCCCCTTGAGCATCGTCTCGCGTGGATTCTTCTTCCCAAAAATCATATATATTCCAAAAAAATCTCCGTCGGTTTTTATTCCGTTTGGACACCGTTTGATATGGATATTCTGCGAAACAAAAAACATGCAACAAACATGAACTGGCACTAGGCACTGGATCAATATGTTAGTCCCAAAAATAGTATAAAAAGTTGCCAAAAGTATATGAAAGTTGAATAATATTGGCATGGAACAATAAAAAATTATAGATACGATGGAGACGTATTAGCATCCCCAAGCTTAATTCCTGCTCGTCCTTGAGTAGGTAAATGATAAAAAAATAATTTTTGATGTGGAATGCTACCTAGCATAATCTTGATCACATATCTAATCATGGCATGAATATTTAGACACGAGTGATTGAAAGCAATAGTCTATCATTTGACATAAAAACAATAATACTTCAAGCCCACTAATAAAGCAATCATGTCTTTTCAAAATAACATGGCCAAATAAAGTTATCCCTACAAAATCATATAGTCTGGCTATGCTCCATCTTCACCACACAAAATATTCACATCATGCACAACCCCGATGACAAGCCAAGCAATTGTTTCATACTTTTGATGTTCTCAAACCTTTTCAACTTTCACGCAATACATGAGCGTGAGCCATGGACATAGCACTATAGGTGGAATAGAATATGATGGTGGAGAAGACAAAAAGGAGAAGATAGTCTCACATCAACTAGGTGTATCAACGGGCTATGGAGATGTCCATCAATAGATATCAATGTGAGTGAGTAGGGATTGCCATGCAACGGATGCACTAAAGCTATAAGTGTATGAAAGCTCCAACTGAAACTAAGTGGGTGTGCATCCAACTTGCTTGCTCATGAAGACCTCGGGCATTTGAGGAAGCCCATCATCGGAATATACAAGCCAAGTTCTATAATGAAAATTCCCACTAGTATATGAAAGTGATAACTCAAGAGACTCTCTATATGAAGAACATGGTGCTACTTTGAAGCACAAGTGTGGTAAAAGGATAGCAACATTGCCCCTTCTCTCTTTTTCTCTCATTTTTTTGTTTTATTTTGTTTTGGGCCTTCTCTTTTTTTTGGCATTTCTCCTTTATATATATATATATATATTAATTTTTTCGTCCGGAGTCTCATCCCGACTTGTGGGGGAATCATAGTCTCCATCATCCTTTCCTCACTGGGGCAATGTCCTAATAATGATGATCATCACAATTTTATTTACTTACAACTCAATATTACAACTTGATATCTAGAACAAAGATATGACCCTATATGAATGCCTCCGGCGGTGTACCGGGATGTGCAATGATCTAGCGTAGTGATGACATCATGCTAGCTATCTTACGATCATGCAAACCAATATGACAATGAATACTCAAGTCATGTATATGATGATGATGGAAGTTGCATGTCAATATATCTCGGAATGGCTATGGAAATGCCATAATAGGTAGGTATGGTGGCTGTTTTGAGGAAGGTATATGGTGGGTTTATGGTACCGGTGAAAGTTGCGCGGTACTAGAGAGGCTAGCAATGGTGGAAGGGTGAGAGTGCGTATAATCCATGGACTCAACATTAGTCATAAAGAACTCACATACTTATTGCAAAAATCTATTAGTCATCGAAACAAAGTACTACACGCATGCTCCTAGGGGGATAGATTGGTAGGAAAAGACCATCGCTCGTCCCCGACCGCCACTCATAAGGAAGACAATCAATAAATAAATCATGCTCCGACTTCATCACATAACAGTTCACCATACGTGCATGCTACAGGAATCACAAACTTCAACACAAGTATTTCTACAATCCACAACTACTCACTAGCATGACTCTAATATCACCATCTTTATATCGCAAAACTATTGCAAGGAATCAAACATATCATATTCAGTGATCTACAAGTTTTATGTAGGATTTTATGACTAACCATGTGAATGACCAATTCTTGTCATCTCTCTAAATAGATATAAGTGAAGCAAGAGAGTTTAATTCTTTCTACAAAAGATATGCCCGTGATCTAACAAATCTAAGTGAAGCAAAAGAGCATTCTACAAATAGCGGTTTTCTATGTAAAGAGAAACAGGCAATCCAAACTTCAAATGATATAAGTGAAGCACATGAAGCATTCTATAAAGCCATACTCAAAAGATATAAGTGAAGTGCAAAGAGCATTCTATAAATCAACCAAGGACTATCTCATACCAGCATGGTGCATAAAAAGAAAATGAAAACTAAATGCAAAAGACGCTCCAAGACTTGCACATATCGCATGAACGAAACGAATCCGAAAACATACCGATATTTGTTGAAGAAAGAGGGGATGCCTTCCCATCATCCCCAAGCTTAGACGCTTGAGTCTCCTTGAATATTTACTTGGGGTGCCTCGGGCATCCCCAAACTTGAGCTCTTGCCTCTCTTCCTTCTTCTCACATCGAGACCTTCTCGATCATCGAACACTTCATCCACACAAAACTTCAACAGAAAACTCGGTAAGATCCGTTAGTATAATAAAGCAAATCACTACTCTAAGTACTGTTGCAAACCAATTAATATTTTGTTTTTTTCATTGTGTCTACTGTAATATAACTTTTTCATGGCTTAATTCACTGATATGAATCGATAGTTTCATCAAAACAAGCAAACTATGCATCAAAAACAGAATCTGTCTAAAACAGAACAGTCTGTAGCAATCTAAACATTTACCATACTTATGATACTTGAACAATTCTACAAAAATTAGGAAAAATAAACAATTTGTATAGGAAGACAGTGCAAAAATAATCAGAACCATTTGACGTTCCAGCTAAAAATGTAAAATCGCGCACTACAGCCAAAGTTTCTGTCCTGCACCGTACAAACCATCAAGCAAATGTAAACATTCTAAAGGCAAACCTTGGCACATTATTTTTATAATACAATGGAATTGTACAAGGGGGTAATTATTTTTTTTGAAAAGTTTCTGTAATCAAGATTCACAAAGTTGCCGTGAGCATGAACAAAGTTCAAGGAGCTCTCCCACTTCAACAGTGCTTGTCTTTCTCACTTTCACTTTCCTTTTTGAAAAGTTTTGGGTTCCCCTCTTTATTTTTGTTGTTTTTAAACTATATGAAAGCACTCAACAGAAATAAATGACTCTCTAAAATTTCCAGGTTGTCTCCCTGGCAGCGCTTTCTTTAAAGCCATTAAGCTAGGCATATATTGCTCAAGTAGTGAATCCACCCGGATCCCAAGGTATATCAAAGCCAATTTTAATTAACAATGATTTGCAATTTAGTAGTGAGCACAAAGCAACATATATCAAGCAATGACGAAGTCTAACTCTCTTTCTATGCATCGGCATGTCATAAAAGAACAATTCATGCACACCTAGTAAAGGCCAATGCATACTATAAACAATTTCTTGCAATTTTATCATGTTGGAAACATAGAGAGGTGGAAATATAGTTCCTCTCTCATAATAATTGCAATTAGGAGCAGCAAGCACATTCATATTATATTTATCGAAATCATCATGTGCAACGGTAAAAGGCAACCCATCAATATAATCCTTAATAAGTGCAAACTTTTCCGATATAGTGTAGTTGGGAGAATTCAAAAAGATAATAGGACTATCATGCGTGGGTGCAATAGCAACAACTTCATGTTTAACATAAGGAACTATAGCAAGTTCATCTCCATAAGCATCATTCATATTGGCATCTTGGCCACAAGCATAGCAAGCATCATCAAAAAGGGATATTTCAAGAGAATCAAAGGGATCATAACAGTCATCATAGCAATCATCCTTCGGTAAGCACGAAGGGGAATTAAACAATGTATGAGTTGAAGAGTTACTCTCATTAGAAGGTGGGCACGGGTGATCAATCCGCTCTTCCTCCTTTTGTTCTTCACTCTCCTCCTCATCTTTTTCATCCAATGAGCTCACAGTGTCATCAACTTCTTCTTCCATAGACTCCTGCAAAATATTAGTCTCTTCTTGGACAGCGGAGTATTTCTCAATATATTGTTTAACATAGGTATTAGAAGCATAATTATCATAGCAATATTAAGTATAGCAAATTTTTCAGATTTATGAAAAGTAGCATCATACTTTTCAATCAAAGAAGCAATTTCATAAGCACCCTCAAAAGCAACAAATTCTTCAATTTGTTGAACATCATAGTAACTATAAACACCTTTAGCATAAGAAGATAAGATTCCATTATCAATAAACTCACATTGGTAGGGAAGGTGTTTCTTAGGGTTTTCAGAACAACAAGTAAAATCATATAATTCACATAAATTCCAAGCATAGCATTGCAAACGTTGAATTTGACTCCATAATAGTTTCCCTTCTTCAGATATGCGGTGTCGCACATAACAAGCATGCTCATCTAAAGATTTGCCCTCAACTAAGCTAGTTGGGGTTTCGGCACAAGCACAAAGGGATCGAAGATGATCCAAGTAATAAGCTTCAGCAGTGTGATAGATTTTGAGTGGTTCTTCAACCATTGGTTCAGTAGGTACAACTAATTTTTTTGGTATTTTGCGTTTCCTACCCATAACTAAAGATAGAAAACAACTAAGAACAGCAAATAAAAATTACTTATTGATAAAGCAAACAAGCACACACGAGAATATTCACCCACGCTATTGCTCCCCGGCAATGGCGCCAGAAAAAGGTCTTGATAACCCACAAGTATAGGGGATCGCAACAGTTTTCGATAAGTAAGAGTGTCGAACCCAACGAGGAGCTAAAGGTAGAGAAAATATTCCCTCAAGTTCTATCGACCACCGATACAACCCTACGCACGCTTGACGTTCGCTTTACCTAGAACAAGTATGAAACTAGAAGTACTTTGTAGGTGTTGTTGGATGCAAGATAATAAAGAGCACAAAAATAAAACTAGGGGCTGTTAAGGTAAAGAAGCAACTAAAGTAAATATAGAGAGTGTGGAAAAGTGGTGGTAGGAGTTGCTAAATTGCCCCTAAGCAATTGACTACCTTACTAGACCGATAGCAAGTATTATGTGGGAGAGGCCATTGCTAGCATGTCATCCCTTACTTGGAATTCTATGCACTTATGATTGGAACTATTAGCAAGCATCCGCAACTACTAATGTTCATTAAGGTAAAACCCAACCATAGCATTAAGATATATTGGTCCCCCTTCAATCCCGTATGCATTAATTTCTATGCTAGGTTGAAGCTTCTATCACTCTTGCCCTCCAATACATAGTCCTATCAACATACAACTAACCCTATGGTGTGATCCACGCGCGCGCTCATATGATGGGCACCAAAGGACAGCAACATAACCACAAGCAAATTAAATCAATCATAGCAATTCATCAACCACCGATAGGACAACGAAAATCTACTCAGACATCATAGGATGGCAACACATAATTGGATAATAATATGAAGCATAAAGCATCATGTTCAAGTAGAGGGTACAGCGGGTTGCGGGAGAGTGGACCGCTGTAGATAGAGGGGGGAAGGTGATGGAGATGTTGGTGAAGATGGCGGAGGTGTTGGTGTAGATCGCGGTGATGATGATGGCCCCCGGTGGCACTCCGGTGCCACCGGAAGCGAGGGGGAGAGAGCCCCCCTCCTTCTTATTCTTCCTTGACCTCCTCCCTAGATTGGAGAAGGGTTTCCCCTCTTGTCCATGGCCTCCATGGCACGGGAGGGGCAAGAGCCCCTCCGAGATTGGATCTGTCTCTCTGTCTCTCTCTGTTTCTATGTTCTCAGATTCTTCCCTTTCACCGTTTTTTATATTTCCGGAGATCCGTAACTCCGATTGGGCTGAAATTTTAACACGATCTCTATCCGGATATTAGCTTTCTTGCAGCAAAAGAAGGGCTCCAACCGCCATACGGGATGGCCACGAGGGTCAGGGGCGCGCCTGACACCCTGGGGCGCGCCCCCTACCTCGTGGGCCCCTCGAGCATCGTCTCGCGTGGATTCTTCTTCCCAGAAATCATATATATTCCAAAAAAAAAATCCGTCAATTTTTATTCCGTTTGGACACCGTTTGATATGGATATTCTGCGAAACAGGAACTGGCACTGGGCATTGGATCAATATGTTAGTCCCAAAAATAGTATAAAAAGTTGCCAAAAGTATATGAAAGTTGAATAATATTGGCATGGAACAATTAGAAATTATAGATACGATGGAGACGTATCAAATACTAGGGATCAAACCCTAACAAAACTAACTCGATTACATGATGAATCTCATCCAACCCATCACCGTCCAGCAAGCCTACGATGGAATCACTCACGCACGGCGGTGAGCATCATGAAATTGGTGATGGGGATGGTTGATGACGACGACGGCGACGAATCCCCCTCTCCGGAGCCCCAAACGGACTCCAGATCAGCCCTCCCGAGAGGTTTTAGGGCTTGGCGGCGGCTCTGTATCATAAAACGCGATGATTTCTTCTCTCATATTTTTTATCCCCGAAAGCAGTTATATGAAGGTGGAGTTGGAGTCGGAGATGCAACAGGGGGCCCACGAGGTAGGGGGCGCGCCCTAGGGGGGGCCCACCCTCGTGAGAAGGGTGTGGGCCCCCTGGTCTTCTTCTTTGGCAATGATTTTTTATTATTTATTGTAAGGTATTCCATGGAGTTTCAGGTCATTCCGAGAACTTTTGTTTTCTGCACATAAAACAATATCATGGCAATTCTACTGAAAACAGTGTCAGTCTGGGTTAGTTCCATTCAAATCCTACAAGTTAGAGTCCAAAATAAGGACAAAAGTGTTTGGAAAAGTAGATACGTTGGAGACGTATCATTCACCGGTTCAATTGTTGGTTTTTTAAGAAATAAAATAATATATATTGATTAATATATGTGCTAATATAGAGTGAAACAATGGTCAAATAAAATTATAACCATGTAGTGGACAACAAAGTAGCACAACCAAGTTGGTTATTGGGCCATGGGCAGGCCCCGCCTACTACTCACATGCCATTGGATCGAACCCCACTTTCCCAATTTCTATTAAAACTTTTTTCCTAGTTTTTCCCGGTTCAATTACCCGGGTTTTTCACCGGTTTTCCGGAAAACCGGCTTGTTCAATCGGTTTTTTCCGGTTTGATTGCATATCGGTCTTATTAGCTTAAAAACCCGATGAGGTTGCCGGTTCCGGTTTTTTCCGGTTCGACCGCCGGTCCGGTCCGGGTTTTTAAACTATGCTCGCAACTAGGGTGTGTGTGTGTGTGTTTTGTCGTGGCCCCTAGTTGCAAGCCGCTCATCGACTCACAACTAAGGATGTGTGTGTGTGTGTGTGCGTGTGTGTGCGCGTGTGTGTTTGTTTGTGTGTGTGTGTGTGTGTGTTTGTGTGTGTGTGTCTTTTTGCCAAGGGTCCCCAGTTGCATGTTAACCGTCGACTTGC